>NW_015505383.1:676909-740986 GCF_001515645.1 Sinocyclocheilus grahami
TTTTAGCAACAAACACTCAAGATGGGTTTGGTGAACACGGGGATAAAAAGCACCCCATGTGTACAATGAAATATACTGCTGTATTTTTGATGTTGTGGGCCTATATTTCTGCTGGAGGTCCTGGACATCTTGTTTAGACACATGGCATCTTTGATTCTATCAAATACCAACAGATAAAAAATCTAAAAGTGACTCTGTTAGAAATCTTATAATGGGCCATGTTTGGATCTTCTAACCGTACAATAATCCAAAAACAAACCAAAAACGGGTCACTGAGCACAAAACCAAGCTTCTGCTATGGCCATTCAAGTCATCTGAGCTGAACCCTATAGAAAATGAGTGAGGTGAACTGAAAAGAACCATCATGGAGCTGGGAATATGAAGGATCTGGAGAGATTCTGGATGAAGGAATTGTCTCTGATCTCTTGTCAGGTGCTTTCTAACCTCATGAGGCATTATAGGAGAAAATTTTTGTTATTATGCCAAATGGAGGTTTCAAAAAGTATTGAATAAAAGGGTGCCGTTAATTGTGGCCAATGTGTTTTAGAGAAAAACATTTATGATATTTCCCCCCATTTTAAATTCTTATTATCCAATGAAAGGTTAGATTTTAGTGAATTTTTTAAATAAAAGATCAAAAGGATTAACAATGCAGATTCATTTTCACAGCCTTCTTTGATCATATTTACCAAGGGTGCCGATATTTTTGGCCATGACTGTACAGTACAATATATATCTTGGTATTTTCTACATTTTTCTATTTGGATGAAAAACAAAACCTGTATTTATTAAAATGTTGGTTTACATCCTGCCCAATGTTGTCCAATGAAACAAAATTCATAAAGGCAATGAAAACAAATATAGTGAATGTAACCATGTAGGCTAGGCCATGTAATAGCCTATGTGCAAAAAAGGGTTAAAATCACATGACATTCTAACATTGTAACATTATAATCTAAAAATAAAAAAGAATGCTCCTTAAAGCAGAACTTAAAGTCACTAAACTAAAAAGGACTAATTGTATTAGGCCATTTTGATTACCGCATTGCAATAGTCTAACTTTTACAGTTAGGCTACTGTTATCATAAAAATACACTATACTTGTAAAAATATACTTGTAGGTGTAAAAGTCTACATATGGCACATTTATTGCACAACAACAAATATTTTAGCAAAATGTATATTTTAGTCAGAATTACTGCACTCCTATTCCATTACACTCTGTCTGTTTGGCACGCATGCGCACGGCATCGCTCGTTCATTACGTCTGTGAAGTTTAGCGGAGAATCATGCAGAAGGCTAATCCAGTCCTGACAGGGAAATGGAAATATTTCCATGCCCTGAGGGAAAAAGCACATCTCAAACACATTAAACAGCACAAGTAGCCTCTCTGTCAGCAGAACATGAGTCTGTCAGAGCATCGGAGCGAGCCGCTTTAAACTAAACGTGTTAACTATATCTTACGAGTTATTTTAAACCCCTTAATATAAAGACATGTTTAGAACACATTGGATTATGCACTTTCCCCACAGCAGCTCACTCAGTGTCCTCCGCTATTTTTCAGATGCGCTCGTATCAAACTACTGTAGGCCTATATGGATATCAACAGTATTGCCTCATTCCATATATTAGTAAAAAATATATCGATATATCGGATTCGATTTACTGCCCAGCCCTAAGTGTAAGTTGTAGGTAAAGTGGTGCAGTTGTAATAGACATGCATTGGTGCATGTAATTTTACAAGTGCCAAAAAAATCTATTTGAGGTTTGTAGTCACTCTAGAAACACTGTCTGGCATCAAATACACACCTGGTGTGACGTATCCAGGTGCTGCCGCAGCGCTGACAAAGGCTCCTCGCGTGAGGGTGGGTCTTCCTCGCCCTCGTGCAGCCTGAACCGCAACGGCAGACACAGCAGCAGCTGCAGCTAATGCCCCTTTACTCTACAATACACACACACACACACACACACACAGAGAGAGAGTTAATAACCCCCACAGGCTTTAATCAGCGACAAGAATCTACAGTAAAACCAAGTGTAGGGATGTCACAGATTGATTTCTGGAGAAAAGAGATGAATTAGTCTGCAGGTCTCAGTTTCATTGAGGCAACATCGATCACAGAATATCTAGAGCAGTCATGGATTATCAGGCACTGACCCCGGTTATCTGATGGACACACTGAATACTGAACAACACCATCTGGATGTTATCGGTCACTAATCGAAGCAACGGATGACCTACCTGAGAGATTATTTTCTTCTTCTTGTTGCCAGCAGCATTAGGCCCAGAGAAGAGTTTTTCTAGAGCTGCGAGGGCAGCGCTGGCTTTGGCTACTTTCTTATTGGGCCCTGCACCACGAAACTTCTGCCCGTCCACTTCCACCTGCTCACGAGAGCACAGGATGAGGATTTTGAACAGGAAATGAGATCAATGACTGAAATGTGAGATGACATGTATGATAAGGTCTTTTTTTTTTTTTGGTAAACCCTATGTAATAATTAGGATTTTTCACCAAGGCTGCATAAAAATATAGCAAAAACAGTAATACTGTGAACTATTATTACAATTTAAAATAACTGTTTTCTGTTTGAATATTATATATTCCTATGGTGCTGACACTAAAGACTGGAGTAATGATGCTGAAAATTCAGCTTTGCAAATAAATTACATTTTAAAACATTAAAATAAAATAAAATAGTACTTTAAAATTGTAATAATATTCCACGATATAACTGTTTTTTTTGTTTGTTTGTATTTACTGTATTTTTGGTCAAATAAATGCAAGCTTGGTGAGCAGAAGCGACTTTAAAAAATTTTCCCAAACTTTTCGCTATTGTAGATTTTGACTCTTTCTAAAGCAAATGTGAATGGTTCTTGTCAGTGAAAAAGTCAGCACCACAATATTATGGATTCTCTAAAATGGGTTTCTCCTTAAAGGATTTATTGTGCATTTTAGTATCCACCAAGTGAAAAACCTACATTTGATTCATAAAGTTACAGAAAAACCCTCTCCTTATCTAAATTCAGGAGAGAGTCATTCATTAAAGGCATTCATGTCTGCAGTACAAACAACGTGGGACATGTTACACAACGAAGATTAATATTTGGGTTAGATGTTTGTTCAAATCCCTATGAGTTAATAACAATAACAGTAATGCTTGCCTTAGCAAACGTCACTAATAATCAGTCTTTCATTGGCGAACAGGGATAAAGTGGTACATTTGTGTCTGGTGAGGCCCACCTCCATGATGAAGCGTTTGTCGTGACTTCCTCCGCTCTCCGAGATGAGCTCGTACTTCAGCCCACGGCGTTTCTCATTCAGCTCCATAACCGGGTTCTTCCCGCTGGCCGTCAAAATAGGACCCTGAGTTCGCACCTAGATGCAAAACATGTCATTCAACTGAACTGAACCAACACTGAACTGAGCCGAATAACCAAATGATTGTCTTGTGTAAAGCTGATTACAGCTGAATTAAGCTTGTTTTATATATCGGTGAATCTTTTTCTATTATTGAACTAAACTGAATCAACACTGAACTGAATTGAGCTGAATAATGATACTATTATTTTATGAAGAGCTACTTTATAATTGAACAGGCTTTGCTTCATAACTAATGAACCTGTCATTGAACAACATTCAATCAACACTGAACTAAATTAAGCTAAATAATGACACAATTATCTTTTTTTAGAGCTGCTTTACGGTAAAGTCATCATGAAATCAAAGTGGATCACATTCAGTTTATTTTAATACATGCCCATGGTCTAAATGTGCACAATTTGTCCAAAAAAAAGTTTGCTTTTGTAATTTAGAATTTCGCTATCTAGGGTGGAACAATTAAATGAAATTAAACCAAAATCTTGATATGGCTTAGTGTGATAAATAATAATAATAATTAATGCGGACACATAAATATATTTGCTTATTTATGATTAATCAGTTAATTTAAATCAAAACCAAGACCAATAAAAACAGTTGTTGGCTGAAGCACTAAACAAATGAAACGTTTTGGCCACTTTTATTTATTTTTTATTTTTTACAGAGAAAATTAATAAAAAAAAAAAGGGGGTCAACAGGATCTGGAAATTATGCAAGCGAGTCTTGAACTCAAGTCACCCGCATCAACACTCTGGCTTAAAGTGCATATTGTTAAAAGAATATTTCATCCCAACATAAACACTCTGTCATTATTTACTCACCCTCACCCAGTCTTTTGAAACTCGTATGACTTTATTTGTTCCGTAGAACACAAAAGAAAAAATTACGCAAAATGTCCAAGCTGCTCTCTTCCATAAAAGTGTGTAACGTTCCAGTATCAAAAGGCTTCAAAACACTTAAAATACACCACACGGGTCATGTGGACTACTTCCATGGTGCTTTTTTATGCTTGACAGCCCCTAATCAACATTAACTTTTATTGCAAACAAGCGAGCAGCTCAGACATTTTGTCTTGATTTCTCCTTATACTATTCCTTAAATGGAAGACGTTTGGGATGACCAGAACCCTTCCTAGAGCTGGCCGTCTGGCCAAACTGAGCTATCGGGGGAGAAGAGCCTTGGTGAGAGAGGTAAAGAAGAACCCAAAGATCAGTGTGGCTGAGCTCCAGAGATGCAGTCGGGAGATGGGAGAAAGTTGTAGAAAGTCAACCATCACTGCAGCCCTCCACCAGTCGGGGCTTTATGGCAGAGTGGCCCGACGGAAGCCTCTCCTCCGTGCAAGACACATGAAAGCCCGCATGGAGGACTCCAAGATGGTGAGAAATAAGATTCTCTGGTCTGATGAGACCCAGATAGAACTTTTTGGCCTTAATTCTAAGCGGTATGTGTGGAGAAAACCAGGCACTGCTCATCACCTGTCCAATACAGTCCCAACAGTGAAGCATGGTGGTGGCAGCATCATGCTGTGGGGGTGTTTTTCAGCTGCAGGGACAGGACGACTGGTTGCAATTGAGGGAAAGATGAATGCGGCCAAGTACAGGGATATCCTGGATGAAAACCTTCTCCAGAGTGCTCAGGACCTCAGACTGGGCCGAAGGTTTACCTTCCAACAAGACAATGACCCTAAGCACACAGCTAAAATAACGAAGGAGTGGCTTCCCAACAACTCTGTGACTGTTCTTGAATAGTCCAGCCAGAGCCCTGACTTAAACCCAATTGAGCATCTCTGGAGAGACCTAAAAATGGCTGTTCACCAACGTTTACCATCCAACCTGACCGAACTGGAGAGGATCTGCAAGGAGGGATGGCAGAGGATCCCCAAATCCAGGTGTGACAAACTTGTTGCATCTTTCCCAAAAAGACTCATGGCTGTATTAGATCAAAAGGGTGCTTCTACTAAATACTGAGCAAAGGGTCTGAATACTTAGGACCATGTGATATTTCAGTTTTTCTTTTTTAATAAATCTGCAAAAATGTCAACAATTCTGTGTTTTTCTGTCAATATGAGGTGGTGTGTGTACATTGAGGGAAAAAAAAATAACTTAAATGATTTTAGCAAATGGCTGCAAAATAACAAAGAGTGAAAAATTTAAGGGGGTCTGAATACTTTCCGTACCCACTGTACATAAACATTTCCAAAAGACACGCATGTGACTCTAGATGAACTATTGGAATTGTTACAAAATGTTTACATCACCTGATAAAACTAGATCACTTCCATGATAATCAACAAAGCTGTTCGTACTGGAAGAGTCTGATGTTCCTTCACTTCACTTCATTTTTGATATATTTAAAGGGTCATGAAACCCCCTGTTTCAGCACTGGTTAGTTCTCACTACAGTTTTAAAAAATGCTAAAAAAGTGGGAGTGGTGCGCAGCGGAGCGCGAAGAGGGGAGACAGACAACACACACACAGCTTCGGGTTTCATTTCGCTCCCATCAATTTAAAAATAAAAATAAATGCACAGCCATTTGCACTCTGCATCGACAACATATATATGAACGCGCTGTTGCACCTCTGATAACTTTTTAGGCTTATTCTTTCCTGCGTTTATATAAGTCTTTTGACGGCTTGTGTCACAGAGCTGTAAAAACGGTTACACTCACTAAGTGAATGAATAGAGTTTGTGCCGAACTCTTATTACAAAGCAAAAACAAACGCTCTCCTTCCTTCGATCCATGATCGTTTCTCTCAGATAATGTACGCAGTCTCACAGTCTGAAGCGTCTGTCATAGCAAATCAACACATGCTGTTGTGAATGTTTCAGCACTGGTTAGTTCTCACTACAGTTTTAAAAAATGCTAAAAAAGTGGGAGTGGTGCGCAGCGGAGCGGGAAGAGGGGAGACAGACAACACACACACAGCTTCGGGTTTCATTTCGCTCCCATCAATTTAAAAATAAAAATAAATGCACAGCCATTTGCACTCTGCATCGACAACATATATATGAACGCGCTGTTGCACCTCTGATAACTTTTTAGGCTTATTCTTTCCTGCGTTTATATAAGTCTTTTGACAGCTTGTGTCACAGAGCTGTAAAAACGGTTACACTCACTAAGTGAATGAATCGAGTTTGTGCCGAACAAAGCAAAAACAAACGCTCTCCTTCCTTCGATCCATGATCGTTTCTCTCAGATAATGTACGCAGTCTCACAGTCTGAAGCGTCTGTCATAGCAAATCAACACATGCTGTTGTGAATTAAGCGAAGCCTCTTCTCATAGGATAAGAACACTCAGTCTCATGAATAATTTAATAGACACCGACGCGTCATCGATGTACTATAGTACTTAGCCACGTCAGAAATTTTGACGTCAACACAATGTCGATTTTAAACCCGGAAGATGAAAACAGCGCAAAAAAAGTTCTCAAACAGTTAAAGTTATCGGATGCTAACATTGTCTTCTATAATGAGCAACACAAACACCTCTGCTAAAATCTCAGACAAAGTAGTCTGGGGTTTCATGACCCTTTAAAGGTTCATGCTTAAATGATTAAAAATTATATGATTACACATTAATTTCCTTACAGATTTTTATTATATATTTGATAATAATAATAATAATTATTATTTTTATATAAAGTTTGGGGTTGGTAACATTCTGCAATGATTTCTAAAGTCTCTTATGCTCACCAAGGCTGCATTTATTTGATATAAAATACAGTCAAGACAGTACTGCAATTTCAAAGAACTGTTTTCTATTTGAATATATTTAAAAATGTATTTTTTCCTTTGATGCAAAGCTGAATTTTCTGCTGCCATTACTCAAGACCTCAGTGAATGAATACAAAGTTCACATAACAGCATTTATTTGAAATAAAACTCTTTTGTGACATTACAAATGTTAAATCTGATCGATTCAATGCATCCTTGCTTAATTTCTTTCGAAAATAAAACAATTAAATCACAATCTTACTAACCCCAAACTTCTTACAACAAAGTTGAATGCATAATTATTCACCCACTTTCCCTCTGTTTCACAAGCTTAGCATTGGTGATTACATATTGTTCCTAAACTAAAGTTTAAAGTGATATTTAAGGTTAATAAGCATTAAGAAAAACAATTTAATAAGCTAAAATTTAATTTCAATGAAGCTAGATTTACATTGTCCTTTCTTCAAATCCAGTGATTACCCAGGCATCGATAAGTATCTTTCAGTCTCCTGTGTGACGACATAAACTCTCTCTTGAATGCAGTATCTCTGCAGGTAGGCGTTGCTATGGCATATCACCAAATGCATCTCATTTATGACTACGGGAAACTGCAGTAAAAATAAATCCTCATTTATACCCACATTATCGCCAAAAAAAAAAAACCCTGACGCATCACATTCACTAAAGTAGAAGATGAATAAAACAAATATATACAATCAATTATTATGTTCCCCAAAACTTAATATACTGCGGTTTAGTTTTTTCTTCTTCTTTAAGTTAATTATACAACTTGATAAATACGTTAAGCAATCAAACATTTTCTTAGCTTCAGTGGTGTGTTTGGAGTCAGGAAGGGTGTGTGTTTGTACTGAACCTCTTCGATCTGCTGCGAAACAATTAGGCACATTGTGATCCTGATCTCGACTGCACGAGTGTTCAAAGGAAAAGAGAGCTACAGAAATCTACTCAGAGATGCAGCACACACACACAGTCCCCGGGGCAGAGAGTATGATTCACGGGCCGGCGCCGTATCACTTTCCCACGCTCATTAGAAAGCCAATCATCAAGGTGCTCTATCGGGATGAGTGTGTGTGTGTATGTGTGTGTGTTAGAGCTGGATGATACATGAAACATTCACAGTACATTTAATAAGATTTTACTGGTAATATAAAATTAAATAATTTTAATGTGCTTTTTTCATTTAGTTTTGTTTTAACACCATCTCTGATTTTACTTGCATGTTTCCTAGAAGACAAAATAATTGCAATTTTGGTTCAGGACAAACAAAGGACTTGTGAACAACCATCACAAAACAAAAAAAATATAGGATCATCTAGTAATCAAACGTATTAAGAATAATTTGTATACTGAATATATACAATATACAATACAAATATATTGTATATTTGTATATTGAATTGTTTGTAAACTTTTGAAAGTTATCATATTTATAAATTCAGCAATTATTTTATGTTGTGTACTATATTTATGAAAAATTTCTTAGTAAGCACAGTACTAAATAAAATAACAATATAATAACTCCTATTTTGATCAAATAATTAACATTCTGGCCACAACTGTTTATACACAGCCATTGTTGACAAGTAGGTTAAAAAATAATAATAATAACTGTACTCAGTTTGAACCTACTTGTCAACAATGTCTGTTTGGTTAAAATGAAATATAAAATAAAATTGAATAAAATATGAAAAAACATAAAATAAAATTATATAAAATATATATATAAAAAAATATATATATTTTTGTTCTAATCCATTGACCAGCCAGAGTGTATTTACACAGGGCTGTGACATGCCTCACTGCCGACAGGAGTATCGTACACATATAGGTCAGAATCACTGATAAGACCAGTGAGTGAGTGAGTGAGTGAGTGAGTGAGTGTGTTTGTGCGTGAGAGACACATGGCAGATAAAATAAAATTGAATAAAATATGAAAAAACATAAAATAAAATTATATAAAATATATATATAAAAAAAATAAAATATTTTTGTTCTAATCCATTGACCAGCCAGAGTGTATTTACACAGGGCTGTGACATGCCTCACTGCCGACAGGAGTATCGTACACATATAGGTCAGAATCACTGATAAGACCAGTGAGTCAGTGAGTGAGTGAGTGAGTGAGTGAGTGAGTGAGTGAGTGAGTGAGTGAGTGAGAGTGTGTGTGTGTTTGTGTGCGTTTGTGTGCGTGTGTTTGTGTTTGTGTTTGTGTTTGTGTTTGTGTTTGTGCGTACACATATAGGTCAGAATCACTGATAAGACCAGTGAGTCAGTGAGTGAGTGAGTGAGTGAGTGAGTGAGTGAGTGAGTGAGTGAGTGAGTGAGTGAGTGAGTGAGTGAGTGAGTGAGTGAGTGAGTGAGTGAGTGAGTGAGTGAGTGAGTGAGTGAGTGAGTGAGTGAGTGAGTGAGTGAGTGAGTGAGTGAGTGAGTGAGTGAGTGAGTGAGTGAGTGAGTGAGTGAGTGAGGGTCAGAATCACTGATAAGACCAGTGAGTGAGTGAGTGAGTGAGTGAGTGAGTGTGTTTGTGCGTGAGAGACACATGGCAGTAATCTAGACAGTACAGATGAGATAAGCTCTGCTGAGAGCAGCACGGCTCTCCTCTTCTCACGGTCACACACCTGCATCTCACACACATCCCGACACACACTGCTTGTACCTGTGCATTATACGTGATGGCCTCCGCCTGCTCATCCGTCATGGCCGACAGGGTGTTCGTCAGCTCCTTCTCACAGGGATCATGCAGGCCTGGTCCACCTGAGAGGAAACCAAAAATGAGTGTTGTATAAATGGGGAAATACAAATCACCAACAGACATAATTTACATAGTTGACAAGGACACAGTCAAGAGCTGTGGAGTTACTGGAAACTGTAGTGTTTCATTATTTAGTGAGTTACTCTCCATCATCGCAGGTGAGGAGTTAATTAAACCCTAAAGTCAACCTTTATCATTTAAACTATGCCCTGAAGGTACAATACAAATATATATATTTTATGTTCACATAGGTATATATCATTGAGGCTTATTTCCCATGCAAGCCAATCAAATATTAATGCCTGCATCTCATTATTAATAAATAACTGAGAAAAGAGTATAAGTGTAGCGAGGGATGGACTAGTTATGTCAAGAGCAGATAAATGAGGCTCCATTATTCCTCTGGGCCTCATACAGGAACTAGAGCTTTGCAAATGAAAGCCAGATCTGATAGTGACACCGCTGCTGTCATCACACTGTACAGGACTTATTCACATTTATCTTGCATATTCAGGTTGGAAGGCTTATTTAAAGCCAAATAAGATTAGAGATCTATTAATATACAATGGATAATTTTATACGGTTTACTTTTTTTTATTTACTCTTTTTATTTTTATATAAATCAGGTATCAAAATTTGATACTATATACACATGACGGTTCCCTCAAAATTATGAAGCAGCACGACTGTTTTCAACATTGATAATAATCAGAAATGTTTCTTGAGCTGCAAATCAGCATATTAGAATGCTTTCTGAAGGATCATGTGAGATTGAAGACTGGAGTAATGATGCTGAAAATTCAGCTTTGATCACAGAATAAATTACCTTTTAAAATATAATACAATAGAACACATTTATTTTGAATTGTAATAATATTTCACAATATTTCTGATTTGACAGTATTTTTTATCAATTAAATGCAGCCTTGAGCATAAGAGACTTCTTTCAAAAAAATTTAAATAAATCTTACTGACCCCAAACTTTTAAACAGTAGTGTATGTACTGAAATTGAAATAACCATAAAAGATAACGTATAGAAATGCTCCATGCATAGATATAGCTACTGTATATTTCAAAGAAAGCTGGAGCTCTTCTCCAGAACTTCAAACTGTTTTTATAGTTTTTTGTTACTCATTTCATTGCTTCTTTCTGGAAGTGCTCATACCTGGAAGCAGTATGCCGGAGGCGAGACACTCCATGACCCGGCGCAGAGCCTCTCCTGCTCCCAGAGGTCTGTTGCACGTGGCGATGGCCTTTTCACATATTAACTCCAAAGGCTTAGGACAGAAGAGCAAATCGCTTTTCAAAGACTGATTTATTACATGAACTATCAATTCATCAAAATGTTGCCTATGTGACACAGAAATGAGAGATTACGTCTGTGGTTATTGTAAAACCATTCAGTTTAATCCCTCAAATACAAGATATTTAGAATAGAGTAGATCCAGTAAGGCTGAATGGCCCATACAGCATTTAGACATGCAAAAATATACCATATAGCATAACAACTATGACAAACAGTTTTTAACGTTGATAATAATAAGAACTGTTTCTTGAGCAGTAAATCAGCATATTATTATGATTTCTGAAGGATCATGTGACACTGAAGACTGGAGTAATGATGCTGAAAATTCAGCTTTGATCACAGGAATAAATTACATTTGAATATACATTCAAATAGAGAAGTTATTTTAAATTGTAATAATATTTCACAATATTACTGTTTTTACTGTATAATATACAACTGTGTATATGACTATTTAGCCACTAGGATTGACACACGGCATCTCAATTCATTAATAATTTTCAATATATGGAAGCTCTTCTGATTATGTTTGTGTTTTTATCATATTTCTGAAAACACTGAAAGTCATGCAAAATTTGTACAAATGGAAACTGGCCAAATTCTTTTATTTTTTATTTTTTTTGGATGACAAATGAATGTGTTTGAATCTTGATTGTCTTAACAGTTCAATATCACTTCATTTATTTTTTTCAAAATAATAATAGCAGATTGAGGTATTTTTAAGCAAGATATTTAATCTATGACATAAAGATGCATTTCTACACAGAGCAGAACGGTTTTGGGATTTAAAATACACTTATACAAGAATAATTAACCACAATATATAATGACAATTAATATGTACCTGAAGTGTAACGTCTGCATTACGCCACTGACCCCCAATTTTAAAAAATTCAATGGTCTGTCGTCATTGAATTCCTTAATCTATCCCTAAAGTTTTACTGTATCTTCACTGCAATATTTGCAATGATATCAGAAGGGATCAGAAGTCTGATACTCACCCATCCTTTCAGAGGTTCCCACGCCGGGACTCTATTGCACATGTCTCTCAGTATTCGTAAGACAATCACGCACGACTTTAACCCGTTAACTCTAGCCTGAGGAAACCAGAGGGAATCAGCCAATGAACTCAGAGCAACAATCAAACCCAACCTTTAACCCCTAAATCTGTAGATCTTGACTGTGTGTGTGAGTGTGGAGGTGTGTGTTGTGGTTCGGTTCTGGCCCGTGTTGAGTGGAAGATGGAGGAGGGGGCGGCGCTTATGTCGGTGGGGTGGGAGAAGGGAAGATACGGTGCAGGAAAGCACTAGACAAATCCTTCATGATAACAAGCAGGTTATGGACAAACAAAAACAGGCAAAAGAAAACTAAAAGTGTAACAATTGCTTTTGTAGCCTTACGATACGTAAATGTTTGTGATGAGGTGTCGAGCATTTAGAGAGCTGGAGGAAATCAAGGAAAATGGCATGTAGTTTTGGGTCATAAGGCTACAATAACAATGAAAAGAAGTGAGCGCCAACCTGGAACCATTTGGCATGTCGCAGAGAGGCCAACGCCACCAGGCACCTCTGTCTATCCAACAGGTCCGCCGGCTCGCTCGACTCAACGCTCTCTATCGGTGAGAAGAACGGGACAGGAAATCAAATCACACACGTGTAGACAGGCACGCTCACACATATACGTACACGTGATGAGGGAGGGGGCTGTTAAGGCACAGCAGGAAGGAGAAAGGAGGATGCCAATTGGCTGAGGTGGTCCAGTGCATCCAAAAGAGATGAAACCTCAGTGCATCTCCTTGGCTGGCTGGAAACTGGAGGAAGGATTCGCAGAAGGTTTTAGCATGTGCCAAGAGTTACGAAATTCTAAACACAGCCTACAAAAAAAGGCTGATCCAAGCTGTTCAATTGGCGTTACATACTATCCTACCCAGGCACGCCTTAATACAGCCTCCTCTGTATTAATGTGAGTCCATGAGTGAATGTTTTGGCCTAATGAGCCACAAAAGTGACAAGCAACAATACATTTTTGGGCACTTTGTTCTATTTTTTTTTTTTTAGATGTTGGATAGCTCCGCCCACAGCACACTCTGATTGGTCCAAAATTCCAACACAGAAGTAGTGGTGATTATAGAATTTCAGCCACTTTTACGGCCAGTGTTATTTTTTATATAATTAATTTGAGTTATTTTTATTTTATAAGATTTTATTTAAAAATAATCAATTTTTTTTTGTATTTTTACTTTTTTCTGTGTTGGAAATGACAATCCATAATTTGAGATGTGGAGTAAATGGCATTTGTTGGTTCAGAAAATGATTAGGGGAAGAAAGAAAAAAAATAACACTACCGTACATAAATTTGTGGTCAGTAAGATGTTTTTAATATGTATTAGAAAGAAGTCTCTTATGCTCACCAAGATGTCATTTATTTGATCAAAAACACTTTAAAAATAGTAATATTGTGAAATATTATTACAACTTAAATCATTTTTTTATATATATATTAAAATAACACATGATACTCACATGATCCTTCAGAAATCATTCTAATATGCGGATTTGAAACATTTCTTATTATTATGAATGTTGAAAACAGTTGTGCCAATTCATATTTTTGTGGAAACAAGCATACCTTTTTTCAGGATTATTTTATAAATAGAAAGTTCAAAAGAACAGTCATTTATTTGAAACGGAAATCTTTTGTAACGTTATAAATGTCAAAACAGTATAGATGTCAAAACGGACGATATTAATATAAAACAGTATTAATATCTTAAAAAAACTCTTACTGACCCCAAACTTTTGAACAGTGGTGTATACCCTGTGTTAGACATTGTTAATAGACAAAATAAACTAGTGAGAGTGTGACAAAGATGTTTTAATGGAGTTTAGTTTAGTTTCTAAAAGTCCACAGACTGAATATAGCTGAAGAAACATCTGTATATATAAAAATCAAATACTTTCTGATTGCCTGTGATTTCATCTCTTCACACAGCATTTCAGTACGGGCAGAGAAAGATTTTTCTAATTTCCTGCGGCATGTCTGGTTAGGCGCTAACGTCAAAAGCAGCGACACACGCTAACAACTTCAGCAAATCAGAGCCAGTTTGTGCTTGGATTGACACTGGAATAATGAAGACATGCAGTGGGTATTGTTATAGACCAGTCACAACAAGAGAAGAGATGGCTCGCACACGACACACACTCACATTGTGAGTTGTCAGAACATTTTTCTTCATCTCTCCCACCCAAACAATACATAAGGTTCATTCTTTAACTAGTTTGATCATTTTTTTTCTTTCATTGGCTCGGTAGGTGAGCGTCTACGTACCAGTGAGCCCATAACACTGTGTTCCTCTGCAGATAAACAAACAGATAAAAGAAAGAAAAGGCTGCCGCAGTGTAAGTCCAGGACAAGGTGTGCAGGTGTATGGGGTATTAATTATGAGGGGTTATTTAGAGCTTATATGACAATAACTAAAGCATTACTCTCTTTCATAATTCCTCTCTGGGTTTTAATCAGAGCAGCCGAGCTGAGGATGGATAAAGAGGAAGATCTGTCAGAGTGATAAAGGTTTAGCCTGCCCTCCAATCAATGACACACACATACCGCAAAAATCAACATCAAGCCATCATTTATCACCACACAAACATACACACACTCAAAATGAGACAAATGCTACAGTGCTCTCTTAATCGAATCACACAAATCTACAGCACAAACAAAGTAGGGGTCCAAAAGTCTGAGACCTCTAGTTAATTTGATTTAATCTTTTTTTTTTTTTAATCTTTTTTTGTTATTTAATAGATATTTTTATACAAGTTATAAGCAAAATATAAAATCCAACGGAAAAAATAATGAATCCTTGTTTTGCTAAATAGACATCTGGAACCCACGGAATTTCACAAAAAATAAAAAATTAAATAAAAAAAATTTATTAAAAAGTAAAATCTACTTTTAGGACCATTCAGCTTTTTCATTGTGACACTTGTGCATTATTATTTTTATCATTATTATTATTATTTTGGTTTAAAGTAATGAGAATATGTTTCTTTTGCATTATAGTAATAAGAACTGGGAGTAAAATGTGCTTAAATGTCATGAAATAATGCCATAATGTTAAATATTTATGACTTTAAAACAAGCTTCATGTTCTTTCTTTCTTTAGATTTATGGGGTGAAATACAACCCAGGCATGTTCTAATATTACATCGTTATGTGTGTATGTGTGTGTGTGTGTGTGTGTGCGTGCGCGCGTGTATGTCTGTGTCATTTATGCATGTGTGTGTCTGAGCGCGAGCTGATGAGTACTGCCCATTCGGGCCGGTCCTGAGATTGAGCCGTTACTCAATGGGACAGGGCCCTTGACCCGGTCGGGAAAATACGAGGGGCTCCTGTCGTGATCTACAACACATCGCTCCATCTCTCCCTCCCTCCTGTCATCTGTCATCCCTCACTCCAGGGGCAGTGTCCACATCTGATACGTCTGCTAGATGGATGAGGTGTGTGCTGCCACAGGTATTGATTCCTCAACCCGGATACATTCTTTCATTTTCCTCCCCCTGCTTCTAACAATCTACATCAAAGAGGATGGCAGAGTGAGCAAACCCATGAGAAAATGAGTGTGTATGTGAAAACGAGAGAACAAGATTAAGGCACATTGGCTTTAAAGTTCACCCAAAAATAAAAATTCTGTCATCATTTACTCAAACATTTGCTGGTCCCCATTGACGTCCATAGTATGGAAAAAAATACTCTGGACGTCAACTGGGACTAGGAACTGTTTGGTTACCCACATTCTTCAAAATATCTTCTTATGTGTTCAGCAAAAGAAACAAACTCATACAGTTTGAGGGTGAGTAAATGATGAATTTTTTTTTTTTTACATTTTTGGGTGAACTATCCCTTTAAAGGAATACTCCACCCTTTCTTCTGATGAACACAAAGAAAGATTCATAGAAAAATAATCCACGTATGTGAGTTCATATAATGCAAGTAATGATTTAAGGCATAGAAATCAAGTTGACGTTTCAAAAAACTTTTTTTCATTTTTGGGTGGAATATCCGTTTAATGCAATTCAAATGCTTCTAGTTATTTTGTGCAGCACTGATTTTGAAAAATCATAACCAAAAATAATTAGTAGTCAACTGAAATAGTTTTTTTCCCAATACTGATATCAATAAATAGAAAGCAGGGTGGCCGATGTGATGCTGAAAATTTTAACCTTTTTTTTACACAGCATTTACTTGAAATTCATTGAAATGTTTCAAAATGGACCATTGTCCATTAACAATGCAGATTTTTATCTGTTTTTCTTTCATTAGCTCAGTAGGCGAGACAACGAATTTCAAAATGGCCAAATATTGGCCTGTATCACTAAACGCAAGTACAACTGGTGCTGTAAGAACTTCTACTACAGTCAGTCTAATTATTTGAAGCAACAGTTCTTGTTGAGTAAATTGATTTAGGTTCAAAATTAAAAATACGTATAGCTAGCTAACTCAATAACTAAAGGTGCGGCCATAAACAGGGTCCAATGTCTATTGTCAATAGTGTAGTGATGCACTTTCAAACCAAGCTGCTTTTTGATGGTCAACACGGCCAATCCACTTGACCAACTTACACCAGAAACAAAATCTGTGTGGGGAAATCTTTCACCTTCATGCGAAATTCCTAATTGTGTGAATTCCTGTTAAAATGACTGGATTTCACCAATGCTACGAACAATGCTAAATGTGACCGTGTGTTAAGCCCAGATGGAATTATTTACTGTGCTGATTTTAGGTTAACATTTACAAAGTGAATCCAAGTAATGGATTTAAACATGGCTGAGTGTTCAAAACAGTGGAGTGTACTTCATTCTTTAGTAATAAAATTATCGTATTTAAATTCTACAGAAATCTGCACCACTTTATGGAAATCCATGAAGGCCTCAGTAATAAGACATCTAGGTAAGTCTATCTTCCTCTTTAGTACTGAGTTTTGCTACCGTCACTGTAACAGATGAGCACTCAAGCATGTCCCGCAGGGTTGCAACCTGACCAAATGTGCTTGAGAGTGTGTACGTGTATGTGAGGGAAAGAAACAGCACGTTTCACATCAACTGCAGCTCAAATTGTTATAACCTAGACACCGTCCTTTAAAGATACAACCACTTCAGCTGTCAAAGCAGTCAGTCGCGGGTCACGGCACCAAAAACTCCAATAACACACTTCCATCTTGACTTCACTCACGTGTTCGGAGCTCAAGTGCCTCTGCATCATCATTTATTCACCCTCATGTCATTCCAAACCTGTATGACTTACTTTCTTCTGAGGACACAAAAGAAGATATTTTGAAAAATGTCTGTGTATTTTTGTCCATACAATAAAAGTCAGTGGGGTTCGGTGTGCTTTTGGACCCCATTGACTTTCATTATATGAACTAAAAAGTGCTTCTTTTGTGTTTTGTAGAAGAAATAAAGCCATGCAGGTGTGAAACAACATAAGGGTGAGTAAATAAAGACAGATTTTTCATTTATCAGCAAACTATTCTTTTAACTGACAGATTAAAGGCATGAAAACAGCATGTGCACCTGGCGTCCCTGCCAGTACTATACCCAAAATGCACTGGGCTGCTCTTACTGCCCCAAGTAGTGAATAAACATCCCGCCTTACATTGTTCTTGACTGAACATTTGGTTTCACGCTATAATGTCTTTTATTTCTCTTATGCCGAGTTCACACTGCACGATATTAGCCCGATTTTTCACTCACGGACAGGTTTTGCGAAATCGCCGACAAATACCCGACATCGGAGGCAAATCGGTGCTTGTTCACGCGAGTGACAATCACGCAGTGTGAATTATCAAAGACGCGATCTGAGGGAATCGCCGACACCCGCAAAATATTTGGCATGCTAAATATCTGGAGCTGTTCTTCCTATTGTGAAGTCATGCAGTGTGAAACCCCCTATCACTGATCCATCGTGCAATGTGAACACAGCAGCAACTGAATGCTACCCCAGATAGTCACGCAGTGTGAAAACAACAGCAATCGACGAGTTTGAAAATCGTGCAGAGTGAACTCGGCATTATGCTCCTCCCGCTCTTTTTTTCAGCACCTCCTGTGAGTGGCGCCGCGGGTCAAGAGTCTGGCAGCATGAAGACCACTCAACCTGCTGCTGAATCAGTTCTGCGTGTGTTTTGACTATGAGATGAGTCCAGCAGTGTGTGCGGCCCTGAGAGAGTGTTCTGGACGCAGAGTAAGGAAGAGATGAAAGCTCTTTTTTCTAATGGACCATCACTAACACACACATTCATCCATCCCCTCCCTCACCTCCTGTTTACCAAATGAAAGGGGGAAACGTTGGTCACATGCAGGCACAAACCTTGCTCCTCCGTCTCGCCGTCGTCTGTCATCTGCGGGGAGGTGAGCGTCACCTTCAGTGTGAGTTTGGGTTCTGTCTTAGTGCAGACCAAGATGGCTGCCTCGGGAATAGAGCTCTGTACCTCATACTTCTCCTCTGTCAACTTCTGTAGGGGTCAGAGGTCAAAGGTCAAAATGTCAAAAAACATACAATGAGGATACTTGGTTTTATAGTAGTGTATTGTTGTGACCTATTGGATCTGGATCCAATCATGGGAAAATGAAATTTCTTGCTGGTTTATTTGGAAATTATTTGATGTACTATGTTGACAATGATATTTAAAAAAAAATGTAAACATTGGTAACACATTGGAAACAAAATACAACACATACGAAAATATGGTAACACTTAAGAACAGGAAACACATTCACTAATAACTGAGAATTTTCCCTGAACAAACTTCTAATTTTCTGCTTATTAATAGATAGTAAGGTAGTTGTTAAGTTTAGGTATTGGGTCAGGTTAAGGGATCAAAAATATGATCATGCAGATTAAGGCATTAATATGTGCTTTATAAGCACTAATAAACAGCCAATACAGATATCTTAATAAGAGTAATATCATTATTGTGAATTCTTTTGGCCATGATAATCATGTAATATAATATAATTTTAATATATAATATAATATTAATATAAGTTATCACTCTACATTTCCCAATTTAAATGCTTAGTTTGATTATCAAAGCTCTGTAGTTTCAAAACATAATGCAATACAATGATGATTGAGAGATGAACAAATAAACATCCCTCAAAAGTCTGATGATCATATTTGAAATTCACATTTTAACAGGATTTTTAACCTGTAAAGTAAACCTAAGCTGCTTCAGCCCAGTAAATATTCATCCTGAAATGTTACTAACAATATAACATTTATTCTTGCATTTATTTGATCAAAATCGGTAAAGATTTCACAGCAAAAATACTCATGAACCAACATTTTTACAATTACTCTAAAAGGCCTTTTCCTTGCTAAAATCAGAGTAAATTATCAGTCAAATGACAGAAAGCATGTGGTAGATTGATCATGTTGATTATGTAGGGGCCCTTAGAAATGTGCACATCAAATGTCATACAGTAGAGTTCATAGAGTTCAAAATGCAGAACACTTTTTTTCACACTTTTTACTTTAAAGCAAACTGGACAAACTGTCTTTGGCATCACATGGCCACAGCTGGTCACAATGCATTTACAATCCAGATTATAAGGTGGGACCTAGACAGCGCAGATGCTTCGTTTGAATGTTTACTGTAAATCGGTCTGATGTGGGGGGCGCCTCTCTAATCCATTCAATTAATTCCAGCCGCACATTCTCAATCCGCCTGCTTTTTTCATGTAAACCAGAGATCAATTACATCCCCCACTGCAGTGACCCGTGTGTGTGGCCAGACCGCTATACAGAGCACATTTCCTCCATACACTCATAAGCTAGAGCACAGAGCTAAGACAGGAAATATGCACGTCTATCACTCAATCGCTGAAGTAACGGCTCTGACTGAGAGAAAGAGGAAGCAAGTAGAGAAAGGGAAAGTAGTCAACTGCCGTTTCCATTAAGAACAGTTCCTTTATACGGAGACTTGACCTGCTGGCAGTACAGTCTACTTTAATGGGATTTGTATCTGGTGTCTGTTGTGTGTGTGTGTGTGTGTGTGTGTGTGTGTGTGTGTGTGTGTGTGTGTGTGTGTGTGTGTGGTTGGGAGGCTCAGACTGGGTCGCCACTGATTAGCCCGTTCCCCCGGCCTGTCCTAAGTGTCTAATTAGGGAAGCTGGTTGCTGGCAGGTTTATATTAATTACACATGATGAATATAAATAGAGCAGGTCTGTTTTGGATGTTGCAATTTTTTCTGTATAGAAATCTGCAATGTTTAATTTCTCTCAAAACACTGCACCACCATTGAGTTCATAACTATAGCAGTGTAAAATGCATTCAAATATTCAGTATCACAAAATACATTCACAACACTTTATACATGTTAAACTGAGACTAGTGTGATAGACTCACTTATGACCTTGTAAAAGTTACATCAAAATACTCTTGTTCTGATCATGTAATATTGGTAAAAACAATATTTTTCCACATGAAAGGGGCAAGAAATCAGTAACAGATGTTGCAATGGTGCCAATTCATATTGCAAATAATGGAAATTTCAGAAGCCGTTGAGCTCGTTTCAGGAAAAATTGCAACAGTATTGCAAGATTCGTTAGGTAATCACTTTCACAGGCATATTTTAACAAGTGCATTAATATAAAATATGCTTCACTGTTAGCAAGCAACAGATTAAATCCAGATAAACACTGGTCAATGGCAAGCAAGCGTCTCTTGCTCTTCAGGGAAAACCTGCTGCAGTGTACCGCAGTGCAGTCTTTCAACAGATTAAATGCAAACAATAAAAAGAAGGTGTCTTTTAGGTGTATATTTAGCCACGGCAGATCAAATCTCCAGCAGTACAGGAGGTTGTGTGGTTTCAGTGTGTGCCGTTACCTCGATCTGCTGAGGGAGGTTGTCACAGACGGTGCACAGCAGAGTCTCGGTGGGTTTCTCTCGGCACATGAGCACCAGCTCCAGATCCATGTCATCTTTAATCAGGAGGCCTTTGGCCACCAGACCGATCCTCATCACTCCACACAACACCCGTCCTTCACTGGGAGTGCTACTACAGCTGCTGTCCTCGCTGAGACAACACAAAATATGAATATGATCTGAATTAATGACATGCAATATCTAGATCCAATAAATCAAGAACAAACAACTTCTTTGCAGAAATCTGTCTGCTTTCCCAGCATGCACCCACTTTGTGCTGCCTTCTGGCGATTCGTCCACGCTGGCCTCCGTCTCCTCCTCCTGTGTGCTGGCTGAATTTGATTGATTTGACTGGCTGGCTTGAGTTTGATCCATCCAATCAGACACGTGTTTCAGGGTGCGCTCTACAGTGGAGACGAGGCTCTGCACCGCCTCCAGGGCCTCAGAGGAAGGGTAGATGGTGGAGTGCTTGGCCATGACGTGACGGTCATCATTCCCGAACGACCGAATGGACCTCTGACAGAGAGAAAAGACACATTAAGGCTGGAATACACCACACGATTTTTGCCCCGATTTACTGTCTGGAGAACTTGACGCTAGTTGTTGAAAGTCCGAGCCAGTCTGCAGATTTGAGTTGACAGATTTCATAGAAAATCGCGTAGTGTATGATAGTCACAGACTCTGATTTTTTAGCTTCAGACTTTGATTCCATCCAGTCAGAGGATATCAATCATGTCTGATATTTTCAGCTGATTTTAGAACACACATTGTTTTCATTTGTCTTGCGTCTCCTAGCAACAGTGCTCACATTTCTGCTCGAGTTTTTTTTGATCGGAACCATAGATATGTATAGATTCCCCATTCGACGGCTCCAGGCACGTAGATGCGGCTGCTATCTTGGAAAGGTCAACTTGACGTCATTCACCATACTGTAGGTTCTCACAGAGCCATTGAGCCGTTCTGTGCAGGATTGTGGCATCTTTTGAATATTCAGTGATTACTATGGTGAATGACGTCAAGTTGACCGTTACAATATGGCAGACGGCTTACATAAAGCAGCCCATAGAAACAGTTGCTAATGAGGAATCTACGTAAATATATCTATGATCGGAACAACTTTAAAGGGTTAGTTCATCCAAAAATGAAAATTAGCCCATAAATTACTCACCCTCAAGTCATCCTAGGTGTATATGACTTTCTTCTTTCAGACGAATCCAGTCGGAGTAGTGCTGGGCGGTATGACCAAAAATTTATATCACGGTCTTTTTCAAAATTAAACCGGTTTCACGGTACATGACGGTATTTTTTTTTTCATGCATACCACACTAAATAGTGACTAAACACGACCCCTTTTAATACATGTTAACCAGGAGTCACTCATTTATAATCGCGGCATCGTTTGATAAAATCAACATGCATCTACACTAAAGAGCGGCTATACGGTAGCTTTGGCTATATTACTTTTTTGTCTCATGCAGCGCACTGCCTGCGTCTGAGTAACAAATAAAAAAAATAATAAAAAAAGTGCATGTGATATTAACAGACGAACTATGCTCATATTTATAATTCCAAACAATTAGTAAGCGACAGGTGCTAGGAAACGCTGTTTTGTACTCATTTATTGACGAGTCGGCTGCGGTGCGGCCAACTGAATGCGGTGCTTCTCTGCCGCTCACTGCACAGAACAGATGCAGAGAGTGGTGACACTTCTCCGGGAAAGTAAGACCGCAGGGGGGCGGTGGATATTTGTGGCGGTCAATGTGGATATTGTGGATGAGTTCTTCTGAGTCATCACGTTCTATTAGTTCTACAGCTTCAGTTTCGGAACTTTCACGCTTAGTAACACATACAGCTGTTCCCTCCCCACAGTGCAACAGTGAAAAGGGACCCCTTTCAAACAGTGTCGCGTTCCGAACGTTGTTTAAGCGACATACTAAATACCGTACTGCGGTATTTAAAAAATTCATATCATAACAAAAATAAACCGGTATACCGGAGGTATATAAAAAATTCAATTAAAAAGTATTTTATTTTTCAAGCTGTTTAATGCCACTCAGCGAGTGCTGCATGCATCCTTCCAAAAGAAGTTAAATAAAAAGCGCCCATCTATATAAAAAACAAAAGTGTCTCACACAGCTCTGGGGGGTGAACAAAGCGCAGGGGAGAGATCAAAACAAAACAACGGTCACTAATTAGAAGTACAAAACGATGATTTGTAAAGAAGAATGTCAAGAGGAGACTTACTTTGCTAAAGTAAGGAAACTTTGCTTCCTTTGCTCCTGTTAACAAACGTTGGTTTTCACGAGACTCACCGGCGCATGCGCAATGCTGACCTCATACGTCATCCGCCCGGAGCTGCTTCCGTGTACAACTGTTGGCGCAAGCTACATTAAAGTGATTATTACGTTTTGAATATGGATATTTTTCTTACAAAAACGCATCGATTCGCTACAGGAGTCCTTTGTTCACCCCCTGGAGCCGTGTGAGACACTTTTTTTATGGATGGGCGCTTTTTATTTAACTTCTTTTGGACTGATGCGTGCAATCATTAAACGCTGAGTGGCATTAAACAGCTTGAAAGATCAAAGACAATTTTTTATGTAACTCCGACTGGATTCGTCTGAAAGAAGAAAGTCATGTACACCTAGGATGACTTGAGGGCGAGTAATTTATGGACTTATTTTCATTTTTGGGTGAACTAACCCTCTAATATACTGGCAGTGTGTGATTCTCAGTGTGCAAGCTACAGTGTGGGAAGTCGTGGCCTAATGGTTAGAGAGTCGGACTCGTAACCCAAAGGTTGAGGGTTCGAGTCTCGTACCACCAGGAATTGTAGGTGGGGTGTACAGCGCTCTCTCCCACCTTCAATACCACGACTGAGGTACCCTTGAGCAAGGCACCGAACCCCCAACTGCTCCCTGGGCACCGCAGCAAAAAATGGCTGCCCACTGCTCCAGGTGTGTGTTCACGGTGTGTGTGCACTTTGGATGGGTTAAATGCAGAGCACTAATTCTGAGTATGGGTCACTATACTTGGCCACATGTCATGTCACGTCACGTCAGTCGTATGTGTATGATTGCCAGTTTTTCCTCTGTGACTTTTACAAAGTTGGTAAGTGTATGATGCTTTTTAAAAGTCATGTAGTGTATTCAAGCCTTTAGCTTTATTCAGTGTAGTAAGAAACAATACATAACTTTGTGTAGTTGTAGATGCAATAAATACAGTACTTGCACACAATTTATGTAATTAACCAATGTATATGAAGGTCGCATTAAAAGTTTTGTAAACTTTTTACAATCATTCACTTATTTTTGTCCTTGTCTTGAACTCAGTCTTTGAATCTTGAATTATGAACAGTCATACATTTTTTTTTAATGATAACAATCTAAACGGAGTTGAAACAAACAAAAAGCATTTCACTATTTATTTGTGAATATTTGTATAATTTTTACACAATTTATCAAGTGCGTATCAACTTACAACGGTTGCATAGTTATGTAATAATACAAAGAAACAAACAAATAAATAACTTGTGCAAGACGACACAAGTCTCCATGAATGTTTTGACATTCAATATATGGCAAATTTAATGGCAAAAATCACTTGTGAATCAAATATTTTTAATGAGTTATCAAGCTGTCATAAAGTGAGTATTGATTGTTGCATTAAGGATACATCAAATATTAGCCGTGAAATTATCTTTAACAAAAAAAAAAAGAGTTAGCAATTCCCTTCCATAAATGTTCAAAATGTCATTTACACACAGAAAATAAAATATTTCATTTGAAATTTGGAAGAAATGACTGTCAGAAATGGAATAATAATAATAAAAAAGTTAAACTATGGTTCAAATGTTTGAGGTCAGTTTTTTTTAATTACCACAATCAAAAGTGACAGCAAAGACATTTCTAATGTTACAAAATATTTATATTTCCACAAAATTATTTAAATATTTAAAGAATTCCACAAAAATATGAAGCAGCACAAACGTTTTCAACATTGACAATATGAGAAATGTTTCTTGAGCAGCAAATCAGCATATTAGAATGATTTCTGAAGGATCATGTGACACTGAAGACTGGAGTAATGATACTGAAAATTCAGCTTTCATGACAGGAATAAATTACATTTCAAATGTATTACAATAGAAAACAGTTATTTTAAATTGTAATAATATCTCTCAATATTACTGGTTTAAGTGTTTTTTTTATTTTCATTAAATTAATGCAGCCTGAACATTTGAGACTTCTTTCCAAAAAAACTTACCGACTCCAAACTTTTGAATGTGTGTGTACATATATATATACATACACATATATATATATATATATGTGTGTGTGTATGTATGTATGTATGTATATATACAGTGGGTACGGAAAGTATTCAGACCCCCTTACATTTTTCACTCTTTGTTATATTGCAGCCATTTGCTAAAATCATTTAAGTTCATTTTTTTTCCTCATTAATGTACACACAGCACCCTATATTGACAGAAAAACACAGAATTGTTGACATTTTTGCAGATTTATTAAAAAAGAAAAACTGAAATAGGATTGTGGGTAAAAAATATTTTTGTTTTTTGACAAAAGTTAACTGAAATAAAATATAATATTAAAAAACTTTAACTTATTTTATTTCAGATAGTTTCCAAGGCAACATTTCTCATTTTCATGTAGTTTATTATAATTGTTTTAATGTGTATATAGATTTATTATGTTTTAGCTTATTTAGTTTTAGTTATTTCTTCAGTCTAAACTAAACAAAAATGAGAAATGTTGCCTTGGCAAGTTAGCAATTAGTTTCTTTATATTGCTTTTTTAATATTTATATTAAAGTTGAATTTATTTCAAATAATGACATTTTTTATGGTTTTAGTTTTAGTTAACTTTTGAAACAGGATGTTCTCTATACATTTTGTTGTTGACATCAGAGGTCACAGGTTCAACCAAACACTGGTGCACCAGAGGAGAGGTCTACAAGGAGGAACCGACCCGGGATCCGTACGGGTTCGGGGCTATATTTTAAATGGTCAGCCGGGTCCAGGTTGGGTCCCAATCTACTACTTCGGGTCCCGGGTCTGTTTAACATTGTGTGTAATACCCGAGTCGATCAGACTCGGAGAACACCCGGCCATTATGCACGGTGATAATGGATACCTTCATGAGTGATGTGAGTTATTATTGATTATTTTTTTAATAATATTATGAATGAACCATCTTGTTGTTATATCTAAAATTTTTGCTCACACTCGGCTCAGAGAGCACAGAGATGATAGCAAATAAGTAAAGCTAACGTCAGCAGCCATGGCACTGGATGAGCAATCGTTATTATAATCCAAATGGGCAAACAGTCTAAATTATTATGCAAGTTGACTCGAGATACAAAAAATGCAAAACTGCAAAGTCGCATTTGTCATCCATCACTGTGACAGCAAGTGGACTTTTGAAACTGGAATAATGAGTGGATTACGCATTTCAATTGGCAAGAGAGGAATAACACGGATGGAACTTTCTTGGCAAGGAGGATTGTGTGCATCACAGTCAGGTACAAGGGAGAAGGCTTCTTACATTAGGCAAGACAAAAAGTAAAATTTTCGCAATTTGTTTATCGACTTGTTAATAGCAATTTGCTGTGGAATATGTGCCGATCAGGTCCAGTCGGGTCTGTGTCTTCCCGGCCGGGTTCAGGTTCATCTTTCAAATAATTGACGGCCCGCGTCGGTTCCGGGTAGTAAATTTTTGACATTTCTCGGTTCTGCACGGGCCCGGGTCCAACTTTCAAAATAATAGACGGGTCCGGGTCGGATTTTTGGACCCATGTAGACCTCTACACCAGAGAACAGCTACTAAACAGCTGCTTCTGCTGTCTCCTACAATTCATCAACATCACTTTACTGCGATTAAGCTTTCTTGACATGATTTGCTCCCAATTACAGTGCATGTGAACGCTAATTACAGCGATAATGCAAACACAGGATAGTTTCATAAACGGTTAAGACGCATAAAAATTTTAAACGAATGAAATCAATGGCGTTTAAACAGGATGACTTTAGAGATGCAGTAACTCAGAGGGTTGCAGCATGCGGACACTTGTCTTCAACAATCAATTTAAAGACAATTACAATAAAAAAAAAATAGAATTGTGCAATAAAAACAGTTTAAAGCTGTTTTACTGCTACCATTTTTAAGCACATTTTTCATATGACCAAAAGTAACTGAAAAGACTATGTAAAACCAAGAAAAGAAAATTGTTCATTTTGTGCATTGAGAGCTAGTCTCTGTATTCTCTTTCCTGCATGCATGCAGCAAAATACAGAAAACCTCTACGACAGATTCAAAAAGGTAGGCGTGTACTACCAATCAAAACTTCCTATCACTTCATGCATCATCCTTCACAGGCCTGAATCTCCTTGATATCAGCTCTTTTCAGTACCAGATCCATTCCCTAATGCTGTCATTTTCATTCCGTCGCTCTTCCTGTAGTATTTCTCTATTCGACAGCAGACATGCTCAATAGCATATCAAAGCTATATCAGCAGCGCTGCAGTCCCCGGGGGGTGTGACCTTTCACACAATATAGACCTAAAAACCACACCGTGCATCCATCTTCTGAACGGCAGCTGTAGTTTAACTAGCAAGAAAGGAAAAACAAGATTCAATCGGAGATCACCCAGTGACAGTTTTACACTGGTGACTTCTACCAGACAGCTAGGCTTGTTTGTCGAGTGCGAAGCACTAATTGATCAACTCTTTAGCACAGTTGATCAATTAGTGTGATGCAGAGTGAGACAAACTACGCATGTTTGAGAACATTAAAGGCAGCCTGGGCGATCGTGAATCAGGGTACGGGGCTCTTTCGGCATCTGCAGCAGCGAGTGGCTGTGATATAAAGATGCATATCTGTGTGTGTGCGTTAACAGCAGTGACAGTGGCCTCTCGATGGCACCGGGCCAGTATTTAACAGGCAGTGCGCAGGGTTTATGAGGCGCTCCTAATGGCCGCCGTAAAACATACTGGGAAGTGTAAAAGTGTAAAATAGCTAAGGAGGAGCAGAGAGACTGCATCTTAATCACACCAGAGACCGAGGGAAAGGATGGATAAGGATTGAAACGCTTAGTATGTGTGAGGTACACACAGATAATGATGT
This sequence comes from Sinocyclocheilus grahami, assembly GCF_001515645.1. Taxonomy (NCBI): domain Eukaryota; kingdom Metazoa; phylum Chordata; class Actinopteri; order Cypriniformes; family Cyprinidae; genus Sinocyclocheilus; species Sinocyclocheilus grahami. The sequence goes on from NW_015505383.1 coordinate 705,155, forward strand.
TGGGTATTTTCCAGCTACCTCATAAAACACATTGCGCTGCTATGATAAACAACTCGCAATATCATAACCGAATCATTATTTTTAATGACCGAAACAAATTTTGTAATAATGCTACTATTTAAAGGGATTCAACCAACAACGAAAAAAAAACACATTATTTTCCACATACTGTACATTATTGTTTCTCCTCTATGCCCCGCCTTTCTGAAACGCGTTGATTTTTACAAAGCTCATCGGTCTGAAAAGCGAGGTGTGCTGTGATTGGCCAGCTATCCAGTGCGTTGTGATTGGCCGAATACCTCAAGCGTGTGACAGAAATTATACGCCCCTTACCATACTGGAGTGACGAAACAAAAACATGAAAACCCATTATAAACGAGGCATTTGTTGCATCCAGTGGCGACAAAATTATGGATTATAATGACTTCTACTGTCTTTTTACACGTTGCGTTGCATCGCGCCGCGTTAAACATAAAACCATGTCTGCATTTGTGATCGGAGAAATGACAAACAACAAGTGCTACTCTACACTGCCCAAAAAAACGTTTTTTGAAAAAAAGCGTTTGAATCGTCAGTGGCAAATCCTTTAAATATAAAAAAACATTGTATTGGCATTGTAGTCTACTCTACCAGGATCAGGAAACAGTCCTCCATAAAATGTGCTGCACACATCTGAACATTTGGATTAAACAGTTCTGAAAGAGTGTTGTAAATACAACTTAACCACTAATTTCTAGTCGTGTCCTCTTTTGGAAGGCCAAACAAAGTAGTTTCGCTTTCACAACGAAACATTGTCAAACACCGCGCGGCCTTGAGTGAGTGGAGGCCGGAGGCCTAGAGTGAGCAGCGGACTAGAGTATGTGGAGGCCGGCTTGAGTGAGCAGAGGCGGGCGGGCTTTAGAACGGCGCGGCCGGCGGATTCGACGAAGGAGCGTCCGGCGGGCTTGCGCCAACTACATGTGACGACCCTGGGCTGGACTCCGTCCACGGTGAAAGCCGATGTGGCGATCCACAGCGCGAAGTTGGTGTATTTCCTCAGCGACCAGCACGGATCAGCTCCAGGCATGACGAAGCAGATATTGTCCTCTTTTGGAAGGCCAAACAAAGTAGTTTCGCTTTCACAACGAAACACAGTGCCTTCACGACATGGAGGCGGTGGAAACAACAATACTACAGCGAGAATAAAAGTTACGCCGCCTTCTTTCTTTGCGTGAACATTTGGGTGGTGTTATGCAAATCTTCCCACATCGGGATGTAGACATGTGGGGGCATGTTAGAACGAGCCGTTTTAGGTAGGCATGGTTGACTCTTAACTTTTATAAAGAATATCTCTTTGGATTTGAGACTTTAGTCTTTGCAACTTTACAGATCTTCTTTATGCACCAAGAGCTTGTAACACTCCAAAGAGAAAGGAAAAATGTAAATTGCATCATATGGCCCCTTTAATAAGAACTAATCTGAGGTTAACAGAAAAATTGGATACTCACCGAGTAGGACATTAGTTAGTAGACTAAGCAGATTCAAATACGATCCTTCAGGAGGTATTCCAAATTCTGACAAACATTCCAAAAGGAATTCTGAACACATTAATTTAGGATGGATTTGGGGAACTTGGGGGCAGATTGAAAAAGAGAAAAAGCGAGCACGCATGTGTTTATGGGAGAGAGAGCGAGAGAGAGATCAAGTACAATCAAGCAACAGAGGTTTTCATCAAACCACTAGTTTAACGAATGGCACACTGGGGACATATTCAGACAAACAGATCTCAATCGAATGGAGTAAGATGGGCACACACAGATGGATCAAGCCCATTAAAATCGAGGGGGCATGAGGATTTGGAATTGCTTATTTAAAAAAAATAATAATAATAATATTGTTGTAGCACAGTTTGTATTTAGTAATGTGTATTTATGGCTCCTGCGCTGCTTATCAAATGGATTAAATAACCACACGAGGGGTTCTGACATGTTGTGTCGTCTCTGTCTGTATATTTGAGGTCAGTGTTCAGTATTAAATTAATTACACACCCCTAATTAAAATGTCTTCCAGTCAGGTAATGATCTGCAAAGCTCTGCGGCTACTTATTATAGACTCATAGGCATAGACATGACCTGACCACAAACAGTTGTCGAATGATGCAGGTCTTCTTGATGAGTGTATGCATGTGTATGTGTGATAAGATTGACACAAATTGACAGACTGTGACAGTGTGCATGAGCAGCTCTCTAATGCGTGAAGGATGTAAATCTCAAGCGGTCCCAAAACACAGACCTGGGGAATACCACTTTAAAAATGCATATACAATAGGGCTGAAAGATTAATCAAAATCAAACCGAAATCGCAATTTGGCTTGATGCAATAACTGAATCACAAAGGCTGCATTTTTTAATTAAATAAATATATGCACAGCGTCAATAGTAAATACTGCTCATCTCTGTAAATTGTGAGTTTGAGTCGCTTATAACGTGCATCTGAAAGAGCAGCATGTGCACCAGCTTTCAAAAGGTAAAAGGCTATTTTCTTATTTGTACAAATTTCTTTTAAAGGTTTACTGGCTTGATATACAGTGGTGTGAAAAAGTGTTGGCCCCCTTCCTGATTTCTTATTTTTTTGCATGTTTGTCACACTTTAATGTTTCAGATCATCAAACAAATTTAAATATTACACAAAGATAATGCAAGTAAATACAAAATGCATTTTTTAAATAATGATTTCATTTATTAAGGGGAAAAAAACTGTCCAAACCTACGTGGCCCTACGTGAAAAATTAATTGCCCCCTCCTGTTAAATCATGAAAGAACTGCAATTAACCACATTATTTTAGAAAGCTGAGTTAAATTTCACTAGCCACACGCAGGTCTGATTACTGCCAGACCTGTTGAATCAATAAATCACTTAAAAAGAACCTGTCTGAAAAAATGAAGCATGCTTAAAGAGCAACACATTATGCCGCGATCTAAAGAAATTCAAGAACAGAATGCTCGAAAACCCTCCATTGTGGCTGAATTAAAACAATTCTGCAAAGAAGAGTGGGCCAAAATTCCTCCACAGCGATGAGAAAGACTCATTGCCAGTTATCGCAAACACTTGATTGCAGTTGTTGCTGCAAAGCGTGGCACAACCAGTTATTAGATTTATTTTTACTTTTTTCACGTAGGGCCAGACAGGTTTGGACAGCTTTTTTCCCTTAATAAAATAAATAATCATTTAAAAACTGCATTTTGTATTTACTTGCATTATCTTTGTGTAATATAAATATTTGTTTGATGATCTGAATCTTTTAAGTGTGACAAATATGAAAAAAAAATTAAAAACAGGAAGGGGGCCAACACTTTTTCACACCACTGTAGTTAATTTTGCACAGACAAACATCATGTTATCATATATAAAGTTTAACGTTTGTGTGAATATCTAAAAGTGTGTATTTTAACATTTATTGTGATACCTCCTTCACTGGAGTAAGTGCCCAATGTTTGCTTGTCTTTTTAAACTAAAGGACGAGTTGAAATCATTTTCTGTGATGTTAAAAATTACACAAGATTTGCTCTTCACAGAGCTCAACTACAAAACACAGAACCTTCCTATAAGCCAAAAACACAATACGCAGAATTCTGCATACATTTTCAGACTGCCATTCGTTGCATAAGAGCACTATGTGCATTTTTTCCCCCTGAAAGTCCATTTCTTTGGCATAGTGCAGGGTCATGTTGACACACAGCCAGAGTGTTATGAAAAAAATTTTGTGTGTGTGTGTGTGTGTGTGTGTGTGTGTATCTGTGGGCTCTGCCACTTTGGCCACAATTTGATAGGAAGTCGAGTGAAACTAGGAAGGTCACCTCGTTATGTGCACAATAAATCAATATACAGATACAGACGCAGAAGACACAGAGAGCAACTGGAGTGAGTGAAGTGGGAAGCGCGCGAGTGTATATGCGTGTATACGCTTACGTGTGCATATCCAAGGTCACCCCGGCTGCGGCAGCAAAGCTGGGTTAGCATTAGAGCTCACGCTAGCAGGGCGCTCATTACGTTGGGTTATTTATGAACATCCCGCAACTCTCAGACTTTAATAATTCAAACAGCACAGCCCTACACTCCCATGAGACCATGCTCCCACAAGCCAGAGGTGAGAGCCATTAATCAAACGCGGATCTCCTCCCCCCCTTTTCTCTCTTTCCTGCAAGCTCCCTTCACATTTTCTCAATCACATCTCGGCTGGTTTTAGATTGGAGCGGTTTGGACAGAAACACATGTAAGGGAGATTTCACAATTTAGACATCAACCTTATGCAAACACAACCATGATGCTTAACTAGCCACACAAACAGAAGATGAGGGGTTTTTACCATGGTGGCTGGAGGGTTGCTAGGCGCGGTGTGTCCGTGAAAGTGTGTGCGCGAGCGCGAAGTGTGGAGACGGGGGTCTTGGGACGCCCTCTCCTCATGCGCTCACCTCTCTGCCCCCCCGCTGCGCCCTACTGCACCAATCCTGCAAGACAGACAGAGAACAACATTAATTACATGTATCCTGTGCATTTTTATTATTAGCATCACACATTGTTAGTGCACAAGATGGATAAACAGCATTGAAATCAAGGGGACTAAACGTGTAGCATCACAAACCCTCACACAAGGAGGTATCGGTGACTTTGTTTGGAAATGAGCAATGCAGTATATGTATGTTATGCATATTTCATGATCTGGGTGCTGCCGCACAACTGAGATGCGGCCTGTTGTTCTGCTGCTTTATTTCCCAACACAGGGAAGTGTTTGCATGTATACTAGTTTTATAGAGCACTCATCCGGGTCTATTTATCAGGCTTATCTTGCAAAGCGCTTCCACTGCTCAAGATAAACATGGCTGTATGTGAAAGTCTTCTTAGTGCAAAACACACACACAGGAATCGTTTTGAGTGGTGGCAATAACCATAATTTGTGGATCAAACATTGAACTGTACATTTTTCCTCCACTTAATCCCTTTTTATCTGGCCAAATGTCTTCCCTGTATTAATGCAATTTCCCTGGAATATAATTTCATTCTCTGGATTACGGCTTTCGGAGCTGAACAGATGTACTCTTTAATAAAAAAAAAAAATATCCAGAAACTGTGAGGGGAGAGAGCTGATCTCAGTCGAATTTCAATGGTAAAGTGCTGTAGTGTTTTGGATAGATGCTATGTTGCTCTTAGGGCATTCGGTAGTTGCTAAGGTGTTCAGAGAGTTGATCAATGTTATGATATGCACCATGGTTTTTGCAATTTCTGAGGTGTTTTAAATGGTGTTGAAAAGGCCAGTACGATTTTTTATTTTGTTTTGTTTTACAAAATAATACTTTATTCAGCAGAAATGCGTTAAACTGTTCAAAAGTGACAGTAAAAATAAAAAATATTGCAATTAAATGCTGTTTCAGACTTTCTATTCTTCAGAACAAAAAATTTAAAATCACGGTTCCACAAATATATTAAGCAGCACAACTTCCACACTGATAATAATAAATCAGCATATAGAATGATTTCTAAAGGATATCCAGAAACTGTGAGGGGAGAGAGCTGATCTCAGTCGAATTTCAATGGTAAAGTGCTGTAGTGTTTTGGATAGATGCTATGTTGCTCTTAGGGCATTCGGTAGTTGCTAAGGTGTTCAGAGAGTTGATCAATGTTATGATATGCACCATGGTTTTTGCAATTTCTGAGGTGTTTTAAATGGTGTTGAAAAGGCCAGTACGATTTTTTATTTTGTTTTGTTTTACAAAATAATACTTTATTCAGCAGAAATGCGTTAAACTGTTCAAAAGTGACAGTAAAAATAAAAAATATTGCAATTAAATGCTGTTTCAGACTTTCTATTCTTCAGAACAAAAAATGTAAAATCACGGTTCCACAAATATATTAAGCAGCACAACTTCCACACTGATAATAATAAATCAGCATATAGAATGATTTCTAAAGGATCATGTGACACTGAAGACTGGAGTAATGATGCTGAAAATTCTGCTTTTTGTCACAGAAATAAATTACATTTTACAATATATTCACATAGAAAACAGTTATTTTAAATTGTAATAATATTTCACAATATTATTGCTTTTACTGTATTTTTGATCAAATAAATGCAGCTTTGGTATAAGAGACTTCTTTAAAAAGCATTTTGGCAGGGTTGCTAGGGTGTTCAGATCATTTACTTTGCACATGGGCTGTTGGGAATTTTGTACCAGTAAGAGTTTATCAAAAGATGCATGCACAAAAAGTGTGGAAGTCTAGACGCATAAGCCACGAGACCACAAACGTATATCAAGTGTGCCGTTTGGGACGGGGCCACAGACCAAGATAATTTGCATACTGTGGTTATAGCATATCATATAAATCCTTCTCACCTAATGTACACATTACCCAATAATCCACAACCAAGATCATGTTGAATGGGAAGAAATAGTGTCGTTCAATAAGGTACTGCTTATCTCCAGAGTCCCTTTATGCATCAAACCTCTAGGTTTGACATCCTTTTAAGAGATGAACAAGTGTATCTCGTGAGAGACCCCACATCGCTGCCAACAGCGCAATTACGCTCAAATGCAGCCCTGCAGATCTTCTGTAATAATGTTCAGTGGAGTGTGTCCACACAGAGACATTCACAGTCTGCTCGCTGGTGGCCCTGCTGTCACTGCCTCGTTATCAGCATCACAATCACACCACATACCAAACGAGACCGTTCGGAGAGAACTGACAAACATTTCAACATGTAGACGACTATCGCTTCACTAGACTGCTCATTTTGTTTACGTTATATACTAATGAGTGTCTGGATAATAATTTCTTTATTAAAGTTTGAGTTTATTGAACAGGAACACTACTCCTTCACGGTACTTTTTAGAAGTTGCCAGATTTGTAGAATGGTGTGATGATAATTCCTTGATTCTAAATGAAACAAAGACTGCTGAAATGATCTTCGACCCTAGATCTGTGGGGGATCATAGTCCTGTAATAATACATGGGCATTTTACTGAAAAGTTTTCATTGTATAAATACTTGGGTGTTTATATGGACAATTGGTTATGTTGGTCTTCTCACATCAACAGTCTGTGTTCTAGATCGCAGGTCTAGAGGTTATATTTTTTGCGAAGGTTAAAAGTATTTGGGGTAAATCAGAAGATTTTATTTCCGTTTTATCAGTCTGTTTTTGTGAGTTTGATAAGATATGGTTTTACAGCATGGTGTGGAAACCTTACTGTCCAATCAAAATCAAAACTTGCTCGATTTGTACATACTGCTTTAAAAATTGTAGAGTGGGAAGCGAAATGACCTACTGTATACTGGAGATGTATGAGGTATCCGTTTTAAGACAAGCTAAGAATACTGTTGCTGATTACATATTTTACATGAGAATTTTAACATGTTACCCTCAGGGAGACGGATGAGGTTTCTGATGTGCAAATCAAATCGCTACAAAAATTATTTTGAGCCAACTGCAGTTAAGTTATTCAATAGAAAATTGCAAAAATGAGATGCCACATTAGTATACTGTAGCTTTTTAATATATTTTGGCTATGAGTAATTTATTGTATGTTACAGTATGTACTGTACTATGCGAGTCTAATGTTGTGTACTGGCCATGTCATGATTGTTCAAGATGAATTTCGCAGAAATGGGACAATAAAGCATTTTCTATTCTATTCTTCTAAACACTGTCTAGTTTACAACATCAATAATTACAATACAGGAGTAGATTTTTACATGAGGTTTACCTCAAACAAACAAACTCCCTTCATTATGTTCAGTGACATGGAAATAAATATTATATTGACTTTCCACTTTCTGATTATTCAATACCTCACTCATCTGGCACAATAACAATGTTCTTGAAATATCTTCATTTGGGGGCTTTTCTCAGTAAATACTGATAATGGGATTAATGAATCCCCGCGTTATGTAATTCAATTAAAAGTCATAATTCTCATAATTTTCCCCAAAAAACTCAAATAAAATGGAAATGACATTGTGTTCGAAAGACGAATAAGAAAATGGACAACATTTAAAAGATGTAGTTTTAAACACATGCCAAACACATTTTTAAACAAATGTTATAGATTAAAAAAAAGTCACAAAGTCTTTAAGCCATCAGTTAAAATATGTTTAACACTTTATGGTCTCACTATTAGCTCACTAACTTAACTAGTTGCTTATCAGCATGCATATCTATTACTATATACAGTACATAATATATACTGGCTGTTTATTAATAGTTATAAAGCACATATTAATGCCTTTTAGATGCTTAATCCTACACTACCTACAGTACACTTAACAACACTCTTAAAAATAAAGGTGCTTAAAAGGTTCTTCACAGCGATGCCATATAGAACCATTCAGTCTCTTTCTTACCTTTTTGTAATCTGAAGAACCTTCGTTCGCCACAAAGAACCTTTTGTGAAACAGAAAGGTTCTTCAGATGTTAAAAGGTTCTTTATGGAACCATTTAGACAGAAAGGTTCTTCTATGGCATCGTGAAGCACCTTCATTTTTAAGAGTGAACCACATTTAACCTCTATTTTTCAGCATGAATAAGTAGACACATCCTCCAGCTTGTGGGAAACAAGTGAAAAGAACGAGATAAGCATTTCTCAACACTGCCCCCTTGACCGACCTTCACTTTCACCTTCTTTCTGCCTGATGTCAATCCTTTAATTATTTTCTGGTTCCCTCTAGCAGTTTAGATAATAGAGGTATTAGAAGAGGTGGCTTTAACTGGATTCTGTTGTCAGGACAGTCTGGCCTTCCTGAAGACAGCCTGCGGCGACATTGCTGTAAACAATTACAGTACCACTTTGCTGCAGAATAATAGGGAAAACCAAAAGAAATTCAAACCCTCCAAATCACTGCCAGGCTTTAAAAGGAAAATAGCGAGCCATACTGTACCTCATTTGCCAAAGTTTTTAATAAAGTACTTACAATTGTATATTTGCTAGCATTAAAAGTTTGGAGAATAAACAAACAATGCCGAGACGTTAATTCAATGAATGTGTTTTAATCTGAAAGATTAAACAACTTTTTGCTCATTTGAATCGCATCACATTTCCCATTGAATGTAAGCATGCCATCATGTCTTTGCAGCTTTCTCAAACAAAACTGTACGGATTAAATTTATTGTTAATATTTTTCACAAATATGATTTCAGATTTCACATCTCAACAGCAAAGCCAAGAAACTGAACAGCTCATGGTATTTCCAATCATACTTATTCATCTCAGTGGCGTAGAGAGGGGAGTGGGAGCTCTTAAATATTTTTAGACATTTTAGAGATCTTTTGCTTTAAACCATCTATTAATGTTAAATCCACAAATGAAATGTTAAGGTTTCATCTGCTTCTGTCAGAAAAAAAAATAATAATAAATAAAAAAATAAAACTAAATAAATAAATAAATAAAAAACCGGCAAAGATTGATTTTATTATAGTTTACATATTTTAATTTAAAAAAAAAAAAGAACTTTAATAATGTTTATTAGTTCTAACAAATAAGTTCAAACGATCACAGAACAATAGAGGGGTAGAGGAGAATATATACAAATATTGTTTGTTTGGATATAAACACTTCGAAATTGAAATTAACTGACATTTTATCATTTGTCTTTTAAATATTTTTTTTATAATGAACATGTTGATCGATAACTAGGAGAAGAATAGAGTAAACCTTAAAGTTAACACACACGATGTGTGATTTACGTACATAAAATCTGTCATCATATGTTTGAAAGGTTGTTTTCTCTGTCATTATTATTGACAAGCATGATTATAAAACTGATCTGATATACTGATATACGAACTGAACTGTGCATCTCGTGCAATCATTTTGCATTTATCAACAGCTGTTCAACATTTGTATCCTTACACTATTTGTTAAATTGTTATAATTTATTATTCTTATAATAATTTAGAATTGTAGTAATATTAAGTATTATAATAAGTTTGTATATTATGATTATTATTATAAAAGAGTGTATATTTAAGAAATACAATCATCTACGATGGATAAATAATTGTATAGTTTGTTGTAAATATAAGCTCTACTCTGCTAAATATGTTTCTGATCGGCACAGCTGGATTTGCTTCACCTGAATGTCACACATCTCACTGGAGAACCATTTGAACAGGCAATTCACTCTCCTCCGCTTATAACCAAAGGGAAAAGTTGTTCACTATACCAAAGACCCTTTTTTGACCCAGGAAAACTAACGTTTCAAGGCAGTCAGCTAGATACATTAAAGGGGGTATTCCATCCAAAAATGTAAATTCTGTCATCATTTACTCTCTCACCTTTATGATTTTCTTTCTTCCATTAAACAAAAAAAGAAAATGTCTTTATCCACTTTAATGAAAGGCAATGGAAAACAAATCAAGCTCTATTTTGATCACCATTGATACTCATTATATATAGATAATAACTTTTCACAATTTCTTTTGTAACATGGAAAAAAGAAAGTCACACAGATTTGGAACAACATGTGTCATGGATTCACCAGGCTCTCCCATCACACACACACACACACACACGTTTGGTTTGCTATCCTTGTGGGGACTCTCCATAGGCGTAATGGTTTTTATACTGTACAGACTGTATATTCTATTGCCCTACACCAACCCTACCCCTAAACCTACCCCTTACAGGAAACTTTCTGCATTTTTAGATTTTCAAAAAACTTCATTCTGTGTGATTTATTAGCTTGTTTACCCATGGGGACCTAAATTTAGAGTCCCCATGAGTCTGTGTGTATTCAGGTTTAAGTCCCCACCAGAATAGAAAAACAGGTACACACACACACACACACGCTTTTTGATGACCATCAACTGCCACTCATCAGCTCATCAATCAGCCCTGCATTAAAGCATTAATGTTGAGTTTTATTATTTTTGTGAGTTGTACTCGATTCACAAATTGGATTCTTTATTACAGTTTTTCACTTCTAAAAAGTGAAAAGTTAATCCAAATTGTATTTGACTGTTCTGATTTACAGCAGTGAATCAATGCCATTATTCACAGTTTATTGCTGATTTTAAAGCTTGCTGAACTTTAAATTATTTGGATATCTACAGTTCTGCTTATAAATACACAACATAGATTGGCCCGTCTGTATTAATTGTGGCCCCTCTTGTGCCCCCAGTTGAAAAAAAAAATCCTAGAATCGCTCCCGATTCATACATTCTATATTCTTTTGCAAAACATTAAGGTAACAGGAAATGTAGCTATGCAGAGGTTAATTTCACAAATTTGAGTCTAACAAAGATATGCATTTGAGAAAAGATGTGTTTTGAGTTTCTGTGATGTATTTTGAGTAGTTTTGTGTTATTTTATTATTGTTAATATTTTGAATAATTTTATATTTTTAACATGCTTTTGCGTTGATTTTAGGTAAAGTTTTAGTAATTTTGTTGTGCTTTTGTCTTTGTTTTCTTTTTAGTTTTTGTTGTTTTTAAACATATCTATTGTTTTTACTAATTATTTTAGTTCATCAAATTAAACTAAATGAAAATGAGAAATGCTGGCTGAAATAAAACACTTTTTTTTGTTAAAGTTAACGTTTATGTTTTTTATGGCTTTAGTTTTAGGTAACTATAATAATCCTGTTTTGAGTTTAACAGAGAAGTTAAGCTTTTTTACTGCTTCTAGAAAAAATATAACTGGACGTTTCTTCAACTTTCTAGAAGAAAAAAAATCAAGCTAAATTTCACTTGAAAACCAAATATTTCCAATTGTTTTTAATTATGTGCATTTTTAAAATACAATTTAATTGTTCGCATTTAGTACTTCGAATACTAACTATAACATTAGCCTAAGCCAGACAAAGGAGTCGGCTATTTTATTTAAAAAATGTAATTTCACCCACGATCATTTAAGGTGTTAATCAGATGTTCAAAAATACGACCCTTAAACTAGAATCTCTTATTATAATTCATTAAAAATCTATTTAAATGAAGTAGTGGCAGAACACATTAAAACATCAATCCACCTGAGACTTGAGACAACGGGGAGCTAGTAAAGAAAAACAGTTTTCATCTAGTAAACTGAAGACAGAAAGAGATTTGGAGAGGGGAGTAGGTTACGATCATATCTTTGCCCCAGTGCTACTAATTATATGCATTCATTTTCTTTTTTTTTTTCATTCTTCTCAGTGTTTTAACTGTTAAGTTCCACTGTTAAGTTCCTCTCTAGGGAAATCAACAGAAGTTGGTATTAAACGAAAGTGTCTTTCAATCTGAGCCTAGCTGTTTTCTACAAGTTTGCCATTTATTTAGCATCACGAAACTCCTAAAATCTCAAAATGAGCTTGTTGAAATGTTTGCTTCCTCATTACAAACATCCCATGATTCCTCTAAGGAAAAGCATCCTGGCCTGCAGGCAAAAGGCACTGGCATGGCGGATGGCATCTCATTAGTATGAGGTTGCCAGATCAGCGACACACTTCTTTGCACACCGATTATTGGACAGCCACTTAATGAATCTTACACATGGTGAACCGCACCTGCTCCCCCGGAAAAGACTCGGGTGCTGGTTAGGGTCTGTGCAATAAACAGATGTTATTTTGTTGCTCCAAACATACAAACCATCAGTCTGGGAACTGCAACTCTAGGAAATGTTATGTTTAGGTTCGAGGTGGGTTATAAGCTAAATATGGAGCGGTGTGTTGACGCTTGTATGAGTTTAAACACCATTGCTCATCCAAAGGTTTACTTCAGAGCCATTTTAACCCCTTAGACTAAGTCTATTAATAATGACCCCAATGCACATCTATATTGAGAGTGTGTGTTTAGAGAAGGAAATACAGAATTTTTGAATACGTCACTCAAAACTTGCTCACACATACTTGTGTATTCCTCACTAGTATGCCCTAGAGAATCAGAAGACTGACATGCTGGTCGAGTGCTGTTTTACACCCAAACAGAAGCACACATGAGACGAGAGCACATGCACAGAAAGCCAATGCGTGTAAGGAAGCCATTCTCATGAAGCTTGCTGAACTCGATCCAAAAACTGAGGTCTCTAAATGTGGCTGCATAATTCATAACTGTGTGTAATTCATTTCTGTAGTAGTCAAGGTTCTAGCCCAAATCAGGGTTTCTGCAGACTTGAACAAGTTAAATGTAAGACTTTTTAAGACCTTTTTCATACCAACTTATATGAAATTTAAGACCTAAACCTGTAATGGAAATACACATTTTATTACATACATATATGTAATATTTAATGTATAGAAATTAAAAAGAAAACAAAATATCAATGCTGTAATAAATGGTATTTATTACTATGATATACAGTGAACTTTTCATGTCAGCAGACAATATTCCATACAAAATATCCCAGCAAAATAACTGCATCACTGAGATTTTTGGTGGCGTAAACAATTTATTCTGAAGCAATATTTTCATCAGTGTTCTATCAGCTTTTACATACTTAAATCCGCATATTTACCTTCACAAAGGTCTATTTTTAACCTTTTTAGATGTATGCATCATCTTACATGTCAAATTATTACAATTTATCAATAAATTCAATATACACTATAGGGCTGCTACCAGTCAGATTACATAATTTACACTGAAAATAACAATAATTACAACTGCAATAAATAATGTTATGAGATTAATGTTTTAAATGCATTTATGAATATACAAATAAGAAATGTTGAGGGGAAAAATGCATACTTTTCAACAAACTTCTCAACTGAACTACCAGTAAGTGACGGTAAGTCATTCATTCAACTGATTGAGTGTGTTATCATGCTGGTATCTTAAGGACTTTCGTGGACAGCTGACTCCTAAAGTTTTTGATATTCTTCATATTCTGTGTGGTGGTCAGATAAGTTTAAACAGATTTTTACCTTTTATGGGCATTTTACCTTTATAAAGCCATTTTTCTATAAGTGTGCATTATCTTTTGAGTCAAATTCTTACATTTAATCAGTGAATTAGAATAATAAGACATTTGGGCTGTTACCAAGCAAATGAAATCAGTATCAACAAAATTCATCTTTGCAATCCAGACATAAGCTGCACCTGAAGTGGCATTTAGATGCATTTACACGCAATGCAATGCATTTAACCTGCCGTTACAAATGCATAAATAATGTTTTGATATATTAAACATAAAACATCGAATACTGATATTTGAAATAATTAAAAAAAAATGAAAAGATACTTTAAATGTGAAATTAAAAGTAGGTGGCAGTAAGTCACTGTTAAGCGAGTCATTGCGACTGAACCGAATCATTTAAACGGTTGATTCATTCGGGAACGAAACACCGTCATGTTGCTCAGAGACGCAAAACAGCGCTGTGGCTTTATTTGGAATAATTTTTGTTAGTGCAAAAACAGGCAATATGGTGTCTAAATATGGTAAGTCTCTTAATAAAACTTCTAGTTTATTGAGCTGTTGTAAAAAAATCAATATCACATTTGTATATGGTAATTTTTGGAGAAAAAAAGGCACTCTTCCGTGTGAACTTGAGTATAAATATACACATTTTCTGCCCCCATGTCTTGAATTTGTGATCATTCTGAATGTATTTTAATAGACTGAATCATGCAGTGATCAGGCAGAGCGCACTGCAAATGCGCACGCGCACTAGACTTCACGTAATGCGTGCACTCTGTAGGTGTTTTGAATGTTTTTTTTGCGTCGTGAGAATATTGAGTAAAATAGCTCACTTGTCATGGTGTTCTTTAACTATATCTTGTTATGAATAAACTAAACATTGTGAATGTTTACCTCAGTGTGTTTCTTCTGAGTTTATGTGTGCGGTCACGCTCATTTGTTCTGAAGTCTTGAGACAAACAGAGTGAGCCTCAGCTTGTATTCTGTATTCTGCAGTTCTCCCCGATGACGCAGTAATTTAATTTTATTCAAATAAGGGAGAGGGGGATAACAAGGATAGAGAGATTACAAAGTATAACTAGAGACCAGCAACTAGCGTGTGACTTCCTGTTGTCATCTACTCTTCCCATAAATACATCACAATCTCTCTCTTAGACTCACTTTTCCTCACATAATTCTCATTTGTCTCACTTACACAGTTTTGTCACTTCCTCAATCAACTTCTGAAGGCCTAATGTGACGCTAACAGATGCACAGCAGACACAAAGATCCATCAGAGCAAACGCCTCCCAAACAAAACTCAATATTATACTGACAGGAATAGGCTGCTATGTGTAATTTTCTCTGTAAAAATACTTCCTATCTCAGTTTTTCCTGAAGAGTAATCAAAGTAAAATAAATAAATAAATATCACTACCAGTTAAATTCACATGATTTGATACCCATTTCAATCCCATAGCAAATACTAATATGCTAACAAACACACTATATTCGTTTAATTTTATGTTAATGTTTAACTTTTTAAATATAGGAGCCAATTAAATGTTAAACACTACTGTAAATATTAACTGTATAAATTATACCAGTTTAATGTAGCTTTCAAGTATTCTTCAGCTAATTACACCGCTTAATTTTTCCAAGGTTTTTTTAGTCATTATTAGTCCGTTTTTCCCAGCATCTAACATGCTTGTCTTTATTTTTAACATGTTTATGCCACTAATGGCACAGAAATTACACACTTTATCTTTAATACAAAACAATCAATATTCTGTTCAAATTAAACCGCTTAAAGCAGCACTATGTAACTTTTCCTGTTTTCAAAATTTGCAAAATGTATATAATAAGGGAGTACATCATGAATTCATCTTCCAAACCGCGTTTTTGTCTTATTCCGAATCACTAAGGTACACTTAATAAGTACTTATATTTGGACTATTGTAGCCTGGTCGGGTCGTCACCGCTGCGGAGGAACACACACCTGCGTGAATCGCCAGAGACATAAACTTAGAGAAGTAGCTCTGGTTGGAATGTTCTTCCGCGGGATGTGTGCAGTTCTGTTTATTAACCGCTAGAGCGCCAAAAGTTACATAGTGCTGCTTTAACTTCTTAATAAAAGCTTTAGATTTCACTACACACATTGGCTTGGGTTAAAGGTTTAGGCATTAGTGTGGGCATAAACCTGATCTACAGTACTGGCTGACTCGTTTGTCTTGTACTGCTAGGACATTTTAAACGAGGAACGGCAAAATGGCCTGGATTTATTAAATGAGATGCATCAAACTGATCTCCTCTTTGATGTCACCTGAGGACTTCAAGAAAACTCCCACACATCAACGTTCAAATCCCCATACACACACTCTCTGCCAAATAGCGTTTTATTATAAAAGCCTACACTGCACAAATACACACACATTACAAATGCAAAAAGTGAAAAATTGTTGTGGTATTAAAACTACAGTCAGTCTGAGCATGTATTAATTTAATGGCAGTTGCTCTAAAATAAACCCAGACAGAGAATATCTTTGTACTCAAGAGATTATGGCTACTTTTACATGCTCTTTATATATATTTTGTTTTTTTATTGGTCTTACGAAGTATTCTAATTTGTTGAGATAGTGAATTGGTGGGTTTTTGTTAAATGTGAGCCAAAATCATCACAATTAAAAGAACCAAAGACTTAAACTACTTCAATCTGTGTGCATTGAATTTATTTAATACACGAGTTTCACAATTGGAGTTGAATTACTGAAATAAATGAACTTTTCCACGACATTATAATTTATTGAGATGCACCTGTACATA
The DNA here is from genome assembly GCF_001515645.1 of Sinocyclocheilus grahami. NCBI lineage: Eukaryota > Metazoa > Chordata > Actinopteri > Cypriniformes > Cyprinidae > Sinocyclocheilus > Sinocyclocheilus grahami. Next base: position 721,816 of record NW_015505383.1, read on the forward strand.
CACTTGTAGCAGTGCAATATATGGCTGTATATCAGCACAGCTGTGATTCGCCCATAGGTAATCACAGCGTACTGATATACTGTACAGCCATATCTTAATTCTATGAGTGTGATATTGCATTTATACAACAGTTTGACAGCACAAATGTGTAAATTAAAAAAAAAGAGACAACAACGGAGTGTCTCTAAAAACCCTCTTTTGTGCAGAACTACTTCCTTCCGCTTGATTCAAATCTCAGTTTGACAGTTTAACAGCTGAGCTCAAGCCTCCGTTACTAATTCGAAAACATCACTTTAGAACTGCAATAACAAAGGAACATTGCGTTGCTTCATTGAAAGCTTACTGTATCACTGTATTAAAAGCTCATGTAGAGTTGAGTATTATGAGAGAGAGAGATGAACTGAGCGAGGGTGATTACCTGCATCTGATACAGCATTCACTCAACTCACTCTCATACTCACAATAAAACATTTGTTTGAATGTCTGCTGAGGAAAGCGATATTTTTGTCGTACTATCCTTTCATCTGTTAAGGGTGATTTCCGATGACAGCGCTGCTCACTGCATTTGTTGGCTGCATCTTAAAAAGGTGTTGTTGAAAGTAAAAACAACTTCCTTGTTTACAACCATGTTTCAGTCTCTTTCAATATAAAAGTCTTTACTGCTGACTCACTCATAAAAACAGTCTCTTGTCGCCATCTAATTGCGGAACAATGTAACTAACATTACCCTCACCAACAAACACACCATTTCTCAATACTAAATACTATTATTAAATACTACTATTATTCATATAAAATATATATATTTTTTAATAATAATATTTAATAAACAACATCAGCCATCATAAAAGTTGCCAGGCAAATCAGTCAAAAGTACAAAGCCAGCGCTCTGATATACTGCACTGAAGTTACATAAAATATAACATGAGGAGATTTTGCATCAGTCAAAACTATTTGCTCTGGAATAAATGCTCAGAGACCAAAGATTGCCCTTTTAGATTTACCCAAAACGAATTATATCTCATGTTTAACCACTATAGAGACATCAGAGCCAACGGCAAATTCCAGAAGATATGGCCGAGGTGAGGCTGCTCTCGGCAGGTTCATGAGCGCTGACGCCCTGGAGCTCACGTCTCTGAAAACTTTGAAGCAAATTTTCAAATAGACGTTATTTTTATTAACAAACCACAAATTTAAAAGTCTAAACAACTACATTCTCACCAAAAAAAAAACTCTTAAAGTTACACTCCATGACACAAAAACAGTATTATTTATAAAATTATAGTGGATTTGGGCGTCCGCCATGACACTCGCTGTGAGAAATACGTCAAGCGGAGTGATACAAACGGCAAAACAGTTGGAGTGCTGTTATCACTAGAAAATCGCACCACTGGAAAAGGCTCTCAGCCAATCAGATTTGACGACCAGAAATTATTATTATAATATATTGTAAACAAAAAAAAATCATAAAACCTTTGTGCCATTCTACCTTCTTGTAAGTCTTAAAGGGGTTATGAATTGAGAAATCAACTTTTACTTGAGCTTTTGACATATAAGAGATCATACTAAAAGAATATCCTGTAAATTTCAGAACTGAAAACGTCCTTGTTATTTAAATAAAAGCTTTTATTGACACCAGGCCCAGCGAACGCCAGATCTTGGAATGTGCCTACTAATAGATAGGTTAAACATTCCTCCACAGAAGAATATCAACACCTAATTCTGTAGCCCAGCCCACTGAATCACACATGACATAGTAGGAAAATAACGTAAGTGGCGCTAAATCGGATCGAGCAACCAAGCGATAAACATGCAGTTAAAGATCGCAAAATATTGTGCCGTGTCTGCTTGTGGAAGAACAGAGTCACTGCATAACCTTCCTTCGGATTCAAATATTAGGAATGCATGGTTGAACTTTATTTTAAATTATTTTTAAACTTTATTTTTAATACACAATAGCACACTTATGTGAGAAAAAAATATTTGTACTATGTGTCACTATTGCTTTATTAGAGATCACTTGATATGTCCTGATTGTGTGTACGTGTCTAACCAAAGTCACAGAAGGCTCCAACTATGAAGGACGTAGCTTGTCCAACAGACCCACAGAAAGTTAGTTTACTATGCAAAACTTATCCAATCATAACAGTGGGCATTTACTTCGAAGTCTTCAATGCGGCACGCCCATAAAAACCGAGCGTTTCTCGAGCTGGCTTCAAAATCAGGGTAGAAAATAGCCTATTACTTATTGATTTTGATGTTTTGACTGTAAAAGCCACATGAACATCATAAGTGGACCTCAGACAACAGTATCAAATAATATAAAAAGCCAGTTCATGACCCCTTTAAAGGAAAATCGTAAATTTTTTTCTAATTTCTGTGTGAAAAATGTCTCTGCAGGGAGTATGTGTATTATGTTTTTTTTTTTTTGCAGAAATTATGTGAACAAAAAAGACAATCACTAGTCAAAATAATTTTGACACCTCACAAGCACAAAAACACTTAAGAGTTTCTCAAAGACTGGAGTTGTTTGTGCTGCCTGGGGTTACGGCGACACAAAATAAATTCTACACTCTAAAAAATGCTGGGTTAAATACAACCCAGTGCTGGATAAAATAGGGACAAACCCAGCAATTGGGTTGTTTTGACCCAGCGGTTGGTTACTACCTAGAAGGTTGGGTTAAACATTTAACCCAACCGCTGGGTCAAAACAGCCCAATTGCTGGGTTTGTCCCTATTTTACCAAGCACTGGGTTTAATTTAACCCAGCATTTTTTAGAGTGTACAGACTTCCCAGGATGCTTCAAGCCTCCAGTAGCTTCGGTAACACAATAAAAGTGCTAAAAATACAGCTGTCCATGTTACAAAACAAGAGCTTAAAGTGAAAGCCATTTAGAGTGGATTAGATCTCTAGAGAAGTGTTAATGGACAAAGAGAGGAAACACATACAACACTTGTTTTGCACTTAGAGTTAAGATATACTATTGATGAAAACTTTAATAAAGCAAGGACGTACCAAAAAAATGAAAAGGAAACCGAGCAGGGCAGAGGGAAACTCCATCAGGACAATGAAGTGAATAGATGCAGGAAAGAGATGGAGAAAATGATTGGAAACACTGCTGGACAAGTAAGAAAAGCAGATGAAGGAAATATTAATGTGTGTGTTTACACAGGCAGAGCGAGAGTGTGTGTGAGCGTGCAAATTCAGCCCGCTCAACACTTTGTATCCCGCCAATAAATCAAAAAGGCTCTCGAGTAGAACTGAGCCAAGAAAACAGTTAAACACAGCACAGCGGTCAACCCCAAAATCATCATCATCCTGTTTCCTGTAGACAGATTTCAAAGAAATGATGCATCACAGCTCAGACGCTCTGAAGGTACACTATAAGAGGCCATACTTGTAGTATTTTACCTCTTTCCATGAAGTCTTCTTATAATAGATCAACGTTTCTTTGACTAACAGTCATAATTGAGTTTTACTTTAACTTTTATTCCTCAGACATCCCAAGTGCATAAACATTTTCCAATTTTATGAGGTACTTTTAAGAACTTCTCTACAGTTTTCTTAACTTCACTTTATTCCGTCATTCCTTCAAATTGATGTCCAGTGTTTCTGAAACACTGCATTAAAGTACTTTAATAGTCAATCTTTTAAAAGAGCAAGAAAAATCCTGTTTCCCATCATTTGACCCTTTGAAAGGACCCTTATATAACAGCACACGGGTCACGTCGCTCTCTCTTGCTCCTCTCTCCGCTTCAGCTTCATACGCTGACACGCAGAGCGAATCAGTGCATCAGCTCCCCTTTAGAGTCGCGTCTAACCTTGGGCCGCCGTTGCTCAGTATCATGGGCACCATCTGTTCATGCTGCAGTCAGCCCAGTGGGCTGCACGCCGGCCCCTGCCACTCCATACTGCACCTCTCCAGCACGTGCGACCTGAGGAACTGCTCCTGAGAGGTGGGTTTGTGAAAGCAGCGAGGCGGCACAGAAGAAACTCAGTGTTTATGCAGAATGAGGAATTTAGAACAAGTGTGGGTAATCTGAAAGAGGAAAAACAGAGCGTGTTTGTGCGCATGGGAGCCGCAGCACCTCGGAGCCAAGTCAGAGCGGATCAGTGAATCCATTCATTCCGGGTCAATTTGGCCATGTTACTCGACAACACCAATTCATTAGCGTGATCCCTCACCGACTCTCTCAGAATAACCCACCCCCTACTGTATCCAGAGGTAACCACGGCCCACAATGCACTGGGACAAGCAGTCTACAGTCAATCAGATTGAGCGATGTTGTAAATATTTCAGTGGCCGTCTCTCTCCCTCTCGCTCTCTCAAATATCCGTTTACTCCCTGCGTCTCTTTGGATTCTGAACATGAATTTTTCACTAATTCAGCAGTCAGAATGGCCTGGTTTTCAGAGGCCCTCTGAAGTTGGATGGTGTTAGAAAGAAAGGAATGAAAAGAGCGTTTGTGTTCAATTTCATGATCAATGTATGTCACATTTCCCTGAATTCCTTTTATTTACAATAAATAATTTTATTTACTTATTTAGATTTGTATTCCTATTTTATTTATAACATTATTTTCCCCAAATAAAATTCATTTAATTATTGTTTGTCTACTTAGTTTTGTATTGTTCTTTATTTATTTCTAATTATAATTATTCATTGATCATTTTATTTTTATTTATAATCTTTTCTGCATTTTGTTCAATTTTATTTGAATTTTTTTTCTCGTGTAATTTTTCATTTATTTATTACATTTTTGTTTACTTCCTTAGTTTCTCACTGTTCTTAATTCTATTTTGAATAATTCTTCAATATATTTTTTTTCATTTTCAAAATTTTTTCTTCATTTTATTATTAATTGCATTATTTTATCAGTTTACTTAGTTTTGCATGGTACTTTTTGGGGTAACACAAATGCACTATTAAGACAAATACTGAGAGAGAGAAAAGAAAGAAAAAAGAAAGATAGAGATTGCAAGGTAAGATGGGAAAACAAAGTGAGGCTCTGCTGGCTCATCATGCAGGAATGATTTATTTTATTAGTTTTGTGTGGTTCTATTCTTTTTTCCATTTATAATAATTTATCAGAAATTGAATTTTTATAATTCTATATTTATATAATCATTGTTCTTGCTGGCCTGACAAAAGATACACATGTGAATGTGTATAATCCTGAAAAGCACCAGTTTTGGACAGTAGTTATAAGACAAATACTGAAAGAAAAAAAGACACAGAAAGAAAGGGGAAAAAAAGAGAGATTGCATGGCAAGATGGGCAAAAAAAAGTGAGGCTCTGTGCCGGCTCATCCCTCGGGAATTGTCGTCATGGCTACATCCTTCCAGCAGCAACTCCCTGATTCCCAGGGAGCGACGAATGCAAGACAGGAGGAGAGAGAGAGAGAGAGAGAGAGAGAGAGAGAGAGAGACAGATGGAGTGGCTCTTATTGCTGTGAGAGGCTGAGGATTGAGATGCTATATTACAGACAGAGGCATCGTCTGACCACTGGCACAACAAAACTCAATCTAACACACCAACTCCCAGTCAGATTAAAGACTGCATGAAATGGCTTTGCATCGCATTTAACTTCTTTAATGCCATGCTGTTGCATCTCACAGTATAGTTCAGTTATGGTTAACAGCTGTATCAAGTAAAAATAGTTCAATTCTATCCAATTTTAAATACATATAGTTGTGCACATGCTTATTATTCATCTAAGGAAACGTGCATCTCTGGTGAATGAGTGTTTATCTGTATTCATCAGCAGCGCTCGCTGACTCCAGGAGTCCCAGCGGCAGACAGAGTTTTAATCAGAAATTCAAGCAGCTTCAGACAGAACAGAGTCTCTCTCATGTTTATGTCTTCCACTCAACAGCCCTTTCAAGACATACCTATTCAGCCTGTCCACAACACATCTGAAAATGATGAAAAACAGATATGAGATGGGAATAACAAAGCCTGGCAGAGAACAAAGACTACTCAAAGAAATACAGTAGCGCACAGGAAATGGCAAAGAAAGAGAGAGGCTTCAATGAATTGATTTCAAACATCAGACGGCGATTTCTGATTAGATACGGATTTGGAAAAACTTCACAGATTTAAGGATACTGTGAAACCGGAAAATATACTGCAGTATACAATTGCACATATAGATACTTCAGCACTTGAACACTTAAATTATTTTTTAAAAATCCCTAGTATAGTATGACAATTTATATTATTATTTGTTACATTATTAGTTGCTGTTATTATTATGAATAATAATAAACTATTATTATTATTATTATTATTATAAACCGGTAATGTATAATTATTTTATTGCTATATAAAAATAAATAAATACAAACATGTTTTTATCAACCCTTTTGTCATTTAACTATTTCAGTTTTTAATTACTTTAATTTTAAAATAGCAATAGAAATAATTAGGGCTGTCAGTTTAACGCGTTAACTTAATTAGTTACAAAAAACAACACTATTAAAATATTTTAACGCAGTTAACACACTGGCCCCGCCCCCAGACCTGTACGTCATCTTACATTTCTTACAGTTGACTGTTGACAAATATGATGCAGGGCAACAACTCCATAAATGCAGTTATGCCCTAAAATTCAAGATATTGGTGCAAAAAATGCCCCTTTATGGGTTTTTGTCTCATATTTATATCATACAATATCGATATCACACGAGCAGGGCTATTACACAAATGCTGTTTTTGACCCGAATATCACAAGTTTAAATGCGATTTTATACAACAGTTCAGTAAGAAGTTCATATTGTGTTATATTTCAAACACAATATTATGTGTTTTTGCTCAATTTTGCAAAGAATATATTACCTTTAAAGCCACAGCAGAATTGTTGCACATCTCCGAGCAACACAGCGGTGTTTAGTTTCTGAATGAATCAGCGTTTTGAACGAATCGTGTGAACCAATGATTCAAATACCCATTCATAAAGAGAGCAGTTTACTTCATTACTGAATGAATCAGCCGTTTGAACGAATCGACTGAAGACATTTACCGCCACCTCCTGGCAGATTTAGTTTCTTATTTAGAGTATCATTTAAAGGCACAATATGTAAGATTTTTTTATTAAAATATCCAAAAACCACTAGAACAGTGTTATATATTTTGCTGACTTGTGTACTTGCATCAAGGTTATTTTCGTAAACGAAAACTAAAACCAAGACGAAAACGATTGATGAAAATCAATTTCGTAAACTGAAATAAAATAAAAATGACAAAATAATTCAAAAACTAAAACGAAACGAAACTAACAACAGTTACTGAAAAAACTAACTGAAAAAAAATAATTATCAAAAATAAATAATTGTTTTAGTAATCATTACGTTCTCACCCCTTGGCGGAAAAATATATGAGTTGTGTGGAGGTTTAGGGAAATACCCGTAAATGGCGCATCGCGCACGTGGGGTTATCTGACGGAGAGACGCAAAGCAGTTTAAAGCCTGCACGGGTCCTGTTTGGTAAATGTGCACCAGCAGTAGCTACTTAACAGAACACCCGACTCCTTATCCAATGAAAATCAATTTCGTAAACTGAAATAAAATAAAAATGACAAAATAATTCAAAAACTAAAACGAAACGAAACTAACAACAGTTACTGAAAAAACTAACTGAAAAAAAATAATTATCAAAAATAAATAATTGTTTTAGTAATCATTACGTTCTCACCCCTTGGCGGAAAAATATATGAGTTGTGTGGAGGTTTAGGGAACTTCCCGTGAAGGGCGGATCGGGCACGTGGGGTTATCTGACGGAGAGACGCAAAGCAGTTTAAAGCCTGCACGGGTCCTGTTTGGTAAATGTGCACCAGCAGTAGCTACTTAACAGAACACCCGACTCCTTATCCAACAGCAGCACTAATTTAATTCTGTACCAGACCCGTTTGACAAAGACCGCGAGTCGCGACCCGAACCGCACCCGCATTAAATCCATTACATCAGGTAGGCAAAATTATTTATTTTCTTATGTACCACAAGCAATCAAACCAACATTAGGCATTCTAAGTTGGTGCTTTGAAGAAAAACAGGCACGCAGTGCAACGTAATAATTAACAGAAAAAAAAAGACGAGAACGTGCATCCTTTCTGAAAACAATACAACACTTTAGCATAGCATCTTGCGATCACTCTGCCAGGCTTTCGGACAAATGTGCATACTGCATAGGCTAAATCACATCATAAACACGCTTATAATTCTTAACAAATTAAAAGAACATTAAAATATGAGCCTTTACTGTTAAATGCTATTGCCGATATTATTGAATTTCATTAGTCCTAGTTATGATTTATACGCAGTTGCTCACGGAAAAGTTAGCAAGACACAACAGTTACAATATATTATGATTGTTAAAAAAGAAAAAAGACATCTAACGTCATAACCAAATTAGGCTACATTTATTGTCATATGAAATATCTCAATACACATCATTAGATATGACATTAAGCACAACTTGTGTAGATTTATTTAGTAAAAAGGCTTGACTGCTTCATTTTGGCGTATATTTATATACTTTTACCATTTAATCAATCTCAGCATGCGTTAATTTTGTGTCGCTAGACATTTGCATCGCTAAGTCTAAATTATGCCTTATTGCCTTTTAGCTTTCTTTGGCCTGCGCTCTGGAAGTGATCTGTTAATTATGCTAAACTTTAATTAAAACTGAAACTAAACTATATAAAAACTAAATAAAAATGCATTCACAAAATAAAAACGAAAGTAACATTAACGAAATGAATAAAAACGAAACTGAATTGTTTAGCAAATTTGAAAACGATATTAAAATAAAACCAATTTAAAAATTCAAAACTATAATAACCTTGATTTACATTATCCCAAACGTTTCGAAGAATGTTTAAATCCAGAGAAATAAGCTATTTTAACTAGTGACACGGAGCGTGTCTATAGTGTCATTGTGTCGCCTGCCAATGACGTCATAACCCCTCGATTTCCGGTTTTGTTTTGTAGAAAACATGGAAACACCAAACACGCTTTAATATGTTGTGTGTTTTAATAGACCGGTGACGACCGCACAGAGTAGCATTATAACAGAACTTTCAAACGTATCTAGTATGATAAAACAGTGCTGATTTTTACCCCCACATACGCACAACCAGAAGTAGCAGAAGCGGTCCCCGCTGCTTTACCAAACATACGCACGACCGGAAGGAGCGGAAGCGGTCGACTGTGGCATAATAAAAGCCCCGCTGCTTTACCCCACATACGCACGACCAGAAGGAGCAGAAGCGGTCGACTGTGGCATAATAAAAGCGCCGCTGCTTTCGAGCCGTGTGTCACGCTCGTTCAGCGGCCTCGTTTTGCTTCGACGGCTTAAGCCTCACCCTGCTTCATTCTACTACCTTAATAAATCATGAGCTCATCCATGAACATGATTTCTGCCCGAGTCCCGTCAGATTGCATCGGCTGTGGGGATGAAGACCACAACTCCCATGATTCCACACTCAGTCACTGCGTCATCAAACTACACCTTTGTCTATTTGTTTATTCTGAATACGCATTTATTTTGAATAATTAATTAACAATAATAATAATAACAACAATAATAATAAAAACATTAAAGGGATAGTTCACCCAAAAAAAATTTAAATTCTGTCATCATTTACTCACTCTCATGTCGTTTCAAACCTTTCTTTTGTGGAACATAAAGGAAGGTATTTTACAAAAAGTACAAAGCTGTTTTGGTTGCCAATGACTTTCATTGTATGAACATACAATACTGAGATGTTCCTCAAATTATCTTCTTTTATGTTCCATAGTTTATGTTAGGCCGTTGTAGCCTAAATGTTTATGTGTAATAAATTTTTTTGTTGAATCAAATAAAATATTTCTAAAGCTACAATTTGTAATGTCTACTTGATACTTTCTCATTTAACAAAAATATCTTTAAATAACCTTTTTTGGGCATTTTCACAGTCAAATTCATTTTGCGATTAATTAATCGAAACATCATGTAATTAATTAGATAAAAAATGTAATCGACTGACAGCCCTAGAAATAATATATTACTGTTTGTTATATTATTACTACTGCAACTACTACACAGAATTAATTTTAAATAATAATAATAATAATAATAATAAATACAAGCTTGTTAATATGAACACTTTTGTTGTTATTATTTCACTTTAATTATTTTCATTTTAATACAGTAATAAAAATAATACATTTTGTTATTTTATTATTACTACTACTGCATTTAATTTTAAATAATAATAAATACAAACATGTCTTTATTTACACTTTTGTTATTGTATTGCATTTACTTTTTAATGATTTTGATTTCAATATAGTAATACAAATAATACATTACTGTTTTGTTAAATTATTATTATTATTACTACTAATATTACTGCTGCTATAACTACATTGATAATTTAGAATAAGAATAAGAATAATGTATCTGTATCAGAATGAATCATCTTCAAGGTACTCAAGGACAAAAAGTGTGAGGAGAATAAAGCAACATTAGTCTGTTACTACATGCAGGACTAACAATTAACGCGGAAATGTCAGATGTACTGAAACCGCAGAGATAGAGGCGCGGGCTGCCAAAGTCATTGGATTCTCAAGGACACTGCGGCGAAAGAGTGTGTGTGTGTTTGATAGAGAGAGACGAGCGTGCAGGAATATGAGAGGCAGCCTGGGAATACACTCACGTGGATTGGCCGCACCGTGAGCATGTGTGTCGGTGTGTGGCTCTGAGGGCGGGGCTTAGCATCTGCTCCACCAAGCATCCTGGGGGAAGTAGTGTGATGACGGCAGGGTTTGGGCAAGAGAATCATGTTCATTTATCTCTACAGCTAACAAATCGAGGGTTATAAGACAGAAGAGTAATGTGGATTCAAGCGGGCACAAGTTGTCAGTCTTCGCAACTTGCTCACGCTTGTAGTTCAAACCAGCAGAGACTGATTAGCCACCATTTGAACAGGAAGTCCAAGCGTGTTGGTCTGTCGGAACAGCGACACACTCCATTACCTAAAGCGAGTCTGAGAGGAGCAATAGAATCGCTCTCAACATCCACTCCACTGCACAAAGAGCTAGAGCGAGCCAAAACCAACAGACTTAAGACAATGATTGGTAAATTTCTGCCTAGGCCAAGACAAGATCAATGCCACCCACAACCACTCCTTGGTTATTTTTTGCTCCATGCACTTCACTTCACAATTACAACTTAGTAGCCGTGATAAATTGGCCTTTCCTGTGTCAGTGGATGCTTGAGAATGAGCCATCCCTATGCAGACATAAAGGTAATGTGATTACGACGTCAGTAGTCCATGTTTGCTCTCCTATAGGATGTTCTGTAGATCAAGAGTGGTGCTGAGGACATACATCTGTAACCCATTAGGTTGTCCCAAAATTGCTCTGGGAGTAACACAATCTGGCTGGTTCACTCTTTGTTTGAGGCAGTCTTGGCCTAATGGATAGAGTCGGACTTGTAACATGAAGGCTGCGGGTTCGAGTGTCAGGTCCGGCAGGAATTGTCGGTGGGGGGAGTGAATGTACAGCGCTCTCTTCCACCTTCAATACCACGACTGAGGTGAGACCCTTGAGCAAGGCACCGAACCCCCAACTGCTCCCCGGGCGCCGCAGCATTGGCTGCCCACTGCTCCGGGTGTGTGTGTGTGTGTGTGTGTTCACTACTGTGTGTGCACTTGGATGGGTTAAATGCAGAGCACAAAGTATGGGTCACCATACTTGGCAACACGTCACTTCACTTTCACTTTTTAGGGCTGCAAGATTGTGATTATACAACAATATGGCTACATTTAAAAAAATAATTACAATAAAGAAAATAAAATAATTAAATAATAATAATAATAATAAAGTAAATATATGTATTTATTGAAGTGAGTTAAAGCACAATGAAATGTGCGTTTGTTAAGCTGTGAGGCTGGTTTGTGAGTACTGGTCAATTTATATAGACTGTTTTAGTGCTGGGTGGCAATATTTAGAGAGCTGTGACCACATTCTACTACTACTACTACTACTACTAATAATAATAATAATAATAATAATAATAATAAATACAAGCTTGTTAATATGAACACTTTTGTTGTTATTATTTCACTTTAATTATTTTCATTTTAATACAGTAATAAAAATAATACATTTTGTTATTTTATTATTACTACTACTGCATTTAATTTTAAATAATAATAAATACAAACATGTCTTTATTTACACTTTTGTTATTGTATTGCATTTACTTTTTAATGATTTTGATTTCAATATAGTAATACAAATAATACATTACTGTTTTGTTAAATTATTATTATTATTACTACTAATATTACTGCTGCTATAACTACATTGATAATTTAGAATAAGAATAAGAATAATGTATCTGTATCAGAATGAATCATCTTCAAGGTTCTCAAGGACAAAAAGTGTGAGGAGAATAAAGCAACATTAGTCTGTTACTACATGCAGGACTAACAATTAACGCGGAAATGTCAGATGTACTGAAACCGCAGAGATAGAGGCGCGGGCTGCCAAAGTCATTGGATTCTCAAGGACACTGCGGCGAAAGAGTGTGTGTGTGTTTGATAGAGAGAGACGAGCGTGCAGGAATATGAGAGGCAGCCTGGGAATACACTCACGTGGATTGGCCGCACCGTGAGCATGTGTGTCGGTGTGTGGCTCTGAGGGCGGGGCTTAGCATCTGCTCCACCAAGCATCCTGGGGGAAGTAGTGTGATGACGGCAGGGTTTGGGCAAGAGAATCATGTTCATTTATCTCTACAGCTAACAAATCGAGGGTTATAAGACAGAAGAGTAATGTGGATTCAAGCGGGCACAAGTTGTCAGTCTTCGCAACTTGCTCACGCTTGTAGTTCAAACCAGCAGAGACTGATTAGCCACCATTTGAACAGGAAGTCCAAGCGTGTTGGTCTGTCGGAACAGCGACACACTCCATTACCTAAAGCGAGTCTGAGAGGAGCAATAGAATCGCTCTCAACATCCACTCCACTGCACAAAGAGCTAGAGCGAGCCAAAACCAACAGACTTAAGACAATGATTGGTAAATTTCTGCCTAGGCCAAGACAAGATCAATGCCACCCACAACCACTCCTTGGTTATTTTTTGCTCCATGCACTTCACTTCACAATTACAACTTAGTAGCCGTGATAAATTGGCCTTTCCTGTGTCAGTGGATGCTTGAGAATGAGCCATCCCTATGCAGACATAAAGGTAATGTGATTACGACGTCAGTAGTCCATGTTTGCTCTCCTATAGGATGTTCTGTAGATCAAGAGTGGTGCTGAGGACATACATCTGTAACCCATTAGGTTGTCCCAAAATTGCTCTGGGAGTAACACAATCTGGCTGGTTCACTCTTTGTTTGAGGCAGTCTTGGCCTAATGGATAGAGTCGGACTTGTAACATGAAGGCTGCGGGTTCGAGTGTCAGGTCCGGCAGGAATTGTCGGTGGGGGGAGTGAATGTACAGCGCTCTCTTCCACCTTCAATACCACGACTGAGGTGAGACCCTTGAGCAAGGCACCGAACCCCCAACTGCTCCCCGGGCGCCGCAGCATTGGCTGCCCACTGCTCCGGGTGTGTGTGTGTGTGTGTGTGTTCACTACTGTGTGTGCACTTGGATGGGTTAAATGCAGAGCACAAAGTATGGGTCACCATACTTGGCAACACGTCACTTCACTTTCACTTTTTAGGGCTGCAAGATTGTGATTATACAACAATATGGCTACATTTAAAAAAATAATTACAATAAAGAAAATAAAATAATTAAATAATAATAATAAATATATTATTATTATTAAATTAAAATTACTACAAATAAAAATTACTATTTTAATATTTCACTGCAAAAAAGTGTATTTAGTAATAATGATAACAATAATAATAATTACAATAACAATTATTAAATTAAGCTAAATATTACCATTTAATATTTCACTGTAAAATAAAATTGTGCATTGGTGAAAAAATTTCAACTATTATCATTATTATTATTACTACTAAATAAAAATATAAAATTACTACAAACAAAATAAATATTACTATTTTAATGTTTCACTGCAAAAAGTGTATTTAACAGGGATGTAACTATTCACTCAACTCACGATTCGAGTCACGATTTTGAATTCACAATTCGATTTTCTCACGATTTTTTTTAACAAAATGATTGAAGACATTATACAGTAAATGAAAAGGTGTCGTTTTATTAGGCTATTGCTGCACGTTTCTTTGTGAAATTAAAATAACAAAACTAAATAGAAATTTTAAAACAAACCACAAATCAAACAAGTTACACAAATAAAAGAAATCTCTTAATATGAACAAACTAAGGCTTTGTCTGTGCTCTTTCCATTTAAAATTAGAGGCAACCACTGGATTTAAATCATGATCCAAAGAAAGATGCAGCATACATGCAGCATGAGTAGTAAAAATAACATTATTTTGTGTATTTGGTGTAATGAAATGTGCTTATGCGGTTTAAGGTTAAAAAACACATTATTTTCCACATACTGTACATTATTGTTTCTCCTCTATGCCCCGCCTTTCTGAAACGCGTCGATTTTTTCAAAGCTCATCGGTCTGAAAAGCGAGGTGTGCTCTGATTGGCCAGCTATCCAGTGCGTTGTGATTGGCCAAATACCTCAAGCGTGTGACGGAAATGTTACGCCCCTTACCATATTGTGATGCCATTTTCAGCCGGAGCGTAACATAAAATCATGTCTGCATTTGTGATCGGAGAAATGACAAACAACAAGAGCTACACTACACTGCCCAAAAAACTTGCGTTTGAATCATCAGTGGCAAATTCTTTAAATATAAAAAACGTACTTACAGTCTGTGAGTCAGAACAGCCGGCATTGTAGTCTACTCTCCCAGGATCAGGAAACAGTCCTCCATAAAATGCGCTGCACACATCTGAATATTTGGGTTGAAGTGTTCTGGAACAGTGTTGTAAATACAACTTAACCACTGATTTCTAGTCGTGTCCTCTTTTGGAAGACCAAACAAAGTCGTTTCGCTTTCACAACGAAAAAGCGTCACACACCGCGGCCTTGAGTGAGTGGAGGCCGGAGGCCTAGAGAATGTGGAGGCCAGCTTGAGTGAGCAGTGGCAGGCGGGCAGATTTGACGAAGGAGCGTCCAAGATCTTTACAGATCTTCTTTATGCACCAAGAGCTTGTAACACTCCAAAGAGAAAGGAAAAATTGAAATCGCATCATATGACCCCTTTAATCTAAATTAGACTGTATAATTTCGAAATCTGAAGAAAAAAACAGAATGGTTTGACTTTAGTTTTGTGAAACTGTACTACATAAAACATCTGAACGAAACAGCAGAGAGCTGAATGAGATGCAGATTCACTCTCTGACAGCAGGTGGCGCTTATGAACAGCAATGGTACAGTGTTTCCTGGGTTACCGCTGTAAACAAAGCAGAGCTGCGCTTATGAATGCTACTTTAATATGCATCGTTTAGAGACAAGATGAAAAGAAAATGCCACGTAAACATTTCAAAAGACGGACAGTTCCCCTCAGAGATACATTCATATAAACTCCTACTCCAATTGTATCGCGATTTGTTTGGCATCTCAACCAATTTGAATCGTCACATATTTGAATCGATTTTCGACTGGCTCGCGGTTAATCGTTACATCCCTAGTATTTAATAATACTAAATAAAATTAAAAAAAAAAAAATATTTATATAATATAAAATAAATAATAATAATGATAAAAATTTATAATGTAATTTTACAGTTGTAATGTGAAATGAAACTAATATTATTTATGGCTGTCTTAACTATTTCTTAATTTTATTTTCAAACATTACACCACTGAACTTTTTTGGTGGGGAAAAACAAACCACAGAGATACCTTAATGCTTCTTTTTTTTTTGTTGATAAGCACTAGGGTTGGGCGATGTCTACCAAACGATGTCTGCAGTGAAACATCGTGATGGACGATGACATCAGGGGACGAGGCGGGGTTAGGGGTGTACCCGAAGCGTGAAACAAATAACGCGTTATAGAGCCACTAAAAGGTTAGCCACTTGCTAGCGGTAGCCTGTTGCATTACGGTACATGAAAGTTCACTTACCACATACACAGAGTAAAGAGAAATGTCTGATAGGACGATGGTGAATGATTTGCAGATCCTGAGAACCAATGACAAACATCTAATCTTGTCAAATGTGTGGCAAATACATCCGCTCCATAGTACAGAGTCCTTGTGATCGCGAATCTCAAAAGTGAAAGTGAAAGTAAAATGAGAGCGCGCAATTGAAAGCGGTTTCAATAGCGGCTTCCTAATGCCAGCAATTTATATACAGTCGCCTATACTTACCCAACGATATAATTGCGAGAAAAAGTATTGAAATATTTTTTTTATCCTCCCATCTCATAGGCTATTTATTCCCTTTAGGGTTTCCGTAGTACACTTCATTTCCTTTCCGAACACGGAACTGGGATGAGGCGGATTGCGGGAGAGGGGGTGGGGATCACGATGTCAGCTTAACATCGTGATGTCTGTCAGCCATCAGCGATGGACGATGGCATCGTCTATCGGCCCAACCCTAATAAGCACTACTCATTAGATGTTTGGGAAGGCATATGTTGCATTTCCAAATGCACATTATATCGACACAAACTCATCATGATCATGAGCTGCTTGTGTAAGAAAGCAGTGCCGCACTTCACTGTGAAAGACGCAGCAAGTTCCAGACCTGTGTGACTTTTCACATACATAAAAGATGATCTTTTGAAGAAATGTTTTCTTCTTGGTCCATGCATTGAAGATCAATGAGATTCAAAAAATAGCACCGTCTCCACTGACTTTCACTGTATGGACAAAAAACAGTGAGATCCTTTTCTTTTTTCATTCATCTTTTTTCGGTGAACTATCCCTTTAAGCAAAGCAAAGGCTCGGGCTCTCTCTCTCACAAGAGTAAACCGTTTACGTTTAACTAAACATCTCCAAAGAGTTACACGGAAACAGGCATGTAAACCTACAATCCTCCTCAATGTCCAATGGGAACGCATCCCAATGGCCTTATGGATTGTAAATGGTATAAAACATGGCATTTCCCAATAACACAGTTCCGTTTCATCAACAAACACCAGCGGCTGTGAGGGCAATGAAACAAATAACGCGTTATACGGAGCCACTAAAAGGTTAGCCACTTGCTAGCGGTAGCCTGTTGCATTACGGTACATGAAAGTTCACTTACCACATACACAGAGTAAAGAGAAATGTCTGATAGGACGATGGTGAATGATTTGCAGATCCTGAGAACCAATGACAAACATCTAATCTTGTCAAATGTGTGGCAAATACATCCGCTCCATAGTACAGAGTCCTTGTGATCGCGAATCTCAAAAGTGAAAGTGAAAGTAAAATGAGAGCGCGCAATTGAAAGCGGTTTCAATAGCGGCTTCCTAATGCCAGCAATTTATATACAGTCGCCTATACTTACCCAACGATATAATTGCGAGAAAAAGTATTGAAATATTTTTTTTATCCTCCCATCTCATAGGCTATTTATTCCCTTTAGGGTTTCCGTAGTACACTTCATTTCCTTTCCGAACACGGAACTGGGATGAGGCGGATTGCGGGAGAGGGGGTGGGGATCACGATGTCAGCTTAACATCGTGATGTCTGTCAGCCATCAGCGATGGACGATGGCATCGTCTATCGGCCCAACCCTAATAAGCACTACTCATTAGATGTTTGGGAAGGCATATGTTGCATTTCCAAATGCACATTATATCGACACAAACTCATCATGATCATGAGCTGCTTGTGTAAGAAAGCAGTGCCGCACTTCACTGTGAAAGACGCAGCAAGTTCCAGACCTGTGTGACTTTTCACATACATAAAAGATGATCTTTTGAAGAAATGTTTTCTTCTTGGTCCATGCATTGAAGATCAATGAGATTCAAAAAATAGCACCGTCTCCACTGACTTTCACTGTATGGACAAAAAACAGTGAGATCCTTTTCTTTTTTCATTCATCTTTTTTCGGTGAACTATCCCTTTAAGCAAAGCAAAGGCTCGGGCTCTCTCTCTCACAAGAGTAAACCGTTTACGTTTAACTAAACATCTCCAAAGAGTTACACGGAAACAGGCATGTAAACCTACAATCCTCCTCAATGTCCAATGGGAACGCATCCCAATGGCCTTATGGATTGTAAATGGTATAAAACATGGCATTTCCCAATAGCACAGTTCCGTTTCATCAACAAACACCAGCGGCTGTGAGGGCAAATACATTCTCAGGGGGAAGTCGTGGCCTAATGGTTAGAGAGTCGGACTCATAACCCAAAGGTTGTGGGTTCGAGTCTCGTACCGGCAGGGATTGTAGGTGGGGGGAGTGAATGTACAGCGCTGTCTCCCACCTTCAATACCACGACTGAGGTGCCCTTGAGCAAGACACCGAACCCTCAACTGCTCCCCGGGCGCCGCAGCATAGATGGCTGCCCACTGCTCCGGGTGTGTGTTCACGGTGTGTGTGTGTTCACTGCTGTGTGTGTGCACTTTGGATGGGTAAATGCAGAGCACTAATTCTGAGTATGGGTCACCATACTTGGCCACATGTCACGTCACTTCACTTCACTTCACGTCACTTCATTTCTAACAAACTAAGACTCAACACTTGAACCGCGTCCAGACCACCCTGTACTAATTATTCCCAAAATAAGCAGTGGGGAGAGAGTTTCTGTGCGCGCCACACCCATAAAGCATGTACTCAAAACAGATCCGAGAATAGTGCGGTGGTCCGGAGGACTGCTGATTTATGTGCCTGACCCCAGCCTGACTCACTCAGGACGGCCTTTTTTGAGAGGTCAAGAGCGAGAGAGCGGTCACGTACCGTCAGCGCTTACGTCCTGCTCCTGTCCAGCACCTTCTCACGGAGGACAGACGCTGTCGTATCTGGACCTGCTGAAAGAGAAGATCATTTATTGATCCATTCATTGAAGTACAATAATACCGTAACTAACAAACACAGAAAAGACTGCAAAAGTGCTGCATTCATGAAAATCTTTTTAATATGTTGTAACAAATTAAATTTCACACACACACTATATATATATATATATATATATATATATATATATATATATATATATATATACATACATACATACATATATACATA
>NW_015505383.1:741740-743954 GCF_001515645.1 Sinocyclocheilus grahami
TTTTAATATATTGTAACAAATTAAATTTCACACACACTATATATATATATATATATATATATATATATATATATATACACACGATTTAATGTTCAGACAACGCTTCCACCACAGTCCCCCCACAACGTTTATCATAATAACAGATGACACTTACATATAAACGTCTTAAAGGTGCAGTATATAAGTCATAAACAATAAACTGATAAGAGGTATTTCTGCAACATAAGTAATTTAAAATGTTAAATTACAATGCCATCAGCGATGGACGATGGCATCGTCTATCGGCCCAACCCTAATAAGCACTACTCATTAGATGTTTGGGAAGGCATATGTTGCATTTCCAAATGCACATTATATCGACACAAACTCATCATGATCATGAGCTGCTTGTGTAAGAAAGCAGTGCCGCACTTCACTGTGAAAGACGCAGCAAGTTCCAGACCTGTGTGACTTTTCACATACATAAAAGATGATCTTTTGAAGAAATGTTTTCTTCTTGGTCCATGCATTGAAGATCAATGAGATTCAAAAAATAGCACCGTCTCCACTGACTTTCACTGTATGGACAAAAAACAGTGAGATCCTTTTCTTTTTTCATTCATCTTTTTTCGGTGAACTATCCCTTTAAGCAAAGCAAAGGCTCGGGCTCTCTCTCTCACAAGAGTAAACCGTTTACGTTTAACTAAACATCTCCAAAGAGTTACACGGAAACAGGCATGTAAACCTACAATCCTCCTCAATGTCCAATGGGAACGCATCCCAATGGCCTTATGGATTGTAAATGGTATAAAACATGGCATTTCCCAATAACACAGTTCCGTTTCATCAACAAACACCAGCGGCTGTGAGGGCAAATACATTCTCGGGGGGAAGTCGTGGCCTAATGGTTAGAGAGTCGGACTCATAATAAGTAATTTAAAATGTTAAATTACAATTGTTTTTAGAAAATAGTTTTTACTCTTAAAATAAACAAACACACACACACATACATGCATACATACATATATATTAGGGATGCTTCAATCAGGATTTTTGCAGCCAATACCGAGTACTGATTTCTTGTCATGTGATTGGCCGATACCGATGCCGATTCTGATGCTTCAAGCTTTATATAGATGGTTTCATCGGGCGCACGCGCCTGGCCCAAAGTTAACTTCCGGTCTATGTTTGTTTTTCAGTCTGGCTATGGCTCCGGGTACAAACGCAGTTAAAGTAAAGGTGAATAGACTGAAGTTGGGCTCAGGTGGTTGTGCTGTGGGATGCGTTTCCCATACATTTATTTATTTGTGGCGCTTGCCACAGTATCAAAACTAACCGATTTTCCAAAAGGTTTCGTTGAATAAACATGAGCAAGTACTGCACGTTTAAAAATCAAAACGAGGCACGGGTGTTTTTATCACTGTATTTCTGAAGGAAGACTATCTTTAGAAAATTTTCGATCTCGTTTTCATTTCATCTCGCATTTATATGCCTGATAAAGCAGCATTTGTGAGCTCAGCGCTGCTTTGTGTACAGCCGTTACTGGGGAAACCTCTGTTTCTCCCACTTTAAAGCACCTCCTGCTAGCAGAGAATGAATTTGCATTTTCAGTAAGTCAGTCTGATTTACGCAGCAAACATATTTTGCTTTTTCTATATCCACGGGTGCTGCGGATAACCCGCGGGTCGGGTAATAAAAAATGCATTCTGATTGTTTGGGGGTGGGTCGCTGGTGGATAAAATAAATCATAAATGCAAATATTAACTACATTTTTTTTAAATAAATTTTTTTCATGAGGCAGACGATTTTGTGTGTGTGTGTGTGTGTGTGTGCGCGCGGGCGCGTAGACGATTTTGTGTGTGTGTGTGTGTGTGTGTGCGCGCGCGCGTGTGTGTGTGTGTGTGTTCGTTCGCCTGATCGGGAAGTTGCAGTGACAGAAACGGTGACATTCCAGATAAAGTTTGAAAGGAGTAAAGCCTGTGTTAATGCTGTTGAGTAGGCTAATATAGCCAAAGAAAATATTTTGTTTTATAAATAAATGTTCATTTAAAAGTAGCCCACGATCAGGTTTTGTTCCGTCCTCCACGATGTGACAACTCCCAAAAGACCATTTTTAGCCAAGCAGCACGGAGAGCCTCTTCAGAAACGTGCCGCGGCATTGACTAGATCAGCTCCGGTTCCCGTGGTGCCGTAATGTGCCGCAGACGTGTGCAGTGAGGCGCAGATCAGCTCTAA
>NW_015505383.1:744160-745888 GCF_001515645.1 Sinocyclocheilus grahami
CACAGGAATAAATTACATTTTACAATATATTCAAATAGAAAACAGATATTTTAAATAGCAATAATATTTTCACAATATTACAGTTTTTATTGCGTTTTTGATCAAATAATTGCAGCTTTGAGAAGCATAGGAGACTTTAAATCTTACTGACAGTTAACATTTCAATGGTAAACTTCATCATATCATCATGCAAAACATACATGACAAATAGCAAATTTTTCATTGTTTCTCGAAACGTCATTGCATTTCCGATGACATGACTGCGGTGCCAAATCTTTTATGTCCCCACGCATCATGTACATCGTCACGCGTTGACGTCATCAAATTGTGATCGGTTCGTGAGATCGGCCAAGTGTAGTGAGTACCGATCGAGTCATAAAATGTGATTATCGGCCGATACCGATCTTCGGCCGATTGTTCGGAGCATTTCTAATTTTACCCCAAAACCATAACCCCATAACGTAGTTAATGGTTTGTTAAGCTAGAATTTGATCTTAAAATAAAGTGTGACCTTTAAATCTTTATATCATTTGTATATAGATTGACAAATGAGCTGTTAAAAATGAACCATCCATTCATCATATCATCATGCAAAACATACATGACAAATAGCACATTTTTCATTGTTTCTCGAAACGTCATTGCATTTCCGATTACATGACTGCGGTGCCAAATCGTTTATGTCCCCACGCATCATGTACATCGTCACGCGTTGATGTCATCAAATTGTGATCGGTTCATGAGATCGGCCAAGTTAGTGCAGCTTTGAGAAGCATAGGAGACTTTAAATCTTACTGACAGTTAACATTTCAATGGTAAACTATTATGTATTTGTTTTGTCTGTACAACAGTATTAGATGTTTCCTTCACTTTAATGTACTACTAGTCGCATACAACGCCACAACCCATTTTCTATGCACACTAGCACATCCAGTTGAGGCTCTCTACTCTGGTGAGAGATAGATAATAGCAGTAACAGTTTACTCCACTTTAATGCTCGGTGTGGTTGGATGCACAAGGTGGGCTGCTTTTCTCCATCACCTCAGCGCTCTGTGAATCACCGTTGATCCGGCCCTGTTCTACATCTACATCCTCAACGGGCTCTGGCGGGAGAACAACAACACAGCGCTCGCTTTATCTCACTGACCCCGTGGTTGGTGTCCACCTCACCGTGCGAGATCCAGATGGCAGAGTGAGAAATACAGATAACAGGCGCAGTTCAGCATCACGCACTAGTCTAGATGATCACTCAACTCTGTGACAACTCCCAAAAGACCATTTTTAGCCAAGCAGCACGGAGAGCCTCTTCAGAAACGTGCCGCGGCATTGACTAGATCAGCTCCGGTTCCCGTGGTGCCGTAATGTGCCGCAGACGTGTGCAGTGAGGCGCAGATCAGCTCTAAGATCACTGAATCTGCTGTTAAAAATGAACCATCCATTCATCATATCATCATGCAAAACATACATGACAAATAGCAAATTTTTCATTGTTTCTCGAAACGTCATTGCATTTCCGATGACATGACTGCGGTGCCAAATCTTTTATGTCCCCACGCATCATGTACATCGTCACGCGTTGACGTCATCAAATTGTGATCGGTTCATGAGATCGGCCAAGTTAGTGAGTACCGATCGAGTCATAAAATGTGCTTATTGGCCGATACCGATCTCCGGCCAATCGATCGGAGCATCCCTAATATATGTATATATATATATATATATATATAT
>NW_015505383.1:746198-774187 GCF_001515645.1 Sinocyclocheilus grahami
GTGATAAACCACAGTTTTAACAGGAGGGCAAACACTTCTTCACACAGGGCCATGTAGTTTTGGATTTTGTTTTCCCTTAATAATAAAAACCTTAATTTAAAAACTGCATGTTGTGTTTACTTGTGTTATCTTTGACTAATATTTAAATTTGTTTGATGATCTGAAACATTAAAGTCTGACAAACATGCAAAAAAAATAAGAAATCAGGAAGGGAGCCAACACCTTTTCATTTTTTATATATATATAAAACATACACAAAGAACATATACACACACATATATATATATATATATATAAACATTGCTTATTTTATTAATATATATCTTTAGTAAAATTTAGCAAAAGCAATTCTCTTTCAAAAATGCAGTTTTTTTTCTCTAACAAGAGTTATTCATCAAGGAATCCTGAAAAACAAAAATGTATCACGGTTTCCAAATATGAAGCAGCTTAACATTTCAACATCGATAATAATCAGAAATGTTTCTTGAGCAGCAAATCAGCATATTAGACTGATTTCTGAAGGATCATGTGACTCTGAAGATTGGAGTAATGATGCTGAACATTCAGCTTTGATCACAGGAATAAATTACATTTTACAATATATTCAAATAGAAAACAGTTATTTTAAATAGCAATAATATTTTCACAATATTACTGTTTTTATTGCGTTTTTGATCAAATAATTGCAGCTTTGTCAGTAAGATTTAAAGTCTCCTATGCTTCTCAGTTAACATTTCAATGGTAAACTGTATTATGTATTTGTTTTGTCTGTACAACAGTATTAGATGTTTCCTTCACTTTAATGTACTACTAGTCGCATACAACGCCACAACCCATTTTCTATGCACACTAGCACATCCAGTTGAGGCTCTCTACTCTGGTGAGAGATAGATAATAGCAGTAACAGTTTACTCCACTTTAATGCTCGGTGTGGTTGGATGCACAAGGTGGGCTGCTTTTCTCCATCACCTCAGCGCTCTGTGAATCACCGCTGATCCGGCCCTGTTCTACATCTACATCCTCAACGGGCTCTGGCGGGAGAACAACAACACAGCGCTCGCTTTATCTCACTGACCCCGTGGTTGGTGTCCACCTCACCGTGCGAGATCCAGATGGCAGAGTGAGAAATACAGATAACCGGCGCAGTTCAGCATCACGCACTAGTCTAGATGATCACTCAACTCCACGGCTGCGGGGGAGGACGCCGATCCGGTGCGTGTTGTAAATGGCATAACCTCCCAGTTCTGTAAACAATAACCACAGCTGTGATCATGAAATCCATCCACTGTTTCTGGTCACAGGTTAAATCCATTTCCACTGGACCACCACGCACTGCACTGCTGCCCCATGATACACATTTGGAGATGGAGGAAAAGTGGGAAAAACTACAAAAAGGTCCCTAACATGCTGCTGTAGTACCGTCACCAGAAGCAAATCGACGAGCAATAATTTTTCAATGAAATCATGTGATGCAGAGAGTGTCCAACTGGCCATCAACAGAGACCACACAGCATACGGCCTCTGGCATAATAATAAAACAGCACTTGAAATGTGAATCCAGCACTTTACCGCTTTTATTAACATTCTCTTAAAGGCATTCATCAAATCTCACAGAGCAGCTGCCTGGTATTTTTTT
The DNA here is from genome assembly GCF_001515645.1 of Sinocyclocheilus grahami. Lineage (NCBI taxonomy): Eukaryota > Metazoa > Chordata > Actinopteri > Cypriniformes > Cyprinidae > Sinocyclocheilus > Sinocyclocheilus grahami. The sequence continues at coordinate 747,835 of NW_015505383.1, forward strand.
CATGGAAATTTCTATGAATGTCTGTAATGAACAAATTGAAGCTTGAGCTGTCATGATCAAGACATTCTCGCCAGTGATTATCATCATCATCATCATCATCAGGCACTGAATCATTTTCTCAAGTAAATCATTCTACAACACTGATTCATGCAGGAACAAAATCAACACTATTAGTTTGGAAAGGGAATAATGCAATAGGTAATAATTATTACCATTTTATAGATATAATGAATGGGTCAAAAACATTGTGAATATGGCCTAAACTCAAAAGATATCTGGCACTAACTGCGTTCATGAGCCATACGGCGACTTTTTATTCATGGACAGAAAAGGAGGAGAATTTAGGTCACAAAGTTAAACGAAGTAATAAAAAAGGCTAAGAGGAAAGCAAGTGAAACTAGGAAGCAAGGATAACAGAAAAAACAAGGCATGCAATGAAGGAATAACAAAAAAGAAGAAAAATTAATGAATATAAAAAATTAAAGATTAACAGCAAACAGACAAAGGAAGGAACATAAGAAAGACTGAAGCAAAGACAAGAAAATACATAAAAGAGAAAGAAATTATGAAGAACAGGAAAGAGGGAAGAACAGGATGGATGGATGGAAAGGAAAGGAATGGAACGGAAGTAACAGGGCGGAAAGAAGGACAGGAATGAAGAAAGGAAGCATGCATAAGAGAGAAAAAGAAGCAACAGGAAGAAAGGGTGAATAATAGGAACAGAAGGAAGTAGGGCTGTGTGATATTGAAGAAAAATGCGATACCTTGTTAAAAAATGCGATATTCGATATGCGATACGATATTGCTTAAAGTGTGTAAAATCAATTTAAATGATATTTTCAAATATTTAAAAATGAAAATTATATAACCAATTTGTTTCAAATTCTTTCTTGGAAAATAAAGAATCACTATAACTTCTGAAAGTGACCATCAGTGTTTTAGCATTACTTAAAAAGGTAATGTCACAAATCAGAAAATGTCATTTAACATCAATGTGAACATACACACAAAAAAATTCATGACACTAATTTTATATCATTGTAACTTTGCTTTCCACACACCTTAAGTACTTCTTCATATACCACAGCAAAAACTATAGTCTGAGAAAGTTCAAACATGATTAAAGGCAACTGAACGGTCAGTAAAAAAAAAAAAAAAAAATGAAATACACAATTTACAAGCATAGATAAAATAAACAGTAGTATTCAGGTACAGAAATGTAATAATTAAGTGTAAAACAACACTGCATAGTGTTCACTGTATGAATTAAATTTAGATTCATCTGTTATAGCTGTTTTGTTGTTTGATTAACATTAGTGACATATTCAGCAGCACGTATTTATAGGCTGCTGTCCCTTTAAATCCACGGATCGAGTATAATGATACACATCCAATTTCTTTCTCAGCTGTTTACATTCATTTAAAACCTAACCGACTGCGTTTACGAGAATGATCGTCGAGACGGGTACTATTGACAATTCTGTGTATGTGTGTCTGTTCAAACATGAGGAGGAGATGCGAAAGACGAATCAACTCTGAAACGCGTCTCTCTGTGTGTTCAGGTGTGAGACCGACAGCAAGACGAGACGGCAAAGAGTCGCTTTCTGCAACTTATTGCACTTAACTCTTAACGTCAAGCAATTCTCTGCTATATACGTCAAACTAAAACTTTGACCTTTTGCAACGTTTTGATTTAAGTAGCCTATTATTAAAATGATAATGATATCGCACGCCGTTGCGATATGCATATTGCGATATTTCGATAATTTCGATATATCGTGCAGCCCTAGAAGGAAGCATAAAATGCAACTCAGAAAGAAAGCAACGAAGGAAAAAACAGGAAGGAAAGAAGGATAAGAGAAAGAAAAAGGAAAGGAGGAAGGAAAATGGTTAATAAGAGGAATAGAAGGAAGCAAAGGGAAAAAAGGAGAAAAAAGGACAGGAAAGAAGGAAGGAAGCACCGCACAGTTGTTCTGGAAGACTGTATTGATGTGTTTCAACAACAAGTCCTAGTGCCACATTGATCAAGCTGCACTAAAATAGAGGCATTAGCAGAAGTGTGATCAATGCACAGAGCCTTAATTCAAACATCAATAATCACACTCTTACGTGAGCTGCTATAGTACAAAGTGCTGCACACTCAATTATCCAGCAAAGCAAATGTGAAGTCAGAAGTGAATAATGGCTCCTCATGAAGATGAAGGCCATGCCAATTAATTTTAATTGCTTTCTGTCAAGATTTCAAACTAATCAAGCTTTTTAAAGAAAAATTAAAAAAAAAAAAAAAAAAAAAAAGGTTGAGGAAAGGAGGAAATAGGAAAAGAAAAAGAGGAAGCTAGGAAGAAAAAGGAAGCATAAGAGATTAAAAATGAAATGAAAAACAAGTTTAAGCAAAGTTTTGCTTGCCACGTTTTATGAATAATTATATGCAAAACTAAATAAATGGTTATCAACAAATAAAAACACCAATTAATTGTAACATTTATTGCATAAAATCATCAAATGATGTCAGTGCAGATTTTTTTTTATAAATTAATTAAATACTTCGAACACTAAAGAAATGTATATATATATATATATATATATATATAGACTATTAAAAAAAATCCTAAAAAAAAATAATAATAAAAAAAAAAAAATTAAAATAAGGAGACAGGGGGAAAAAAAAATGCAAGGAGCCAGGAAGAAAGGAATTGCATTAAAGAGAAAGAAAAACAAATAAAGGAAGGAGGAAAAAGGAAGCATAAAAGACAAAAAAAAAATTAAACAAACAATTCGGTTGTTAAGTGGTAACGTAAAGAAGCGCTGTTTCCGGGTCCAAGCCTCAACTCGCTTCACTTGTGAACACTACCTCAGCAGCCATTTATGAGCACTGTTTATTCATATTAAACATTTAAGCTAAACGTTTTCAAACTTACGGTCTACACTACAGTCTTCATGCTCACAGCGTCCCAAACACAAATAATTTTTATATTTATATTTTCATTGTCTTGCTATCTGGGATTTCGGTATGGAGTTAAAGGTTAGGATTATAATTTTTTTTGGTAGTATTATACCACATTGTGAGTGTATATTAGCACCTTTTGTTGTTTTCTCGTGGTATCTGATAGAGCGTTTGGACACGGAAGCGGTGGCACGTAACGTCAGACTTAACAAGCGGATAAGCACATAAAAAAAAAAAGCTGGTCACGCTTTATGAATAATTACATACAAGTATTTGGGTTGTTATAAAGCAACAAATAAAAACACTAAAGTAATTATAACCTATATTGCAGAAAATTATCTTAATTTGCTAAATATTGCTACATTTAACAAACACAGACATATACATATATATATATATATATATATATAGTTTTCTCGTGGTATCTGATAGAGCGTTTGGACACGGAAGCGGTGGCACGTAACGTCAGACTTAACAAGCGGATAAGCACATAAAAAAAAAAGCTGGTCACGCTTTATGAATAATTACATACAAGTATTTGGGTTGTTATAAAGCAACAAATAAAAACACTAAAGTAATTATAACCTATATTGCAGAAAATTATCTTAATTTGCTAAATATTGCTACATTTAACAAACACAGGCACCCTTGGTAAATATGATCAAAGGACGCTGTGAAAATACATTTGCATTGTTAATCATTTTGATCTTTTATTTAAAAAAAAAACTCACAAATATCTAACCTTTCATTGAACTAAAACAATTGAAAATGGGGAAAAATCATTATGAAATAAATGTTTTTCTCAAATACACGTTGGACACAACTATTGGCACCCCTAGAAATTCTTATGTGTAAAATATCTGTTAAGTATATTCCCATTCATATTCACAATTTTGAGCATTCCAGGGTGATTATGAACATGACATTATCCACCCATGGCTTCCTGTTTCACAGAAATATAAATAGGAGGGAAAACAAAGGCCAAATTCCCTTAATCATCCATCACAATGAGAAAAACCAAAGAATATATTTCTGATGTGCAGCAAAAGATAACTGAGCATCACAAATTAGAAAGTGACTTTAAAAAAAGAGCTAGAGCAGTGAAAATTCCCATTTCCACCATCAGGGCAATAATTAAGAATTTCCAATCAACAGAAAATGTTACGAAACTGCCTGGAAGAGGACGTGTGTCTATATCGTCCTAATGCACGGTGAGGAGGAGAGTTTGAGTGGCTAAAGACTCTCCAAGGACCACAGCTGGAGAATTGCAGAAAATAGTCTCAGCGTCAGAAAACCTTTAAAAAAAAATAATAATAATTGGAGGTTTCAAAATGTATTGAACAAAAGGGTGCCGTTAATTGTGTCCAATGTGTATTAGAGAAAAACATGTCATAATGATATTTCCCCCCATTTTAAATTCCCATTATCCAATGAAAGGTTATATTTTTGTGAATTTTTTTAAATAAAAGATCAAAATGATTAACAATGCAGATTTATTTTCACAGCCGCCTTTGACCTCCGTTCGGAGACTGGGCAGTATTCCAACATGATAACGACCCCAAACACACCTCCAAAACATCCAAGTAAAGGTGATGGATTGGCCAAGCATGTCTCCAGACTAGGGATGGCTCGATACCACAATTTTGACTTCGGTACGATACTAGGATCTAATACCTCGGTATCGATACCACAGGTGACAAATAACCAGCCTCAAAATATAAGTGAATTGAAAACGATTTTATTAAACGCACTGCTTGGAACTCTTAAATGTTTTTAAAAAAAAACAACAACATTGAACATAGGTCAGATTTTGATTTTGAAGAAAAAAATCTGAAGAGATAAAATTCAAATAGGATCATGTCTTCATGTCATGCAAAGGTAATATTTGGCAAATGTTGAAAGAATGGGGAGGCTTGATTCATGCCTTTTCCACAGAGAAAGTGGGTTTTCTGTGGCACTGGTCTCTTCCATGGTCTTGTATGTGTGGAATAGGGCTGCACGATAAATCGCATGCGATATTTATTGCGCATCTGGTCAGTAAAGCCAGCTCTGTAATCAGCGGTAAATCCCCATCACGTGCGTGCTTTCACATGGAGCAGCATTAACTACACAGAGCCGTTGTTTACTGACAAGCTGCGCAAAACCACGTTCATATTTAGCAGTAATATGCCCTTCATCACTATTACTAATACTAAAAATAATATTACTGATCTTATTAAAATAAGTCTAAATTAAATCAGTTGAAAGAGACCCATTTACCTGTCGATCTTTTAACTCCTTGAACAAATCAGGATGAGCAAGTGACAAATGTTCCCATGGCAGCACATGATTTATAGCAGCGCTTGCAGACTGGTGAATTAAGGTCGGTTGGTTCACCTTTTTCATCACTTTTGTAGGCAAAATAATGCCATATTTCACTTCTACTGCTTTCTTTATTTATTAATTTCGGACGTGTAGAGTTAGATTCACCTGTTTTATCCATTGTCGTTTCTTCGTTGTCATGCTTGCCGGTTTCGCGTCAGTTTGGGTAATACTGCCACATAGTGGTGAACTTTGGAACAGCAGCGAATGAAATACCGAATTGAGCAAAATGATATCGTACCGTTTGAAATATAATAAATACCAGTATTTTTCCAGTGTGTATACCACACATCCCTAATATATATATATAAAATATGTATTCATATGTATATATAAATACGGAAGTTCTAAGCGGCCATGCAATATTTTTTTTTCTTCTCGTTTTCTCATTATAACGACTTAATTTTCTCGTTATCTCGACAAATTTTTTTTTTAATTTGTTACAATGATTGTTTGATCTACTGTTGTTATAGTAACGAACTCAACTTTGACACGCATCTGACGGACAGATAAACCATGCGCTCTTACTGTAGCCTAGGTCGTGGATATTTCAGCAAATTTTGCTTCGCCTAGTAATAACGTCTACAATACAAAAATAAAGGCTGATCAATCACGGTTGATATTTCCAGAGACAGTACGCTAAACATTTTGTTTGTGTAATTAGCATGTTTAAATGGTCAAAGCAACACCGCAAACACAGGCGGAGCGCCTTCAGGATGCAGAACTATTCTAAAATCTTTTAGAGCTGCTTGGATTCAACTCACTTTTAATTTTCATTTTATTTGAAAAAATTATATATAATTTGTAATTTTTAGTAGTCATTATATGCTATGACTGATATCATGTGCGTTACAAGCTTTGTTTGTGTAATTAGCATGTTTAAATGGTCAAAGCAACACCGCAAACACAGGCGGAGCGCCTTCAGGATGCAGAACTATTCTAAAATCTTTTAGAGCTGCTTGGATTCAACTCACTTTTAATTTTCATTTTATTTGAAAAAATTATAAATAATTTGTAATTTTTAGTAGTCATTATATGCTGGTACAAATTATAGCGATCACGAGGAAGGTCCTATTCTATCCCAAATGCGTACAGTAAAGTGGATATGTCCTATATTCAGGTCAATAGTGCCAGTATAGTTTTATAAACTACATAACATTTTTTAATATAGAAAGTATGAAAAGGTACAAGGTAATAAGTTTCCATTTAAGATTCCAATAAGATTCCATTTAACATTAGTTGTATTAACATGTTAAGCATTATTAGTTAACATGAACTAACAATAAAAACACTTCTAAAGAATTGATTCATCTTAGTTGCAATATTTATTAATACATTATTCAAAAATATAGTTTTGTATCTTAGATAACAACTTTTGTTATGTCGAGATAATGAGAAAATTAAGTCGTTATAACGAGAAAACAAGGAGGAAAAAAATACATTGCATGGCCGCTTAGAACTTCCATATATAAAGGTTAAAAAGTAAATGTTATTTAAAAACTGTGTTTAAAAAGTGTCCTTTTTTGGAAAACTAGTCAAGCACCCTGCCCTGGATGCAGAACAGATTACGAAATCCAATAATGTTTCCAACTAAAGTTTTGATAATAAATAAGCTCTGAAGGTATTAAAGCAATGCCACCATCTCCGGCACTCTACTCAAAATGAGGTATCCACACATTTGGGATGATCCAAGCAGGATCATCAGTAAAGAGGAGCGTGTGGTGATGATGATGGAAAGTGAAATTCAATTAGCGCTCTCAGACAACGTCTCCCACACAGCGCTCCACTCTCAATGCTGGAGAAAAGGTCGCTTTCCAGATGAGAATCGCTCCACTGTGGGATACATGTCAAGCAGACGGTGTGTCTGTGCTAGAAATTTTAATTGGTAAAGGCTGATGTAATCTACAGACGCCTATACTTAAACACGGAGATCGGATATCAAATAAACGGCATCTTCTGCCATTGAGTCATACGGAAAATCTAAACTGCAGTCCCCTGATTGTTTTCCTGCTCATGACAGTTTTTTCAGGACAAACTTGTTCCTTGTCAGATAACGCTCTTCCTGAAAAAAGGCCACCGCCCTTCTGAACATGTTTTGTCAAAGCTTTGTAAGAAAAATGAAAACTTCTTAATTCCAAAGAATGAGTTTCCACCATCTGAATGCCAATTGACAAACCAGTCTGACTGCTACTCACTTAGAAGCATATCAAGAAGAATCTGCAGGCCGAACCCTAATTTTCTCTTGTCAGCAGCTGTAAAGGTCAGGGATGCCATTATTATAAAGTACCAGTGGCCTTTAGCTCTCAGGAAATGCTGTACCTTCAGCATTATTTAACATGTTTTATAGAGGAATTTAAAAGGACTTGCCATAAAATGTTAATAATAATTCAGCAGGGAATTAACATCTAAATTCTTTCCTGCAAAATGTCTGTAAGCAGTTTTTGGTTAATTGTCCTTATTGCTTGAATTCTTATAGTTAAAGAAGAAGCAAAAGCATAGCTATTGATGTATGTAAATTAAAAGCAGTAGGCCTACAGAAAATATTCCATTTATGCTTCTTTTGCATAATGGTAATAAGAATTGCAGTGAAATCTGCTTGCGTGTCTAAGAGGAAAAGCAAAAGAAAAAACTTAAGCTTCCTAAAAATAAGACTGATTTCCTTTCATCAAAATATAACCGGTTTCTTTCTTTGGATTTGGAAATATGACCTGGTCATGTTCTTGGCGGGTTTCGTGTGATTCCTCCATTAGTACAAAATATGTAATGCATGGATTCAAAAACAAAGACTACAAACATTAACGCCAACAAAATGTTGGACACCCTACAACAGTCTTGCAAAGAACACAATCACATATTCTTTTTTGGCCAAGATTTGCTTTATTTCTGCCTTTTCAGAATTTTAATGTGTTCATGAATTTGACTAAACAGATTCTTTTCAGTGTTAATTCAAATGACCGTGAAAACCCATAAAGACTTCAGCGTGAACGGAGTGAGTGACTGCAGAGAGCCCTAATTAACAGTGCCAGGCTTAGACATCCAGATGTTCTCCTCAGAGAGTGAGCGACTGCATCTGAACACAGACAGAGGGATAAGCACAGGGATAAAGAATTAAAAAAAATACTCGGGCCTAAAAATACTCTGTGCCAACACATGAACAAAATCACTTCTCACTTCATAAACTCAGTTTTGTTATCGTGCTCTTCCGTGTCAGACAACAACTTGTAATGCAAACGTGCTGCATTTTCATAGTGAAGCAACAATTTCAACAATTGAACATATTTGACCAAAAAAGCTAATTAAAATTGACCAAAATTGTTTTGGAGGTCAGACGGTTCATGCAGTGTCAACTTACCAGAGGTCCCTGCCTAAAAATTTTGACTTTGATATTTTTTCTGGTCAAAAAATTACATAAAGAAATTAAATGTCATGGATGTATATTTACGGAGTAATGCACTATTTTGTATAGAGGGGGGTCAACTTTCACCTGAGTTTTGGAGCCAAATTGCAGGGGGGTAAAAATTATTTAAGAAAGATGGCAGCAGCATAATGTTATTTTTACGCAGAGATTGGTTGGTCTGTTAGTAAAATCTGTTGACTTTAGCATTTTTGCTGAGTTATATGCCAATGGTAACAGTTCAAAAATGGGAAAAAGCACTTCTTGTTCTTTCATGCCTGTAACTCAAGAAGTATTAAAGATCTTAATATCCTTTACGATTTTGGTTCTTAAACTTCTGCTAATGTCAAAAACCAACCAAAAAATACTAGGGTAAAATTCAACAATTTGGACATGGAGCCACATTGAGATCCCCAAATCTCTGGAAATGAACATTCAGGGTCTTAATGAACAAACCTAAATAATGTTTAAGAAACAGAGCCTAAAATTGTACTGAGAGATCCTTTAATACTTCTTGAGTTACAAGCATCTGTACAACCTGAAATGTTGCCATATTTATTCATGGTAAAGTTCTGGCAACCACAGCTACCCTATTTTTACTATCAAATTCACAGATAATTTTTTACAGTGTATCTTTTTTTAAAAACATCAATCATTAAAAGCAGTGTTTTTTTAACTAAATTTCTTGTGCTAAATATAGCAGCGAGTTTCAGCCGTGACGAAGCGAGGATTCAGATGCACCTGCGCACTTATTGTGGTTCACCTACTAAAGGTCGGAGTCGTGCCGCTGGCCTCTACTGTGAAAAGCGAATGATGAAGCCATTCTCCTCTGCCATTCAACAAATACAGCTTCTCACCAGGTTCCAAGCGCCTTCCATGAGACCAGACGTGTCCTGCAGAGATCTCGCGCAGAGCGTTCCAGCCCTGTTTGAGCAATAAGGTGGTACTCTCCACTGCCAAAGCAGAATTGTTAGTCCTGACTCCCGCAGACAATGGCTTAGCAAAGCTATTATAGCGAAAGGCCAGTTCTCTCCCTGCCCGAGAGGAAAATAATCCTCAACAGTATGTTTTATCTGGCAGATCGGGACTTTTGACCCTATATCAGTCGCAACGCTGTTTGTGTAGTATAGCTGGTTACTGAAGGTAGCAATTTGGTCAAGTGCACCAAAAGGGTTAAAGTGTTTAACAGTAGCTGCTCTGAAGACAGTTTTCACATTAAAATGGCCCAGAGATTAGCCGGCTCTAACAGACCCTCTGATCTTGCTGAACGATTTAAGTGCCTTTGACTTTAGTGTGGCAGGCATGTATTCATTCATGATTTCTCCTGAGAAAATGGGAAGTGGGGGTGACCAATATTATTCAAATCTCATAAAAGTACAGGCTAATTTTCATGGTATATAAAAAGCACAATATATATATAAAAAAAATCCATATTTTCCCCACAAAAAAATAAGCACAAGAGTTTTATATACACTACATAACATTTTTTTTAATATAGAAAGTATGAAAAGGTACAAGGTAATAAGTTTCCATTTAACATTAGTTGTATTAACATGTTAAGCATTATTAGTTAACATGAACTAACAATAAAAATACTTCTAAAGAATTGATTCATCTTAGTTGCAATATTTATTAATACATTATTCAAAAAGTTGTAGGCTATCTGATCATATTATTTAATAGACCTAAGCTAACATGAACTAAAAGAAAAGTTGTATTTTTATTAACTAGCAAGATTTATAAATACTGTAACAAATGCATTGCTAATTTTGGTAATCTTAAGCCCTATTCGGATGGTAATTGTTTCTCAGGGGGACATAAGGGATTTTTACCATTTACAGGGGGGAGTTGGTGATTTTAATGCCGTCCGAATCCAGGATGTCATTGTTTTTCTCTCACCACCCACGTAAAAATCCCCAGCCGAATTACCTACTGTTTTTTGACAAACACCAAGGTCGTGTGGTGATTTAATTGCCATCCGAATCCACATCTCTAAAAGGAGATCAATCCTTTTTGTAAATCCTTTTTGACCACTGAAATGCACCGTACAGTTGCACTTCGCGGCAATTTGTATCAGAAAAGTGGCATCTCGTGCATTAAAAAAGCACACCTACATCACCGAAGTGCTAGAAAGTTTTCAAAGGAATAATTTTTTTATCAGCGCTTCAATACAGTGACTGGGAGCTATCAAGAAGACCACCACCCACGTAAAAATCCCCAGCCGAATTACCTACTGTTTTTTGACAAACACCAAGGTCGTGTGGTGATTTAATTGCCATCCGAATCCACATCTCTAAAAGGAGATCAATCCTTTTTGTAAATCCTTTTTGACCACTGAAATGCACCGTACGGTTGCACTTCGCGGCAATTTGTATCAGAAAAGTAGCATCTCGTGCATTAAAAAAAGCACACCTACATCACCGAAGTGCTAGAAAGTTTTCAAAGGAATAATTTTTTTATCAGCGCTTCAATACAGTGACTGGGAGCTATCAAGAAGATGAAGAAACAGAAGAAAAACACAAAAACATCTGAAATGGGCCATTATCATAGCAGCGACAGAACATTTAAAAAATATATTATATTATGGCTATATTATATATAATTATAGGGCTGCCCACGACTAAAGATTCTTCTGGTCGACTAGTAGTCATTCATTTTAAGCATTATTGTTATTATTATCAATAAACCATTTATTAATGAGCCTTTAAATTGCCTACATAGCCTAATAAGCGCTCAAACGCATGTCAATGATCATGTGACTGACTACGTAAGACACGCAGTTCCGGGTTCGTAGGATTACAAACTCAGACGTCCACCGCAAATTTATCTTCATCCGAAAGCATGTGTTTAATCACTGAGGAGCTATGGAGATTTATTTTTTACAGACGTCCCCAGGAGAAACAATTACCGTCCGAATAGGGCTTTAGTTAATGTTTTACAATAGATTTGATTCATTAATGCATTATGTATTATGAACTAACAATGTACAATCATTATTTAATTAATTACAAGTTATTATATAAAAATATATACAAATTATACATCATTTATACAAATCAATTTACTGTACTGCATATTGTATAATTATGGTCAATTCAAGTTTATGCATTAAAACATGTTCATATAAACAACTTTAAACAAATTAAAAATGCCTAGTATATGAAATTAGCATTAGCCTAGATTAATAAATGCTACTACATGCATGTAATAAACTATTGTTCATTGTTATCAATACATAATGCATTACCTACTGTTAACCTAAAAATCTGAATCTTACTGTAAAGTGTTAACACAAACTCAAAAGATAAGATTATGAATGATACAGTTGCACAGCGTCTCACACCATGAGCAAAACATTGACAGTGAGTCAAGTAGGGCTGTTACGATTTTGCTGATCTGAGTTCTCGATTATAAAAAAAAATCCTCAGTTGCATTTTGCCGGTGTCGATTAACCGGCAAATACCAGAAGTGGTGCATTCCATGGACGAGAATCCATGAAAAGCATTACTAGACTAACAATATTGTATAATTATGGTCAATTCAAGTTTATGCATTAAAACATGTTCATATAAACAACTTTAAACAAATTAAAAATGCCTAGTATATGAAATTAGCATTAGCCTAGATTAATAAATGCTACTACATGCATGTAATAAACTATTGTTCATTGTTATCAATACATAATGCATTACCTACTGTTAACCTAAAAATCTGAATCTTACTGTAAAAAGTGTTAACACAAACTCAAAAGATAAGATTATGAATGATACAGTTGCACAGCGTCTCACACCATGAGCAAAACATTGACAGTGAGTCAAGTAGGGCTGTAACGATTTTGCTGATCTGAGTTCTCGATTATAAAAAAAAATCCTCAATTGCATTTTGCCGGTGTCGATTAACCGGCAAATACCAGAAGTGGTGCATTCCATGGACGAGAATCCATGAAAAGCATTACTAGACTAACATCTGAGGCTGCACGAAATATTAAAACCATTTAAAAATCATGATAAAGCATAATGCTATTGTGAATTAACAAAGGCTGTGATTCAATGAAATAAATATATGCGCTGCAGCTTTAATATGCGCTTTATTTATATGCATATAGGTTACGGCTCCGTTCACAGTAAATGCTGCTCCACACAAACAGTCATCATTTACATGCGGAGCGTCTCAAACTCCATCTCTGCATATGCTGTCTGAGTTGCTTATACCGTTCATCTGGGAACAATGTGCACTATTCTATCAGATTTATCAGGTAAATCATTTATAAACCTACGACAACACAGGAGATTACAGCATTATATTTCTAAATATGCTGACCGTTCATCGCGACTTCAATAAAAGTTTAAACCCTCACTCTGAGATTACATGTTTTGATGTCCACATGTTCTTGTTCAGGAAATGACAGCAGCGCTAGCATTTCCATCATAAAGAAGTGGCCAAATATTAAAGATTAAGTGGACAACCAATTAATGCCTATTTGAACCAATTATTATTGCTATTATATATGTATTTTAAGTCATTTTAAAGTCTCTCGTTCGCGTAGGTCTATTGTTATTGCCACAAAAAATGTCTCCAATTACTCGGTTAATCATCAGAATAATCAACCACTTACTCGATTACCAAAATAATTGTTAGTGACATCCCTAGAGTCCCTAAATTAAATTGTTTTGATGTGAAAAAAGTTGTTGTAAAGTCACTGAATATTTTTTTATAATAATTCCAAATTGTGAATTTAATTCATGTAAAAGTATCAAAAAAAAAAAAAAAAAAAAGGTAAAACTTCAAATTAAAAATGTTCCACTTTTCCATTACAAGTGTTCAAGATTAGTGGTCGACCGATATATCGGCTACAGTGGACCTAAAATCGATAGAAACCCCGTCTCAATGGGTCAAGCTTCGCCCTCACAAAGAGTTCTCTGTTCACCATTTAAAAACACGTCCCCCTGCTCCATATAGGGCTCAAACGAGCGCCATTCCAGCTTCAACCATCCATAAAATAAGCCAACACTCAACGTCTGGGTCTCATTTGCCCAAGAGCCAAAATATTTACCTTTTCATGTTCTCTCATCCTGCATTGCATGCCAAAGAAATCATACACCGGTTTAACACACCCATGTAAGTCAAAATGTGACTCGATTGAAATAAAGATGAATTACTAAATTAAAAAGTGATGCAATTATCACTAGTGATGGTTAAAGCCGTCCAGATTACAGCAGTTAATCCAGTCATGTAAGAGTTTTTTACCTGTTAAAAAAAAAAAACAATCACACATCTAGATGTGCATTGCTCAAAGAAAGCTAGAGTTAGTAACAAAACAGGAGAAAAGGGGGAGAAAAGCCCCTCTTCCGTACATCACTCTTTACACAATCTGGGCCATGCCCAATTATTTTACTCCTGCAGTTACCATGGAGACTGGCTCCCTCCCACTCCTGGGTGTTAAGAGACATTGGAGGCCAAGCCTGACACGCGGTGCGGTTTGTGTTGTCACTCTCCGCTTTATCGCCACAACAGGAAACAGCTGCGAACCTGCTAATAAAGCAGAGGTCAGTGCCACCTCATTCTATCAGAAATCCATGAGCTCATCTCGAGGTGTATGGAGTGTGACCGACAGTGTTGAGGAAATCAAGAAATCTGTTTCTGAGTCCTGGAATTAACAGACACACTGTATCATTGTACCAACCCTTGTAACTTTGAAAGCTACAATTTTAAAACGTAAAAACGAATAAAGACAACAGAAGTTAAGAACACGAGCTATTTAATGTAATTGCCACGGTAAAAAAATTCCATCTACTTCAATTTAAAAACTTGAGTTCAGTTGCGGTCTTAAATGCTTTTTCACGTGGCAAAATTGCCACTATTTTTAATATTTACAGCTGAGCAGATGAAACTCGCAGTTATGGTAAGGGGCGTGTCATTTCCAGAACATGCTCTAAGCGGTTCGTAAATCACAGGTCGTTTGAGACAGACTGGGAGGAGAGGTGGTGCAATAATGTAAAATATGTGAAAAATAATATGTTTTGGAAGAATCAAGTATGAAATCCTATTCTAGTACAGCACAAAACTAAATCAAGACTAGGGCTGTGTGATTAATCGAAATCGAATCGCAATCGATGTGGACGCGATTTTACTCTGTTCCAGAGCATATGCATGACTGCCAGCCTTGAATGGCAGCCTTACTAACCAATAGAGTGAGTGCACCTCCGTTCTCCCCAATCAGCACTGCTCTAGCCAACCGTGTAAACGCCCACCATTAAAAAAAAATAAAAAAAATCTGAACACGGGAGAGAGACAGAGTGGATTTATGGCGTCTACAGGGTTAGATCGATAGTTAGGTAAATTAAAACTAAAGAAAATCTTATGTAACTTAAGCTTCGAAATGACAGACAACGAACAAAAAAGGTCATTTACAAGAGCTGCGTCACAGCGCATATCAAGAGCTCCCTTATCGGTTCTGTTTTCAGTACTGGAGAATAAAAGATACATTCTTAGATGTTTTTGTTAGTACATGAACGTTATCTTACACATTTTTATCTCCCCAACAGATTAATCTGAAATAAGTTTATAATGCATGTTCGCTATTCCAAATTCAGAAGAGCGCACACACAGCCTGTGTCTGTGAATGCTTCCCATACTCGCTCCTCTCTGCCCCACACGGTGCGAATCCCGTGTCACGGACGAGCCGTTCACACTTGCCGCACTCACGCAGCCAGTTTCGTAATGCTTGTTTATACTCACACCCGGCTCTGGACCGCAAGTCTTCATGAGCGCATCTGGCAGTATGGATGAGGCTTGACACACGCGCGCAACCTGTGTCAACACGCACCTGGCTCCACGTTTAAAACTAATGTAAATTCAGTATAACTACTTACTAATTTCACTTGGATGAAATGAAACATTCAGCACATTTTCCACATGTTCTTAAAATCCCAAATACTTAAAGTATAAATTAGCCTATGTAACATATAAGGCTGTGCCGATAAACGATAGTATCGTGTATGGACGATAGACAGAGATATCGCCTATGGCTGATGCCTTTTGACGATAGCAAGACGATTATTATTATTATTATCAGGCTAGTAATACTATCCAATTAATATTAGGGCTTATTTGTTGGATTATATTTTTTATTCCGCATTTTTACAGTATTGCGCGTTCTAACCAATCACACACGATTATGCTGAGTTTATGAATGCAATGGCCAATCAGAGGCGTTCAGATGAGTCATCACTGAAACAGCGGAGTTCTGTTGTTCAGCGCGCGCTGACTGAATTCTGACTCGCGAATTCTCTCCTCATAAACAACAAAGTGCAGATGTATGTGCGATGTAAGTATAAGAGATTTATTCATCATATGTAGTGTAGATTATACCGATTATACCGGGAGTGTTTTTAAAGTGCATAAACTCAGGCTAGACTGAGCTTGTGATGATGTTCTTTGGTAATGTAATGTCCTTTGCTCGTTTTCTGTAGCTGCTTTTTGAATAATTGAGGAAATGTAAGCATTATAATTAGTAACTTACGATGTTTCTATTAATTTGTTATCATGTTAAATACAAATTCAGTCATATTAAAAACATTAGGCTGCTTTTAGCCTTACGCTGGAGTTGGTTCACTTTCTCGCAATGAAACTAAGTAATTCCTTACATAAATTAGCACGATAATATCGTGTATCGGCGCTCTCACAGGCTGACGATAGGACGATATGAAAATTTAGCATATCGCCCAACACTAGTAACATATGTAATACTTTAATAATTGACTAAAGAAATACAGTTCTTTATTTATAAAAAATAAACAAATCTTTCCTGTGAAATTCAGTAATTATGTTAATTCTGTAAACGTAGTTATACCATTATAATCTTGCCTGCTGAAAAAAAATAAAAATAGAACCCCTCCCAAAACACAACAGAAAATTCAATGGATTTCAGGGTTATAATGGGAATTGTATTGATTTCAATGTAAACTATAATGGTGTCTATATGATGGATTCTATTGGTGGGATGTAATATGGCAGATGGCAACCAATAGAACAACAGTATAATGCCCAAAACAAAAAGGAATTTTGTAATGGTTTAATGGAAACTATAAGAATTTCTGTGATGGTTTCTATTGTTTTTTTTCAGCAGGGTAATGATACTCATACTGTGCTGCACATTATTGACCATATTGAGCTGAAGCTTGACTTTGCCAATTTAAAATCGCAATGTAAAAAAAATAAATAAATTGCAATTAGATATTTTCCCCAAATCACTCAGCCCTAATCAAGACTTCACAAAAGACAATGACACAGTTCTAAAAAATATAATATAATTCAATTGAGTGCATTTGAAGTCAAGTGTCATTCCAGTACAACTTAAATCATATTAACCTGACATAAAAAAATCAAGTTAAAATTGGTGAAATGATTTGGATTATTTTGATGAATTGATGAATAATGGAAAAACATTTTGCCATGACATACAGGGCATGTTTGTGTAAATGTATCTGTTGAAGTTCATCATGTTTTTGTCCCAAGTAAATACTTCTGTTATTTTGAAAATAAGTATTTTTCACAACAAAGTTTATATTTTTTTGGCACAAATACAAAAATGTACAAGATCTTAATTATGGTGATTAGTATTAGACTTGAAATTTACATAAAATTAATAATTAGAAACACATTATTTAAATTTATTTAGATTTTAAAACACTGACATCAAGATTTAACCACACATTTTGCACCAAAAAGACGAAAAATTAATTAGTGAATTGTTTTTTGAAAACTGCATGAATGTTTAAAACGAACCGTTTGACTAAAAAGAAACCAGAACTCTCTAACATAGGAGTAACGTTACACTGCAACTTGTTGGGAAGATTCATTACTGGAAAAACTACAGTTTTCTGAAAACTAATCAGCTACAGGTCACACTACAAATAGTTAAGTTAGGAGCATCACTAATTTTAGTTATGTCTAAAAGCTATAAATAAGGCTTCTATAAGGTGAGAAAGTGAGAGCAACTGTCTCTCTAACGGATCCATTTTGCATGTTTCCACGATCCTGGTACCTGACACAGGAATTACCAGCAGAAAGCAGGAGATACCTAAAGCCTGTAATCAGCTTAACATTAAAGGCTTATAATCAGTGAGGTCTCTGTGTCCCAAGCTTCTGCTGAGATGCTTCAGAGGCCCGTACATGACCGGAGACTTCTCAGGCCGCACGCACACGGTCAGACAATTCTGATTCCTGCGGTGCACAGTGGTTAACTTCTGACCAATCGATTTAGGCCACCACCACAGCACTGTCTGACAGGGTATTCAAGTTAACACAGTCGGTTATATCTTAAGTAAATGTAAACAGCCAGGAAAAAAGATAAATCGAATGTGTCAAAATATTGAATGTGTGCATTAGCCCTTCCAGTGTAAATGCAGCCCCTGTGACCTCTCGGTGAAAGAGGAGGTTAGTAATAATGATCGAGGTTTACATCAGTTCAGACTCGGATCTCCAGAGACTGCACCATCTTCTATGAATATTGCTGAGAGAGCATCCGCTGACAAAGATCATTTTTGTAAGTACGCGAATGTGTGTGCAAGCTCACGTACGCATGTGTGCTTATTATCAGTGCATCTGATCAGTTACACTGCTATCTTGAATCATCACATGGAGCAATGTTTGTTACACTGCAGGATGGCTGACAATATACCAACACTTTAAAGTGGCCTTTTACTCTCATTTTCCTCAGAGTTTAGGTGTTTTTTTTTTAATAGGTAACTAACTACTCCTTGACCCACTCCCCATTCACCAGCACCTCCTCAATCCGGTACTAAATAGACAGTGACAAAAGTAAGAAAAGAGGAAAAAGTAAAAGGAAAGACATTGTGACGACTGCTATTGTTTTATTCTTTTTATATGTAAAAATAACTCCAACCAAAAGGCAAAGTAGGTCAGAGAATTCCCAAGGTAGTGCAGAGAGGCAGCCAGTTGTATCACGGCAGAAACAGAGCTCAGCCCATCCCAGTTCTAGGCTCACAGACCTGGACAGCCAAATGAGCACAGAAACACATTATATACTGGTCTTGCCAGCCATTCCTAAAGGCTTCATTCACCTAATGTACTGCTGTTGAAGTGGGCATATCTGCTCAGAACCGTAGTTGGTCTTTGTGGATGCACGCAACTTGAATCAGTCAAACATGGCCATTTACAGAAATTAGGGTATAAAAACGGCAATAAATAAATAAATACCTATGCAACGGTCCATCCTGATAACCAACATGTGAATAATTTAAGATTCAGCCATTGAAAAAAAAATAAAATAAAAAAAAAAAAAGAGGATGTCTCTGTTTGTGGTGTCTACGGATCTGGGTATCCACATTAATTTGTATTAATTCCCTGCCATCAATGTTAAATATGTTCTGCTCATCCGCAAGCCCAAAAGAATGGCTAACATGTGCATGTACCCTCTTAAATCAATTAAAGGTGCAATAACAGAGCTGCGGTTTATTTTGGCATTGCCGTTCACATCCAGCATGTTTGTTTATTTCCCTGAGAGTGACAGGCAGCTGAAGACTCTGCTCTGGTCCATAAATAGCAAGAGACTGGGAGCTGGTCAAAATTAGCAGCAGCTGACAAAGCTATCCACTGTGACGCAATCAGGGGCAACAACCAGGTTTACTGCTCTACATACAGTAAGCCACTAGATCAGGGGTGCCCAACCTGCAAAGTTTAGCTCCAACTCTAATCAAAGACACCTGCCTTTAATTTTTAAGTGATCCTGAAGACCCCAATTAGTTGCTTCAGGTGTGTTTGATTAGGGTTGGAGCTGAACTTTGCAGGACAGTCGATCGCCAGGAGCAGGGTTGGGCATCAGTGCACTAGATGATTTAACATGCTAACAAAGCTAACCCGGCTACTGCCACCCACGTTAAGCCTGATCAGCGAATACTAATCAGAAGAGACTTAAAAGTAATCCAGCCAGGATATAACACATCCATCGCACAGATTAAAGGCTGTCCCTCTGGGGTCAGTCAGGTGCAGAGCATCCTTTGCATATAGGAGTGTGCAAATATGAAAGAAAAAGAAAACCAGCAAATGGTGTTTCTCTGTATAAAGAAGTAATCTACCTCAGATAACACAATCATTAGATCCCTGTTGTTAGGGAGCACCCCAGAGTCTTATGGGAGAGAGACATTCTGGTCTCCTGAGAGAGAGGAAGGCAAGACTTGACAATTCAGTGTAACAACTGCAGCATTGCGGAGGAAAAGACACAGCTGTATCAATACATGGGACATAGAAAGAAGGGCACTTACACACTAGAAAGAGTTCCAGGGCTCTAGACTGCAACCAAAATGGTTGCATATGCAACAAAAGTGCTGCACAACATTAAAACATGGAAGAAAAATTGTATGATTATTCCTTGTTTTAATAATAATTTGTTGCTTATTAGTAATACTATTATTATATTTCTTTCACAATTGCTTCAAGTTAAACCAAACTTTTATTTTGACGGGTTGTTGGTAAAGACCTTTAAAGTTTGTATATACGATGATATTTTTTTTCTCAAATGAAACTGTTCTAGAGATTATGTTTATGCGTTCTTGTACTCATATATTAAGGCTGAAAACACTGCAAGAGTCACGTGTGCTTCAGTATGTGTGTAGTAAACGAAACCGCGTGTCTGTGCCATTCATTCACACAGAGACACGAAGAACATGCAGGATTTATATTTAAATAGTCTTTTGCGGCTTATCCTTAGAACAGTCAATCACTCATGCAGTAGTAAAATCGCCAACTCCCATTGAAAATGAATGACTTGTGGTCACCTTGACATTGCAAATCTCTAGCAGGGCCGTCAATTTCTATCCCTCAAGACCCTTAGCCAGCTTTTGGCTCTTGCACTGTCCTCCATAATGTCAGTTCGCCTTGGCCTGAAAACATCCCTGCACAGAGGATTCACTCTCTTAGCAGAAGACCAGCGCACGCCTACATGTGTGTGAGAGGAAACCAGTGAGAAAACCCTGGGATTTGTCAAACCCAAGCAATGAAGGAAAGATATGCAGCACAGGGTGTCCCTAGGTGCAAGGGAGATTTCCAATTACTCCCTGCTCCTGAGAGCTTAGCAGGTGGCCACAGCTATGAAGAGCCATGAGAATATTAAGAAATACAGTCCCTAAGAATGACATCCTTAGGATAGAAAATGCTCTTTTTGGGAAAATCGATATTCAAGAGCTAAAAAAGGAGTCCAGCTGAGAGATGAAAGGTAGAAATCGTTATCGTAATGAAGAGCAGCAGGTGAGACGGTGTTCGGTGGACAACACTGGCTTGTGTTAATGAGTACTGTGGAAAGTTCAGGCTGGACAGATGTTACAAGAGGTTCGGGACATCATTAAAGAAGAATCATTTTGTGCATTCTCAGTAAAACTGACCCTTTATCTTTCATCTAAATGCTGTTGTTTCAAGAAAGCAATTAGACAATAATAGCTCTCTGACTAATCAAATTGACTTCACTATTTGCCTTCAGCTTTCTCCAAATCGGTTTCGACCTGTGAGTCCAGTAACTTTGTTCACCTTCCAACACAAGATTCCATAGAGAGAAAAAAAAACTATTTCAAGTGAGCAGTACACATACATGGAAAAGTTGTTTTGATGTAGTGTTTGATGTGATGAGGCAAAAAGTGGTGGTTTAGTTTTGCAGGGATACAGGAAGATGCCAATCACAGGAGTACTGGAGTGAAAGGCAACCGAGGTGGCTTTGGGAAAACTCATGAAGTGCTGAATCTATCTGTAATTATGGATCAACAGATTCACATAGACTGCTAATCTTGTTGGCTAAATTTGGTAAAAGAAACAGAAATTAAGAACATGCATTTTGGTCATTTTGACTTTCAGTACTTTGTGAACTGAACCACAAAGTACCAAAGCCCAAAACAACACCGTAAGAAATCATAAAATAGAGTCAACACAACCAGCTAGACTGGCCTTTAAATTTATCATTCAAGCACTCAATGACCATATCATAGTGCTGGGGGATATAGCCTACCGGTTCAACTGGTAAACCGGTTTTCACATCACACACGGTATGAATTTTGTTGTGAATGGAGAGAAGATCCTTATTAACTTAACCTGCACAGATCACCGGCGGTCCAGATTATTGTTGTACAACATTCACAGCACGTTAAAACATCACACTCGTACTTGATATTGACAGACAGTATCATTAGATACATTTAAGACTCCAGCTTCAATATTTGACCACCATTTATGATAAAACTTGGTCAGTGGCCTGTTGCATGAAGCTGGCTGAACAAACTCTGAGTTTCAGAGTAGGTTTAAAGTTGACAAAACCAAACAAATCCAACCTGGTTTATTAAGAAGTTTACTTCATATTTCTTTAGACAGAATCATCACTTCTATTCTTTTTCCATTGATTTACATGATCTGATGAGCATTAGCTGCTTCCAGCGCTGTCTCAGCATGTTCGCTCTTCTGCAGTCGCTGTTATGACTTAGAGGAAGCTCATTCGCTGCTCATTTGTCACTCATATTACACGTTCATAACTCGCCCTGTTCCACTAGGTGTGTAAATGTATACTGGAATCAAAGTGCTGTGAATGGGTAAGCCATGTAATGCCATAATAATGGCTTAATAGAAACAAAAGAATAATGTGGATTATGTCTCATTCCTGGCAGAGGTCGCAACGCAAAGAGAAAATACTGTAGCAGACAGCAAGCTCTGTTCACGATGCACAAAATATTGTATGAAAAATCCTATTGAATTGAGGGATTATATGAACGTCTGAAATCTCTGAGGGGAACTGACTGTCTTCATTTAAGTTTAGATGGTATTTTCTTTTCATCATACTCAGCATATAAAAGTGTTTATAAGCGCAGCGCTGCTTTGTTAACAGCGGTAACCAAGGAAACGCTGTATCTGTTCCATAAGTGCCTCCTGCTGTCAGAGAGTGAATTTACGTTCTCATTCTGCCCATCTGCTGTCTGTTTCATGCAGATGTTTTATGTGGCATAATTTCACAAAGCTAAAGTCAGATAAGATCTGAACATAGCAGATAAGCTATGAAACTGGCAGAATCCTAAAAAAAATTTAAAAAAATACCTGACACAGATTTTTGATCAAACTGCCCAGCACAACCATATCATTAACTGGTTTATTGAAAACATACTGCAAGACATTAAGATATTACTAATACTGTATTATTTAATAAGATTACTTCTGCAGCCTTATAGTACACACACACATTTGTTTTGTACTAGAATTTTTGTAATGGGTTGTTATATCACAAATAAATCACTGAAAATATTTTCCATAAAAGATTAGATTTGGTACAATCAAATATAAGAGGAACTGTTCCCAGGTCAACGTTTAATTACTGTGTTTGCCAAATTCAATCAATCAAAAGCAGCAGCACGTGGCTTCATATAAACACTAATCATCTATGGTTTTAAATGTATTATTATTTATTACATTTGTAATTTTATAGCCTGTGTGGTGCAGATAATGATTTGTTTAGTTCAGAGTGTTTAGAAATGCTGCTGTTTCATGAATGCATGCGTGTCCGTCTTCAGGGAATGGCGACCCACTGTGTCTCTCTCGCTCTCTGACTCTCAGATGCCTTACAAGGCCATTCCTTCCCCGTGCCTGTGTTAGATCTGGTTTCTGCTCATCCCTGGATCCATTTCCACTGCTCCTGTCGCTACATCAGCTGCCTTAAAACCACACACGCACGCACAAATACACAGACTGCCTGTTGACACAGTGCAGGGCACTTTTCCATTGCACACTCCCTCAAGGAGCTCCAGTCCCATTGTGCCCTTCCTTTAGTATTCACTCACGACCAAGTGTACACTTGTTCCCTTTGATCCCAAAACGGACAACCATTCTTCAGACAAGGGTTATCAAATGTTGCAGGTATTTTGCAGCAGTGCACCTTAGTAAATTGGAAACTAACAATTACCTAGCAAATTTAACTTGGACCAGTGTTTCCTGCACCTCTATCAGCGCTGCCACTAGATCTAAAGCCCCCATTATTTTACATTCAATTATTTTAATTTGCAAGATTGCAGTTTGAATGTAATTCAATAAAAATATTGGATAACTTAAAATTCAAAAGACATGTCTTACTTATGATTCCTTATTTACAGTTTGATTCATGAGCAAAACACTTTTATGTAAGTTAATTAATCATTTAAAAGAAATAAGCTACCGTTTGGATCAGTATTTTTAATTTACTTCAATATTTATGTAACATTTTAATGTTTTTTTTTATTTAAGTATTATTAGCATTAGTAATTTCTGTACAGCAAAATAACTTTGTTTAGAATTGTTTGAACTAATTCTGTTGCACAGATATAAAAAGGTCTGTTGTGTTCGTGGGGAACCGGGTTCAAGTCCAGCCTGGGTCCATTTTATTTAGCCACCCACTTTCCTCTCTGTACTTTTCTGTCAATTCTCCAATATGCTGTCCAATAAACAGCAAAAATCCAGTAAATAAATAAAATAATAAATCTGCAGCTTTCTTTGTAGTTTCTTTGCTCGATTCTAAATTTGTGCTACATGCCAGTTCTTTTATGGGATTGTTCACCTTTCCTCATTAGTCAGGAGTTAAATTCAGCAGCCAAGATGCAACCAAGTCGTGTGCCAAATTCAGCTGGCACAGTGGGATGCAATGCCCATACCTGGTGGTTATTCAGTTATTGCCAAACCCGTGATAAACAATGTACAATTGATAACTGCTCAAAGAAGACCTCAAGTAGGGGAACCTTGTTTAAAATGCTTCTCCTTTTGGAAAAAAAAATTTGCTTCTTCCTTTCTGTTTGGTTCTCCCTTTCTCAAACACTCTCACCAGAAAGGCTTTCTTTGTCATAGAAAAAGAAGACAGTAAGTCAGATGTTGGCGGTGGCAGACGGCAGAGGGGTGGATGGTGTGGTGCATGGGCTCAGGAGGAGGAAGTGGGCTTTGGCTTGAGTCAAGCTCAAATTCCCCCTCTGTTAGCAATGTCAGCTTTTTCCATCAGCTCCGAGAGCAGGCCAAGAATAGCTCCGATCGGTTAGAGTGATGGAGAGAAAAAAGGGTGGAAGAGTGAGAGAACAAGAGAGATGGATGAAGAAACACTTCATCAGGTGGATACCATTCTGTCAATATCCTGCAAATCTATATTGGGCACTATTTTCATTCTGTGTGATATACAGGCAATAACGATCTGGGGGGAAAAAAACTAATATAATTAAATGTTCTCTATAATTTGACAAGTAAAAACTATGTTTAATAAATTTATTAATCGGTTTAACACTGAAAATTAATGGTTTTATAAATAACAAACGACATAGATTCTTTCAGATTCTGACAGCTCTTTACACAGCTAAAAGGAACATATTCATTCACAACTGTTTTCAACACTGATAATAATCAGAAAGGTTTCCTGAGAAGCCATTCAGCATATTATACTGATTTCTGAAGGATCATGTGACACTGAAGACTGGAGTAATGATGCTGAAAATTAGCTTTGCATCACAGAAATAAAATATATTTTAAAATATAGTCACACGGAAAACAGTTATTTTAAACCATAATAATATTTCACAATTTTATTGTGCTTTTGCTCAAATAATAAGCACCTTGCTGAGCATAAGAGACTTCTTTCATTATAATAATCTGACCACAGACATTGTGAATGAAAAAAAATGCACTAAAAAACATAGACGTACACTAAAATGCACAAAACAATAAAACATACATGCTCCCAAACATACAGCCTAAACATCAAGAGATACTCACTAAACTCTAGCTGGCAAAGTGAAGTATAACAACACTAATAAATTAATTTAGCCACATCAAATTAGATTTATTATTAAAGCAGAGAAAGTGTGTTTGAATGCACCTTGAGTCTGTGATATCAGCCAAAAAGGAAGGACGAGGCAGTGCGAGTTATGAAAAATTGCAAAGACAAACAAATTATCTTTATTTGCATTAACATGCACCAATGACTCGTGTGCACAATGAGCTCAGGAACACGCATTAAGAAGTTAAACAAGGTCAGTTTTGATTTGATGTTGATTTTAAGATTAACCAAAGATTGAATGATGATGAATGTTACTAAATCATCAAAAGAAGATGCCGAATTCATAATCTTCATGTTTATTTTGCCTCTCTAAATCCCTGCAGACACCCAGCGTGACCTAACGATGCTGAAAAGTCAGCTTCATCTGCCACCGTCGACTCCTTCTGCCCGCAGGACACGAAGCACACAAAACTCTTTAATGATTATTCAAGCACTAAACCCCTGCAACAGACAGTGAGTGTCAAATTCAAGCCTTCTGGGAGCTCTACTGGACATATAGAGAGACGAAGCCTGGGTGAAACAAAGACAAAGAGTGACCAGAGACAAGACACATCCACCCTTTGACCTCCAGAGCATCTGTCATCTCTCCTCTGAGCTGAATATACCTCCAGAACGATCAAAGCTCAGTTTCACACACTCTTCTTGAGGGGAAAGGCAGGCTAAGCAACATAGGTCTCGTATGTCACACTATACAATAAAAATCTTTAGACTCTAACCAACACTGTACGGCCAATACAATGAACATCACTAACACACATCGCAGTTTATATCTGTGTTTTCATACTTGTGTTTTGGCACAAACAGCTTGAAATGAGAAATAAAT
>NW_015505383.1:775643-776334 GCF_001515645.1 Sinocyclocheilus grahami
AAATAATGATCTTTTAAAAAAAGCATCATATGACCCCTTTAAAATAATGGGTTTTCATGGGAGGGAATGCTGTGGTTACCATGGTCAACTTTAAGGAAAACATCAATAGTAGATTTTTGGAGCGTATTTTAACCAAACAGAGCGGACGATAGTTCCCACAAAACCCCACAAGCGTAACATTTGTGCTGTTCGGCTATTAAAGTCACTTTTCACTCAATCAATTCCTCGCTCACTCATCGGTTCCAGGCTCATACGAGTCAATTATTCCCGAAATGAGTCAGACGAGGTTGACTCCAGAACAGTCCGGAGCGATTCAGTCCGTTTCGCGGGAGTGTCGTTCCAAGCGGTTATGTGAACCGATTCAATCGATTCATTGGCAAGATCCGACTCACAAGAACGATTCGTTCACATCGCCAGTACAGTGCAGACGGGGTGTGAAACTGCGGAAGTCTCTCCACAAAACACCTGCTGCAAGATGATCATCAACCGCGACTAACCGACTCTGCATATCAGTCTGTTAGAAAAAGATAACGACACAAACCCACAGCACGAACTATCATTAACACACACATTCGCCACTGACACGTTAACTGAGACTAATTAAACAACGAGATTCTCTTTCTAACGATTGAAAAGAAGAACAACCGGCAGTAACCGTGCAGTTGATAAAGCAGCATGCAACACGTGATGG
>NW_015505383.1:777257-792257 GCF_001515645.1 Sinocyclocheilus grahami
ATTTTAGAACTACAGTAACATCTGATTTCTCTCAGCATGAGGACACCAGAGCTGTCCGTCAATACATTGAAAAAAAAAGTAACTTGCGTTACTTATTTGAAAAAGTAACTCAGATATTCTCTTGTAAATTAAAAAGTAATGCGTTGTTTTACTAGTTACTTAGTAAAGTAATCTGATTACGTAACTCGCGTTACTTGTAATGCGTTACCCCAACACTGTGTATATATATATATATATTCAAATGAACACTGTTAATGTCTAAATGTTTTATATTATCATTAATAATAGCTATTCTACAGCCTCACGCATACTGTTACAAATAGAACTCAATGTCCCTGGCGTAGCCTATATTTAAAATATTACATTACAAACCCCACTATATCATTTTCCTAAACACATTTATTCACATTTTTAAGTTGTAAGAAATGGAACTGGGTGTAATTTCCATATTGATTATTCCTGTCACAACAGATTTATTTGTGCAATACACAAGTGTAACTCTAAGTGTAAATAAACAGTGTTCATTACGTGAAAGCAGAATAATACAGATTTTATTTACTGCCAAGCAGAATTGAATTAAATAGCCTAGAAAACTTGAAACTTTTAGTTTTGTCCCAAAGTAGCCTACTCCAATTGTGTTTGCCTGCTCCATTCAATTAAATAATATTTGTCCATATTAAAATAGACGTTAAGATTAATATAAAAACGCATAGGGGCTTTTTAGACTAGTCATAGATTAATCTTGAATGAGGAATTTGAATAATTCCTCAATATAGGTCAAATGTGGCCCAAGGATCCCAGGTGGATGCAGATTCTACAGGACAATAGGGAGGGTCAATGCAAACAAAACACCGCTTGACAATGGCACTCTTGGTATTTCACAACACAATTACACAAACGAACACGACCAAAGTTTATGCTGGCTAAGCGGTCCTTCGATTTCTTCGCCTCTATTAAAACAGTCTCACGTAACAGCTCGGTGTTTGTTTCTCTCCTTCAGCCCCAGATACAGTCTAAGAAATTATTCAACTACAGCAGATGCACCAGCACAAGCTCAATATACCCAAACGCAGCATCTGAAAGCGCGAGGTGAAGTTAAATGCATGCGCATCCATTTGAAAGCCGATACAAAACCCATCGTCCGAGGAGCGACTGCATTGCATTGCCTGAAAGCATCAAAGAAAGCTACGATAAACTATGAATCGATGTAGCTGATAGATGTGCTCGGATCCGCAGATACTGTACATCACCCGATAACAGCAGCACATAGGCGGATTGACACAGATGCTGTCCTACACGAGCACTTGAAACAGTCATCGCAACAACGCGATTCGCTTTAAACCCATCTGTGTGGCCCTTTCAGCACCGCAGGATCTTAAAGAGTCCCGAACGAGGTGAATTACCGTGCTCTCGGTGGCCGTACTCCCCCGCTGGACCGATACAGCTCCAGTCAAGTGTTTCTCTCTCCGCTTCTCTCTCTATCTGCTTTCTAACTGTCTCAAGTATTTGGACCACGGGCGCGTCCACGTCATGAAGTGCGCGTGCTCTAATTGGAGGGCTGATACAGTGTTTCAGTGTTTCAGTCTTGCACCTGGTGAAATATCGATGCCTTACAGTGCTATCTTTCGACTTAATAAGCCTCAAGGCAAAATTTATCCGTGCCTTATGCTTTAGAAATTATCGGAATATGTAGGCCTATATTGATAGGAAGAGCCCTGACCATTTTGTTTTTGCACCTATTTTTATCAAATATTATTAGAACATTATTATAGAGGTTGCTTACTCAAAGAATGCATACATGAACTGAGGTAAAATATGTTTTAATTATGTTTTTAAACAGCTAGATTGACAGACCGACGGACAGACGATAGATAGATAGATAGATAGACAGACAGACAGACAGAGAGAGATAGATAGATAGATAGACAGACAGACAGAGAGAGATAGATAGATAGATAGACAGACAGACAGAGAGAGATAGATAGATAGATAGACAGACAGACAGAGAGAGATAGATAGATAGATAGACAGACAGACAGAGAGAGATAGATAGATAGATAGACAGACAGACAGAGAGAGATAGATAGATAGATAGACAGACAGACAGAGAGAGATAGATAGATAGATAGACAGACAGACAGAGAGAGATAGATAGATAGATAGACAGACAGACAGAGAGAGATAGATAGATAGATAGACAGACAGACAGAGAGAGATAGATAGATAGATAGACAGACAGACAGAGAGAGATAGATAGATAGATAGACAGACAGACAGAGAGAGATAGATAGATAGATAGACAGACAGACAGAGAGAGATAGATAGATAGATAGACAGACAGACAGAGAGAGATAGATAGATAGATAGACAGACAGACAGAGAGAGATAGATAGATAGATAGACAGACAGACAGAGAGAGATAGATAGATAGATAGACAGACAGACAGAGAGAGATAGATAGATAGATAGACAGACAGACAGAGAGAGATAGATAGATAGATAGACAGACAGACAGAGAGAGATAGATAGATAGATAGACAGACAGACAGAGAGAGATAGATAGATAGATAGACAGACAGACAGAGAGAGATAGATAGATAGATAGACAGACAGACAGAGAGAGATAGATAGATAGATAGACAGACAGACAGAGAGAGATAGATAGATAGATAGACAGACAGACAGAGAGAGATAGATAGATAGATAGACAGACAGACAGAGAGACAGACAGACTGATGGATAGATAGATGGATGGATGGATGGATGGACGGACGGACGGACGGACGGACGGACGGACGGACAGACAGAGATAGATATAGATGGATGGATGGACGGACGGATGGAGAGAGAGAGAGATGGATGGATGGATGGATGGATGGATGGAGGACGGACGGACGGACGGACGGACGGACCGACGGACGGACAGACAGACAGACAGACAGACAGACAGACAGACAGACAGATAGATAGATAGATAGATAGATAGATAGACAGACAGGTATAGATAGATAGACGGACGGACGGACAGACCGATCGATCGATAGATAGATGATAGTGTAGACTTAAACATTAATTCTACAACATATTTTATGTACTTGCTGCAAATAATTACAATTTTCAATTGTTAAATTTGAAACAAGAACTTCAATTCCATTAACCTCAGTGTATTTAAATTCACAATGTATGAAATGACTGAACTTAACAAAAAATAAAAATGTATAATTTTATAAAATGTTATAATGTAATGCTAAGACACTTTCATCTTCATGCAGCCTGCTCGGCCTGGACAAGAGGTCTCAGATTCACTGCTCTTTTAGTTGCATCGTTGACCATGTAGCACATCTTGTCAAATAGCTATATAACAATCCAGTAAGGTGAGTATGATTGACGAGATACGCAGTGACTTCAATGTTTGTCAATCAGCTCCCAGACAAGCGTATGAATCTGTGCCATCCGGAGTTCAACTGCATAATCCAATCAAGGGTATGAAAACAGGTGCATTGAGAATAAATCAGTACTGTGATTGTTCTAGTATGGAAGGCCAGAAGGAATACAGAGAAGTCCGGCTCTCAGAGTTCCTGTAGGAGCAGTCTTTCGGGGGGGAAACAGCACCTCTTTGGCTGTTTCAAAGCAAGGCTGAACACATTAGGCTGGTCTCTCCTGTAGAGCAACATACCAATGACACAGTCTCCACACACACACATACGCACAGGTTACAGTGTTTAAATTCCTGTTCATTTAAAGGGTGTGTTTGTGTGATACTAAGAGTCTCTGCTTACGCACAAGAACAAAAGAGCATATTGTCCTGTAAAGACAAACACTTCTCTAAATGTACAGACACACATACACAGAGGGATTTCATAAAATAAAATTAAACATATAATTCTCTAATAAACAGACACCCCTCCCCTTTAGAACAGCATAATGCCCCCAGTCATCTATATAAAAGGTGACATAATCTAATAAGCATGCATGTTTTTGCATAAATGCATAAATTAGTGAGCTTCAACCTACAATATTATAATTTAATTACACCAAATCCTCCCTCTGCAGTGCCAAAACTGTTTCTAATCTAAGCATCATTATGTACTATGTGATAAAATGGAGACAACAAGTACCTAAATCATAGATACTACTATTCTTCCATAAAAATGGAATGATATAAAAATAATAAGAAGGAATATTCCCAGGATTTTGCCAAGCAGCATATGCTCCTGGAACAACATTCCCATGAATCAGATTTTAAAATCAGATTTTGTTCCTTTCACTGTCCTTAATATCTGATTGGATGATGATGTTGCTGGTAGCTTAGTGGTTACAACCTGGTAAACTGTTCCTCTTGTAAGCTGTTTTGGATAATATTGCATTAGCTAAATAATCAACTCACAAGTATTACAATCAGTGTGCATCAGGGAATGAATGATTTTTCATTGGTTCCACCCAACACACTCTCATGGCAACTGTGATAGGGACCTGAGTAGTCACAAGGAGGATGTTGGCATTCAAAAAGGTGTTTATTTAGAGCAGATATGCAAAAACGTGCAATTAAATATGCTTAAGAGCATAAAAACAAATGTTAAGAATAAAACATTCTAAAATTAGAACTGAAAGGTACTAAAAACTGTACTAACTCCCCTGTACAACAATGACCTTGTTCACTTGCTCTTAATCCGTCCACTAGTTCCCCTTGCTACTATTGACAGCCATCTTATATACATATCTTTCCCACTCTAACTGATTGGAACATACCATTTTTTTTATAAAAATACTTGCATCACGTTGATTTATAAGTATGCAATAATTAAGAACGAGAGTTAAACAAGTAAATACAATAGAAGGACAATAAAACCAAAAACATATTTGTACAAACGTTCCTTAATTAGCTAAAACGAGTGCTTCCCACAAGTTTGCAATTTAAAATATTTTGTATAACATGGCAAAAATGTACTGAAAGATATTGCATACAGAAAGGTATGACTGCATTTTTTTAATGACCCAATGCATATGATTTGGTAACACTTTACATTAAGGTTCCCTTTGGGATTTATAAAGGTGTTCATAAATGACCAATAACTCATTTACAACTGCATTATAAATCACTTATAAGCAGTTATAACTGTCTATAAGGTTTGCTTTCACAGGTTTGTAACATTTATAACGACTAACAATCGACAAATTGATGGACAAAAATGAGAAGAAAAGGTCTGATAGACTTACATAATTGAAGGAACCTGGACCATATCTAGAGACCAGAATATCAAGGAGACTTGGGGGTTGACATGGACCAGTGAGGACCCACACAGTACATTCTAGCAATGCCCTAGCACCTACCGAGAGCACTCCATAGCAACATTCTGCTAACCATCCACAACACCTTGGCATTGTGGCTGCAGGTATTGCATTGGCAAGCACCAATCACATTTGTACAATGTAAAAATTCAGTTTCCTTTTCAAAGTTAAACAGTTGCCAGCAAGAAAGCTTCCAAAAACCAATCAACTGGTTATTTTGGAAGTCATGTGATTGTGTGAGTGTGTCAACATCCAAATGTGATCTGGCAGTGCTTGTCTCTCCACCAGACCTCCATGTCTGGATGCCAAAGACTGACAATCGGGTTGTCTGTCCCCATGGGGCTTCCATCCTGACCTGCCAAACCCAGAACATACAGTCCTCCTCTTGCCCCTACCTGAACACAGCAGGACAAAAGCGGCACAGATGGCCAGCACTCTATCCATCCGCCTACCTCCCCCTTCCTAACCTCTCTTTCTCTCAATGTGACTGCTTCCCTCTTCAATCGTATCACAACAAGCCTGACATTCAACACCGCCCTCAGGAGTTAGCTTTTATCTGTCCTTCTTGAGGAGGTTAGGATTTGAAAGCTAGGCGCTAGTGCACTTCCTGCCTGTCTGCTGACACCAGTTCAAGTAAATGCACTAAGAGGATTTCCACATAAGGGCCTTCTTCAGTTCAGTCGAAGATCCAGCCAACCTTGCCAATTTTCCAGTTGTGTCAGGGCCATTCCAGATGACTGGCCCCTCGTGGCCTTGAAGGACTGGTGATGTTAGACCTTCACAGGAGAAGATAAATAGAGAGAGAGAGAGAGACTGGGAAAGGGGTAAGAGTGACAGCTGGGATGCAGTCCCCTGCTGTATCCCGACCTAAATGACAGGTGGCCATTTAAAAACTGAGAGACTGGGGGAAGTTGCATGAAAATAACCAGGGGACTAGCTAGAAGAAGACACACCTAAGAGGAATCAAGCACCATCCCATCCACAAATTAGATTGCTTCATCAACAAATCTGATGATCATACACCATACCCCATTGGAAAACACATTTTAAAGAACTGGCTAACCAAATTAATGAACATGTGGTAATTCATTCTTGTCGTTCCAAACCTGTACTATTGTTTCTTTCTTCTGTTGAACACATATTTGGTAAACCTAACATTTAAGGAGGCGAAGCTGGGTTTGGATCATTGTTGCTATTTTATTTTTTTTGCCACCACCATGATCTCTAACTAACAGTCCAGCTAATCAAACAAATAAACTAGCCTGGTCATACTAGTGGCCATCCATGATAAACCCTAACCCATGGGTGTCCAGCCCTGCTCCTGAAGGGCCACTGTGCAGCAGAGTTTCGCTCCAAGACAGTTTCTAGTGAGTCTGAAGACCTTGATTAGCTGGTTCAGGTGCAATTAATTAGGGTTGGAGCTAAATTCTGCAGGACAGTAGCCCTCAAGGAACAGGTTTGGACCTTAAGCAAGTTTTAACTGGATATTCCTGCAGGGTATTTTCTAGCTTCTACATTCAAACTCATGTACATTCAAGCAATGCTACTTTAAATTCAAGTCACATGTTTACAACCCATTTTGCGTCCATAATGTGTCTCATTTTCGTGTGAAACAGAATATTCAACAAGACAAATGTAGAGCGGGACTTTTATCCATTAGGAATTGATTGGATTGTGGTATTGTGTCCAGCACTTAATGTGCATTCACAGATTACTCTCCTGCCGAAACATCAGCAGCACCCATTGGCTGGAACTTGAGTGGCCTTGGTGATGTAATCTGAAAAGAAAAGTCGTTTCAGAGGTTTGAGAAAGTTACATTTTGATGAACGTTTGCAGTGACAAATATTTTTTTGGAATAAGACCAGGAATATGCATTGAGAAAGTTAAAAGGGTCAATTTTGATTTCACGATGACTTAATATGATAACCTACTTTAGTTATAGATGCTCAAGAGAAGTATTATCAAGTTTAAGGTGACTTTTATGACAAGTCCTTAACCATATCTGCATTCTCGTAATCAGAAAGAGGGGATGTTGGGGGAGGGGTGGCACAAGCACCACCTGGCCATCCACTCTGTGCCAGGGCGGCAGGAGTCATGCTGACATTCACCAGATGGTAGTGGCCAGCGTGGCACGAGCTGCGGGCACCAGCAGCGGAGAGGTGCCGACGAGCCCAGCAGGTGGCACAGAGATGGAGACAGGAACGATGGGGAACGAAAGTCCGCCGGGCGGCACAGACAGACTGCGTGCATGAGAAACAACAACACTCATCTGATCCCCTCATCAGTCTCTGTTTTTAATTTCCAGCAGATGCACAGTGTCAACAACCTTCCCATTCAACAGATCTGATACACAGTGTCAGCTGTCGGCAGTAAACGGACACCGTTTTGTCTCAGCGTGATTGATGAATCTCTCGTCTCATAGGGCAGCAAGGCCAATAGGAAGAGAAAACTGAAAAGCGGGTTCATGTTTAGTGGGTTATTTTGGTGCAGTTTCTGAGTTCCTGTGTGTGGGTGTTATATGAGACATTTTTGGATACATGCTTTGTCTGTGTTTTTATTTACTTCTCCTTTTTCTCACTGTCTCTTTCTCTGTCTGTTCTCCTTTCCTGTACACACTTACAAACACACACACATACACACCTGTCAACTACTTTACAAAAAGCCTGGTTACTGATCAAACCTTCATAATGAACATCTGTCACCATTAATGGATGAAAGCGAGTTGAGAGCTCAGATCTTCTCAAATGTCTTGTCCTCTATGAAACACAGGCATTATATTTCAGAACGTTCTCATTAGCCCCTCACCATTGTCTAATGACCTCATTTGAGTGACATCTCAAATTGACCAATCCTGTCACTCTAACGGAATAAGTAAGAAAAAACAAACTATGTTCTAATTAAGTGAGCCGACTTGTTGTCTACTGCCTACAAAGACTACAGCCTTCACAGGCAACATCTTAACAGGAAATTAAACAAATAAGTGACTGATCTGTGACGCTCTATGCAAAGAGCAACACAAATAGCACTCTTTACGCAAAGTGCAAGACTCAGCTTAATAGACATATCAATAGAGTTTGACGTTAGCAGGTTGGTATGCTAACAATGTGATGCTCCAATTGACTTAAAAATACATAACATTGTTTACATTTAACAATATGTATTGAAGTATATATTTATTTTCAACATTTCTCTCAATTTGTCTGACATCTTGGATAAATGTTTTCATTAAACTCATTTTAATGCATTCTGGGATTTTAGTTTCTTGGAAACATTACAAATAGAAAGAATTTCGAAAGAACTAAACTATACCACCAGAAGGCAACAACTGTAATCTGCACTTTCCTGTTGGGCCAGATCAGTTTCTGTTCAGATGAGGAAACAAACAGACCTGGAAAGAATGTGCAAGGAAAAACAGTCAAGCTACCGCAAGTTCCCTACCCTACCTACCCTAAGTGCTTAGTTACAATACAAGCTATTAGCAAAAAGTAGCTTTACTATACCACACTATACTATACTATACTATACTATACTATACTATACTATACTATACTATACTATACTATACTATACTTTTGGTAACACTTTATTTTGACAGTCCATTTTAGACATTCTACTAACTATAAGTAACTTTAGCCCCTTTCACACAGTAATACCAGTAAATTGCTGTAAAATTACCGGAACAAAAATGTGCTGTTCGTCTTACGTCAGCACATTCTGAACTTGTACATGCTCATACCGGTAATCTCATTCTGCGTTCACACAGAGCACATTACAGGTAATTTACTGGTAATGCCACAACTTCTCATACCGTTAAATTGCCAGAATGAATTTACCGGTATTTTTGAAAAGGTCCTGTTCACACATGATCTCTTAACGGTAATTTACCAGTAAAGACTGTATGTATGAAAGGGGTTTTTGGAACTACATGTCAAATAGCAGTCATTAGCATATTAGCCGACTATCTGCTTAATATCTGTTCACACTTTATTTTGATAGTCCCCTAGCAGAAATTTTTACTGATGTCAGTTAACCTTGCAAGTGCATGTCCACTTATTCTCTTAACCCTAACCAAAACCACAACAGTCTACAAATACTCTAATGATAGTTAGTTGACGTCGTTGCAAATTTATTATTAGAATGCCTAGAGTGGACTATGAAAAGAAAGTGTAACCTTTTTTTATTAAATGTAACCAAATATACATAAATGCACTACCGCTCAAAAGGTTGGGATCAGTAGGATTGTTAATGCTTTTAACTCTTGTGCATACCAAGGCTGCATTTATTTGATCAAAAATACAGTAAAACAGTAATATTGTGAAATACTGTACAATTCAAAATAACAGTTGCATGTTGCTATTTTTCTTTTGTTAAAAAAAAAGTTGCTACTGGCAAAACTACACTATTTTTGCATTTCTGAAAATTGTAGATAAGTTAGTAGTGTGTGATAAAGAGAAAGATTGAATCTCTTCAGGAAGTTGTGCATCGACGGGACTGAGGAGCTTACAGTTTGACACTGAGATTTTGCCTGAGCATGTCAGTATTTCCTTGACCCCCTTTGGCTTAGCTTACCCTTGACTGTCGAGGAACAAAAATATAAGACCACCGCCAAACCCCCCTCCACCCATCTCCCCTATTCCACAAGACTGAAAGATCCTTTCATCTTCTCTTTTTTATCCTCCATTTTTGTCTTTCTCTCAGGAGTCACTTCGGCCCTCAAGCCCACACTCTATCACTTCAAAGGATGAGCAAACAGGAAGGAGAGAGAGGACGGGAGAGGGCGAGCGAGAGTGAGAGAGAAAGTAATTTTGATCTGTCAGACAAGCCGGAAATAAGACAATAAAAAGAGCGCAACAAAAAAGCCCACTACTTCAGTTTCACAAACAAATTCAATTTGCAGAGTGGACGACACGTAACCTACATTTTATCCAAAGAAAACAAATGATCTGTGGTTTTACCAAAGCCAAACACTGAATCGCACACTACAAGAGTGAATTTCATCATGAAACTCCATTCACAACACATTTTACTTCTATAATATGACATTACTAATTAATACTGAATATTAATTTTGAATTTACTGGATTGTGAAAATTGTGCATTACATACCAGAATAGAGCCTAGAGTGGAGGGGGAAAGACTGGGGAAAAGGTTGTTTGGCAAAAAAGTTGAGGCAGAGCAAGTTATTACATAAAAAAAGAAGAAAAAAAACAAGAAATAAAGAAAAGGTTATGAGGGAAAATATTTATAAACTGAATAATTAAAACAATGTAAAAAAAAAAATGAAATATTAATAATACATTATTATAATACGTTAACAGCATATCTACCCGCTATTAGAATATAAGAGAAACATTTTCAAATCACATTTATTTGTATAGCTTTTCATTTATTTATTAATGAATGAATGAATGAATAAAAAATATTTCTAGATCATTTTTATGCAAGCTAAAGAGGATTCAGGCAAGGAAAAACACCTCCCTAAAAATAAAATGCAAAAGTATTCTAATTATTCATATGAACGCTGCAAGAAGTTAAATTAGAAATAAATTAAATATTTTTTCTTTTACAACTTAATTCATATTTGTTTTTATTTCTTATAGTTAAAATACATTGTAATTTTTTCTCTCATATTTTATACCCCTTCACTAAAAAAGCAGACAAATTATTACATTATAATGAAAAGTTATAAAAAAAAGTATTTTTGATAAAAATATGAATACAATTATTAAAAATATTATCTGGGGAAACAATCTGGAATATTTATTTATAATATGTTAATATTGGAATATATATAGTATAAGAATATAAGAGACTATATTACTATGACTTATAACACTTTCAATATAAATGTATTTGTGTATCTATTTATTGTTTTTGTTGTTTAAAAAAACAGAAAACAACGGTCATATAATTATTATGCAAGCTAATGAGGATACTGGCAAGGAAAAACTAAAAATAAAATGCAAAGGTATTCTAATTGTTTATATGAACATTTCAAGGGAGGAGGTGAATGTTAAAAATACTATAAAACACTAAATTAATAAATGCTTTAAAATAAATGGTTTTCCTACGAAGTTGGAAAATTTCTTTATTAGAGCTGTACATTGTTGCTTTGTTAATAAAGCATTTAATGGGATAGTTGAGGGCATCTTGTGGCCAGTGGTGAACCACCATTTCTCTTTTATTCACCCCTTACACATTACCTACGATCTTTAAACTCATCATCCATTAGCATCCATAAATACAAATCATTTCTTTTAATAAAAATACTGTTTTTTAAAAACATTCTTAAAATGAGAAAACATCTCCACACACCAAATTACGTCTCACACCTCAATGAAGCCACTGAGAGCACAAATCAGGCTTTCTATGAGCGTGTGTAAACCCAAAACCTGAAATATGTGTGCCCTGGCATGAGTCACAGTGCTTAGCGTAGACCGCCGCTTGGTGAATTAGCTGTTAGCATATCTTCTCATCTGTGAATATCCATCCTCCAGATATACACCAGACGCTCATCCAACCTACACAGAGAATTCTCTTCCAGAGAGACAGACACTCATCACAGGTCACATTACGCTATACCTAGCCTCAGATGGGACGCCTACGAGCCGCCCGCGGACAGTTCACAGGCTGTCTGATGCTTATTACACACAAAATGCCAAAAGCTGAATATAAATCACCGGATCTTATTGGCTGGATTCAGCAGGATGTGTGGTTTTCATCAGTCCATCGGGAAACAAAGTTGTGTTTTCTAGGTTACTAATCAGCCCTTCGGAAGAAGAAGAAGAAGTTTGCTACTTTTTGATGTTGTATCTTTAAATGATGTTGTACTTTTGATGTTGACTTCCTTTCTTCAGTGGAACACAAAAGAAGATATTTTGAATAATGTTTCAGCTGTCCATACAACAACACTGGACCCCATTGACTTTCATTAGTTGTGTTTCAATCCACTTATTTTGTGGAGTGAATTTTGGGATTGAAAAATGCTGGATGGAAAAGCCAAGATCTTAAAATGCACATTAAAAAAACCTATGCGCTCAATTGAGGCAGATTTTGTTTTTAATCCAATAAGAAAATGTGCATAAACTACAATGGAAACACATTTACTGAATAAATTCCTCACCATCTCAAATGTTGTTTAATGTTTAACTTTGAAATTCCTGAGCTAAAGTCTGGCATCAAAATGATTTGGTGAAAACCCCTCCCAGGTCTTGTTTACACCTGGTATTAGGATGTGTTTTGGTTCACAGGATCACAAGTGAAGCGAGACACATTCGTGTTTACACCTGCTGTTTTAATCCGCCTCTTATGTGCAATTTTGACCACTTTCCTGATTTCAATGGGCAGGTGCATGTATGGGCCTTTTTCCAATCTTTTGATCTAATACTGCAAAATAAGCTTGAACAATTTATTTATGAACACATTAAGGAGACAACAGAAAATAATACGGAGAACAGCGGCTTTCATTTCTGCTCTGATAGCAGCAAAACTGCGCCGAACGCTGTGGGTTTGTGTTAGTATCAGGACTGTAAGAGAACTCGTTTTTTTCACCTTCAAACCAAACGTACGATTTAAGCCGGCTGTCTGGCTAGGGCGCTAGGAAAAGAGGTGGTCTTTAGTGGCTGTTTCGATCTCATGACCATCTACACTACGAAAACAATCTGGTTGAAGGTGTTTTGGTCTACCTCTGGAATTGGTCGAAAGAGGACAAGCTCATAATGCATTAAACCCTGCCTACACGCTTAAAAATAAAGGTGCTTCAAAAGGTTCTTCAAGCGATGCCATAGAAGAACCATTTTTGGTTCCACAAAGAACCATTCAGTCAAAGGTTCTTTAAAGAACCATCTCTTTCTTGCGTTTTTGTAATCTGAAGAACCTTCTTTTTGTCTAACCATTTAGACAAAAAGGTTCTTCTATGGCATCGTGAAGCACCTTTATTTTTAAGAGTGTAAGTTGATTTGATTGGCCATTTCTCATTTTGCCATTTTCGAGCACTGTTAGACCACTGAGGCAGCCCAGCCATTTTTTGGGCAGTTTGGCCATATCTAATTATTGTGGGGGACTTGTCCCCCTGAATCTCTATGGTGGTTACGGCCTAAAGTGGCTGTTTCGATCTCATGACCATCTACACTACGAAAACAATCTGGTTGAAGGTGTTTTGGTCTACCTCTGGAATTGGTCGAAAGAGGACAAGCTCATAATGCATTAAACCCTGCCTACACGCTTAAAAATAAAGGTGCTTCAAAAGGTTCTTCAAGCGATGCCATAGAAGAACCATTTTTGGTTCCACAAAGAACCATTCAGTCAAAGGTTCTTTAAAGAACCATCTCTTTCTTGCGTTTTTGTAATCTGAAGAACCTTCTTTCACCACACCTCACTTTTGTGAAACAGAAAGGTTCTTCAGATGTTAAAGGTTCTTTATAGAACCATTTAGACAAAAAGGTTCTTCTATGGCATCGTGAAGCACCTTTATTTTTAAGAGTGTAAGTTGATTTGATTGGCCATTTCTCATTTTGACATTTTCGAGCACTGTTAGACCACTGAGGCAGACCAGCCATTTTTTGGGCAGTTTGGCCATATCTAATTATTGTGGGGGACTTGTCCCCCTGAATCTCTATGGTGGTTACGGCCTAAATGTCTCACATGACTGTGTTCCCAAACACCAGGCATTCAAACGCAAGATAAAACGACACTCTGAGGCACAAGCCACAGGCTTCCCTAGTTGCAGCAATTTTCATTTTTATTATTAGAATGACATTTTTCACAAATGTTTTATGCGATAAAAAATATCAAATTTTCCGCTTAAGTTGAAATTTGCAACTTTGGGTGGAAACAACATAGCTAGTGTATGGAAAAGAAAAACAAATGCACAAGCAAAACAGACGTTTTTTTTCCTTTTTGTGTGTTCCAAGTAATACGGTTTGGACTGACTTGAGTGTGAGTCAATGATTGCTCACTTGGTGCCAGTCTGAAGGTAAATTCACAAGGTTCCAGTAGGATATGGCACAATACTCTAAATATGAGAAGAAATTTCCCTCCTCCTACATGTGCATATGTGTGACGTACGTGAATACCTATTTCACATCAAGAAAACAGGATGACAATGATTTTCACTCAAGGGGGTGGTTCATATAGGGATTATATAAGTGTTCCATGATTCATATTTCACTTCTGTGCTACATCTGCATGTTTTACAGGTTTGCTTTGAAGAGACCGGCTCTAATTGAGTGCTGGTGAGTATTTGTGTGGCTGCTCAAATGAGGAGTGAATCCTGGGTTCCTCTGGGGCCAACTGCAGGTATTATCCAGCGATAGGAAGCTAAAATAGAAGTGAGAAAATTGGCACTTTTGGTGTGGAACATTCGACTGTGTGCTTGTGTGTGAGTGTGGGTGTTTAACCTAATTAGACCAAACATTTCTGGAGACAAAACCCTCAAAACTAAAATAAAATTTGTTCATTAATTTTCATAAAAAAAATAAATACTGTATTGTTTCTTAAAGTCATTATGAAAGCTTAGTATGAGGAACAAACTGACATTTACGTATTTATTCACAGAAAACATTCCCCTCAGGCTGTAGCTTTCAAATCCTTGTATGTCTAAATAGGCCAGGCACATCTGATTCAATGAATCTTGGGTGTGAAAAAGGCACGTCACGTCTTGATGTGGCATAATTGAATACACACAAAACATTTTCTTTTATGGGTAAGGTT
>NW_015505383.1:794757-806976 GCF_001515645.1 Sinocyclocheilus grahami
TGAAAACATCCTGTTGATGCATGGATTTGTTTCTTGCAAACACACAGCTTTTCGCTTCTCAAGACATTAACTGATGGACTGGAGTGGTCAACACATCAAAATAATTGTACTTCTTTAAAGAATGACAAAAGATTATTAAAACATAAGGTTGCACTTTACTTGAAGGGGTGCGCATAAGACTGACATGACACCTTCATAATCATGACATGACACCTACATAATCATGACATGACACCTACATAATCATGACATGACACATGTCATGAATATGAAGGGGTTTTATGCATGTTTATGACAACTGTCATTAAGTGTCATTCGCTCAGTTATGTAATTTTTAATGCAAAGATGACATTGTTTGAGATGTCTTTTTTATGGGCTATGGTTAGGGGTAAGGGTAGGGGTAGGGTTAGGTCAAATAATGTCATATTTGCATTAAAAATTACATAACTGAGCGAATGACACTTAATGACAGTTGTCATAAACATGCATAAAACCTCCTTCATATTCATGATATGTGTCATGTCATGATTATGAAGGTGTCATGACAGTCTTATGCACACCCCTTCAAGTAAAGTGTTACCAAACATAATGATTTAAATGTGCTTTAAAGTAAAAGTAATTTGACATTATTACCAAGGGTACTTATTATAAATGTACTTAAGTGTAATATCTTAATCAATTAACGTTAATACAGTACATTAGCTGCAAGTACAGTTTTTAATACACTTTTAAGATTTTTAGTAGCCTACAGCATAAGTGCACATAAACTGACACACTTACATTTTTATGTTCAGTTTATAAGCAGTTCAAAATGGACAAATCATAGTTCACTACAAATATTCAAATAATCGCACCAATCAATCAACACAGAGATGCTCCACCTGCTTAGCTCATGAATTCTGATATCCTTCAACTCCACATTTTCTCTCCACAGTTCAGTCTAGCGGGACCTCTGAGCTTGACGTAATGTCTCATACTTAATAAACTCATCTCCCCATTCCCATGTCCCTCTTATGGATGATTTAAGCATGTAAATTAAGTGAGATGTTTGGTGAAAGAATTATAGGTGAATCAATTAAGACTCAGACTAATGGGGAAGGGCAGTTACCCACTTAGCTCAGCTGTTGCGACGGAGAACTACGGAAATCTGATATCGAGTTTGACAAGGGCAACATCTGGTCTGCTACACCGCAACAGATGCAAGATGGAGACGGTACAAGAGAGGGAGAAGGGGAGGACTGGAGATGGATAGTGAGAAAGAAAAGCAAGCGGGGAGAGAAACACAGCGTATATGTGTGGTGTATCAGTGATCGACAGACACTCTGGCTGAGGTTCAATTCACACCACCTGGTGATGATTCTATCTGAAGCTGTCACTGAGATGTGCTACCTCATCAGCTCCTGTCTCTCTCCTTCACTCCTCTTCCTCTCTCTTACTCTGACACAATTTTGTCTCGTTTCCCAGTTATAAAAAGAAACAAAGAAAACGAAACATTCCTTAAACAATATCGATTTACCTGTGAAGCGAAGTTGTCAGATGAGTTGGTTTTCAGAAAACATATCTTAATTTACTCTTTGTAAAAAAAAAAAAAGTAGTTGCACATACTCAACGTACGGATTTGTGTTACTGTCAGACTAACAAAAATCAATACTCAAGAGAGCGTTTTTTACTTTTGTGCAAGCAACCACCTAGCAGCCATTCAGAACAACCTAACGAAACCTCAGCTAGCACACAGACCACCCTGGCAACCACCCATAACAATCATGATGCCACCGTATAGCAATATACCAAAAATACTCTGAGCATATTAGCAACTACATAGCAAGGCACTGAAAACACTCTGAATTTACTAATATACTCTGAATATACTACAACCACCTAGGTTCTAACCTAGCAATGTTCTAACAACTGTAGGCAAGTGTGTTAAAAAAAACTCCCTGAACACTTTAGCAACGTCCTTACAGCCATCCACATCTCTGGCGCCACTGCATAAGAACACATTAAAACCCATAGATATGTATAGGTAGATGCCACATTTGACCACTCCAGACACATTGATGCATCCACCATCTTGGAACGGACAACGTGTCGTCACTTTCAGTAAAAGTTTCCAAGATGCCACAACATTGCACAGACTCTGGTTGTAAAAACCACAGAGATTTAAAATTCAGAAGAAATGGGATAACCTTTCACAGGTGAGGATGTGTTGGTTTGTGTTTTTATATGTATTACAGTAACTCAATGTTACACGCTTTTAAACGATGGTAACTTTTTAATGTT
The DNA here is from genome assembly GCF_001515645.1 of Sinocyclocheilus grahami. Classification (NCBI taxonomy): domain Eukaryota; kingdom Metazoa; phylum Chordata; class Actinopteri; order Cypriniformes; family Cyprinidae; genus Sinocyclocheilus; species Sinocyclocheilus grahami. The sequence continues at coordinate 797,038 of NW_015505383.1, forward strand.
GTGCTAGTTAATGCCTTTGTCTTGTTGTATTGTGTTACTTTAGCAAAATCATCTTCTGATGTCTATTGCAGATATAGATATTCATCCATGCGTATAACTACGGTTGCAGACACACAGTCAACTTGCTCTAGAGTGTTCAAGGAGTGCTTTGACTGTTCCAGTATTGGCAGAAGGCTTACATACCCGGTTGAAAAAACCCAGCATATGCTGGTTAGGTATGTTTGACGCTGGGATGCTGGTTCAAGCTGGTCCTTTGCTGGTTTATGCTGGTCCTTTGCCAGCATATGACCAGCATAAACCAGCAAAAGGGCCAGCATAAGCCAGCAAAGGACCAGCATAAACCAGCAAAAGGGCCAGCATAAGCCAGCAAAGGACCAGCATAAACCAGCAAAAGGGCCAGCATAAGCCAGCAAAGGACCAGCATAAACCAGCAAAAGGGCCAGCATAAGCCAGCAAAGGACCAGCATAAACCAGCAAAAGGGCCAGCATAAGCCAGCAAAGGACCAGCATAAACCAGCAAAAGGGCCAGCATAAGCCAGCAAAGGACCAGCATAAACCAGCAAAAGGGCCAGCATAAGCCAGCAAAGGACCAGCATAAACCAGCAAAAGGGCCAGCATAAGCCAGCAAAGGACCAGCATAAACCAGCAAAGGACCAGCTTGAACCAGCATCCCAGCGTCAAAACATACCTACCCAGCATATGCTGGTTTTTTCAACAGGGACAGCGGCCCACAGAAACTCATTAGGAATCTACCTACACATATCTATGCTAAAAACACGGTTAAAGCAATGCTTTAATATCTGCAGAGCAGATCGCTAAAAACACTTTAACACCCTGGCAATCACCCACAATACACTTAACCTAGCAATACTGCAAAAATCATTCTAAGAATGTTAGCAACGACACTGCCACACACTAAAAACACTCTCAATATGTCAACCACATAGAAATGTCTAGCAACTGCAGCGCAAAATGCTGGAAAACACTTTAGCAACTGCATTGCAACATCCAGGCAACCACTCACAACCCTGCATAGCAATGCGGCAAAAACACTCTAAGCATTTTAGCAACTAAAAACAACACACTAAAAACAGCCTGAATATGTTAGCAACCATGTAGCAATGCTCTATAGCATTAACGGCAACATGCCCTAGAAAAGCATGTTAAAAACAATTTGAACATATTGGTAACTGCATAGCAACGCCCTGGCAACCACTGATAACACCCTAACCACTGAATAGCAACACTAACTTTAATTTCCCAGTCTTTCCCATCATTGTCTTTCTTAAAATATATACAGACATGTAGCGTGAATGTCAGTGAGACCAGCACTCTGCCAGTCTCTACAATATTGTGAGGTGCTGGTGTTCCTGCGGAGAGAGAACACTCGCACACTTCAGAGCAGAGCACCTGATAAGACAGACTGAAGTTGAGAATAAGAGCGAGCGGGAGGGTGAGATGTGAGAGGAAAGATAACATCTGAAGTGCTGAGCACTGCATCTGTGCTGGCCGCTGAGGAAGAGCCCACACATATTGTCATTTAACACAAGGGGCAGGCCACTGAGGTCAGTGTACTGGCCCCTAATGAGAGGCAGCAGAGAACAGACAGACAGACTCGCCTGTGCTGAGACCAGCTTACGGTACATACACACACACACCCACACACACACACACACACACACACACACACACACACACACACACACACACACACACACACACACACACACACACAGACACTCGCACACACTGCAGTACACAGAGGAGAGCTTTACTGTGCTGTGGTTGCTCTTTCAAAGCCATAAGTGATCTCAGTTGTTTCCCTGAAGTATCCATTTTGTCTGAAAACAATTCCATAAAAGAAATAAAAATGTACCATATGGGACAAGCAGAGAAAAAATCTATAAAATGAAAGTCAGCATGAAATTAAAATTGACCATATTTACTGTCTTAAAGGGGTCATATGATGCGATTTCTATTTTTCCTTTCTCTTTGGAGTGTTACTAGCTCTTGGTGCATAAAGAAGATCTGTAAAGTTGCAAAGACTAAAGTCTCAAATCCAAAGAGATATTCTTTATAAAAGTTGAGTCAGCCACGCCTACCTAAAACGGCTCGTTCTAACACGCCCCCACATACCTACGTCACGATGTGGGAAGATTTGCATAACACTGCTCAAATGTTCACGCAAAGAAAGAAGGCGTAACTTTTATTCTCGCTGTAGTATTGTTGTTGCTGCCGCCGCCATGTCGTGAAGTCGCTGTGTTTCGTTGTGAAAGCGAAACTACTTTGTTTGGCCTTCCAAAAGAGGACGATATCGCTTCGTCATGCCTGGAGCTGATCTGTGCTGGTCGCTGAGGAAATACAACAACTTTGCGCTGTGGATCGCCGGATCGGCTTTCACCGTGGACGAAGCAGAGTCCAGCACGGGGTCGTCACATGTGGTTGCCGCAAGCCCGTCGGATGCTACTTCGTCGAATCCGCCGCCTCAGCTCACTCTAGCCCTCCAGCTGTTCCTCATTCTTGCCCCCGGCCTCTGCTCACTCTAGGCAACCGCCGCTCACTGTAGGCCACCGTGTGTGACGCTGTGTTTCGTTGTGAAAGCGAAACTACTTTGTTTGGCTTTCCAAAAATGGACACGACTAGAAATCAGTGGTTAAGTTGTATTTACAACACTGTTCCAGAACACTTCAACCCAAATATTCAGATGTGTGCAGCACATTTTATGGAGGACTGTTTCCTGATCCTGAGAGAGTAGACTACAATACCGGCTGTTCTGACTTACAGCCTGTAAGTACGTTTTTTATATTTAAAGAGTTTAAAGCGAGTTTTTTGGGCAGTGTAGAGTAGGGCTTGTTGTTTGTCATTTCTCCGATCACAAATGCAGACATGGTTTTATGTTTACGTGGCGCGATGCAACGCAATGCGTAAAAAGACAGTATAAGTCATTATAATCCATAATTATGTCCCCACTGGATGCAACAAATGCCTTGTTTATAATGGGTTTTCATGTTTTTGAATCATCGCTCCGGCCTGACAGGGCATCATCACAATATGGTAAGACTTACGTACATTTCCGTCACACGCTTGAGGTATTCGGCCAATCACAACGCACTGGATAGCTGGCCAATCACAGCACACCTTGCTTTTCAGACCGATGAGCTTTGTAAAAATCGACGCGTTTCAGAAAGGCGGGGCATAGAGGAGAAACAATAATGTACAGTATGTGGAAAATAATGTGTTTTTTGAACCTTAAACTGCATAAACACATTTCATTACACCAAATACACAAAATAATGTTCTTTTAGCAGCATCATATGACCCCTTTAAGATGTATTTTTGTGACGTTTCCTTGCACTCACTGGTTGGTAGTCACATGGACTTATAAAGCATGTGACTTACCACATCTTTATCACAATCTAGAATGTTTCCATGAGTTAATGGCTATGCAGTTTAAAAATGGCAAGACAACATGACACACAAATGCTCACAGTTCACAATGCTAGAAGAATGGAAGAATAGAATACAGATTCTATTAGCAAGCCATACAAAAATTAACAGTAAAAGTAATATATATTGAGCTATGAAACACAAAAAACTAGTATGTTCACATACTGTAGTATTATAATCTATTATAATATTTAATAATATTTTGAATTAGCTTCTATTTTTACATTTTTTGTTACATTTTCATTTTTAAGTTTTAATTTAACTCTTTCCCCACCACGTATTTAAAAGTTGCCAGCCACTGCCGGCATTTTTTTTTATAATTTTCACAAAATTTGTCACAAAACCTCTGATTTTAAACTAAAAATCCCGTTTTATTCTAGCTTCATGCATTCTTTTTTATATATACGTATATCAACACTTCAATGTGGGTAAGAGGGCCTGTTCGGCTTCCTGGGGTGTTACGCATTTCGGGGGGAAGGGTTCATAGGTCCTCATATGGCTTGTTAACTGAGGGGTGTTACAGAGTATTTGTTAAATATAGCTAACAAAATATATATTGTGTGTTTGATTGGTCCAGACGCTACACGTATAACAGTGAAAACACAGAAAGCTGGAAAATTCCGTCAATGGTGGGGAAAAAGTTAAAGTAATTTTATGTGCTTTTGCCATTTTTATTAGTTTTTACTTCAACTTATTTAAATTAGTTGGCAAGGCAATATTTCAAAGGTCATCGAAGTTTTTCCATCTAACATTTTATTTTATTTCAATTAGCGAAAATGGTTTTGAATAGTTTTAAGGCAAATTCACACTGCACCGATAGACACAGATGCAAAAGTTTCATTACTTGAGTGACAACAAACTAGAACACTTTGATTAGCAATGGTATCTGCAAAAGACAACCTGATATGGCAAACTAGAATGTCTTTATAAAGCAGTCAGAAAAATGTCAGAAGTATACTGCAACAAACTAGAACGCTATGCAATGCTGCATGCGAAAAACAACAAAACTATTGTGACCTGACAAATTAAAATGCTGCTTCAGCAAAGAAAAATACTAGAATGCTACTATTAGCAATGCTACATAAAAAAAGGAACATATGACACAAAAACTAGAATATTATAATAATATTAATATTTGGTGGAATAGAAAATATAAAAAGAAAGCTTTTTTGAATACTTCATGACCTATATTCAACCTCTTTCCAAATGTCAACTTCTCTGTCGAAACTGCTGAAACACATAAAACTTTATAACATAAACATCAGTTAGTATGAAAATATTTCATTATATCCTATGACCTTTCAAAAGATATTCAGTAAGAAAATACAGTATCTCTCTGCACAGTCTTCAAAACATACAAACAAAGCAAAGCAATGATGCATTTAACAACTAAACGGCTAATAGCAGTTCAGGAGCTGCTATTAGCCATTCAGCTGTTAAAAGGTAGCTCTGCACAACCCTTAAAAAGCAGGATGTGCTTTTTTAAGAGTAGCACACTCATACACAGGAAGTCGAGATGCTTTTACAGAAAGTGATAATGAGGAAATTCTTTTATTAGACCGACAAGGCAAGTTTTACATATACCCTCAAGGGAGAGCAAAGCAGCCAGAATATTGTCACACAGAAAGCCAAAGAATGTTCTGGAATAAACATAAATGATACACAGGAATGGCAGGAATCCACAGACGAGACATCGAGGGAGAGACCTGCAGTGGATCCTAAGAAGGTCAAAGCCAGAAATAAATGACACCTTCTTTACTGCCATTTTCACGGCTAAATAATGACAGAGAACAGTCTCAATGACACCTCTTCTAAACGCCTCTCACATACACTTCTGTCACACCCTTTAAGTGCTTATTAGCCATAACATGTCCAGTCTGCACAGCCTGTCAGCACCACTTGTTTAGATCACAAAGTGTGAAAAGGTGATAAGTGTGTTTTCTGACACTCGTGGACAGTATCCACATTAGCTTTCTGTTGTAAGTGGTGTTTGCTAATTCAAGCATTTCTGTTACTATTACTCAAACTTACCATATGTGGACCCGAGCACAGCAACCAAAATATAGAGCCTGTTCACACCATGAAAAAATTGTGAAAAGTCAGGTTTCACATGCTTCAGAACAATGCATAAAAACGGCAGTCAAATATCATGCTCTTATGCATTCTTGTAGCTCAAACAGTAGAGCACAGTGCCAGCAACGTCAAGGTCATGGGTTTGATTAAATGCCGTGCAAGCCGCTTTTGATAAAAGCATCTGCAAAATGCAGAAATGTAAATGCATTGTAAATGTAATTACATCACCTCTTAATAAAATAAAAAAAAATCTTAAGCATTGCAGGTCTAAACAAACACGTTAACAGCTGTTCTTTCAAATGAAAACAAAATATATTTTTTGCACCAAATATTCATCTTGAGCTAAAAACTACTTAAACAATATTAATACCTTCCTAAACACCAAGGATACACTAGCAATTGTTTGGCTGAACTTAACCACCAAGCAACACTTTTTTTCTTCTTCCACAAAACGTGAACATCTAGTCAAGATACTACAAGCAAAAATATAGTTTTTTTCATGCACCTGTCAATTTTGAGATTTTAGTGGAAAGAAAACATCCAAAATACACTTTTAAGTGTTTCTTCTATTGCACTTTATCTATTTGCGTCTGTATATTACAACTCATAATTTCAATAATTAAGATAATTTGAAGATTTTGAAGAATTGTTGATGATAATTTAAAGAAATCTCCTGCTTTTCTGTTCTTGGGGGGAGAACATGTGAAAATATCACATGAGCAGAAACATTTTAGGAGAAAGAAAAAATTTAAAACAATAACATTTCCTTAAGGTGAGACTAGTTCTGATATTTAAAGCTGCAGTCTGTAAGATTTGCCCCTTTTTCAGCATCTCTGTTTGAAACCTACAACTGCAGTTATTTGTAGAATTATCTTCTTTACGTGGGTTGTGTAAATTATTATTATTGTGATACTTTGTTCTCAAACTGTTAACAACATCAGCATTGCGTGACTACGTGTATTTAGTGTGTATTAGCGTTATCTTTTCAGTTTCTGTACAGTCTAATCTCTAATTGTCATACCATTCGAATTTAATCGAAAGAAATTGATCTTTAAACCACCTCGTTCTCTTCGCCCTGCTGAAAAACAAAACAAAAAAAAACAGCCATCCAGCCTGGTCATAGCTGGTTTGCAGGCAGGTATTAGAGGGGGTTTGACCACTTCTTTAGCTAGTCAGGCTAGGAGACCAGCTGACCGACCAGCTAAAACCAGCTTGGCCAGGCTGCGAGACTAGCTAAAACCAGTTACTTCCAGCTTAAACCAGCTATGACCAGCCAACCAGCATAGGCTGGTTTTAGCAGTTTTTTTTTGTTTGTTTGTTTTTTCAGCAGGGAAATATAAATCTTTTGTAAGGACAGTGTAATCCCACGTATCTGTAATCAGATGCACATTTAAAACTGGAATATTTCATTTCAGTCACTTACATTTGTTTCATTACCATCATGCACCGTTTAAGACTCTATTTCGTTTATGACAAGTTTCATTATTCCAGCTGCTGTAAGAAGAGGCTACAAATGATCCTCCACCTGCAGCATCCACATACGCACATATATCCTATGTATACAGACGTGGCGTAATGATGCAAAGAGAACGGCCCGAACCACTCAAATTATAAAACATTATTACAAGATTACCGTTGTGAATCAGGCTAAGATAACAAGATGATGAACACTGATTGGTTAAGTACTTGCTCAATAATTGACTTTGGATTAATTTTAACAACAACAAAAAAAAGTTACGGACAGCAACTTTAATATGTTGTAATCTGGTGGTTACAAATTTGAGCTGGTAACCAAGAGGTTGTAGGTTCGAAACCATTTTAGAAGAGAGAAAATATTTTGAGCAATAGCATTTCCTCAAGGTGAGACTAAATACGTTGTTTAAACTCAGGGACTTTGTGTAGAGTGTCCTGATATTTAATGTGTTGTAATCTAGTGGTTAAAGAGCTGAGCTGGTAACCAAAAAGTTGTAGGTTCAAAACCTGCAAGGGATGAAGCATCAGTGTGTCCTTCAGCAAGACACCTACAGTGTGTTCGTTTCTGACTGTGTCAGTGCCATATTCCATACTTCGTCCTTCACAGTGGCATCGATGAATGTTTTGAGGGTAAAAACGAATGGTTATTTGGAACAAACTTTAAAAGTCATCTTTCCAAACCAAAGAAGTCACTGTTACCTTATCAACTACAGGACTCAATTTCTGATGCAGTGCACTGAATCTTGAGAGTGAAGTGTTCGTCAGTTTATTTATTCATCTGCATTTATTTCTGCTCCTCTGTTGGCATCGTTCATGACGTCTGAACCAGATTGCTCATCTCAGGTTCTCCAGAGGGATTGTTGCTATAATAAGTACTTAAAAATAAGTGTGTCAATGGCTAATTAATCAATTAGGGGGCTGTTAAGAATAATTTTTCAGAATTAAACCAATTAAACCATCCATGCACATGAAATGGTCCATAGCTGTAGCTCTCCACAGTCACATGAGGACCCTCAAGGTGCTTTCACATAGACGGCGATTAAATCGCTGTGCTGTTGGTTGCTAGTAGGCGTTCTTCCTCAACTGTCTCTTTTCACCCTCAGGACCTCTCAGACAACTCATAATCACAACACCTCCAGAAACACACTACAGCCCTCCATCAAAGAGAAACAGACGCAGAATGTAGCATTGAGATGAAGACAGTGTTGAAGAGAGGAGATGTATGTGTCACAGTGAATGACATCCATGTGTTACGCTGACGATTCCTGCGTCAGGAGTTCAGTTTCTCTAAACATCACTCCACTGCAGGCTCTGACAGCTGATCAAAACCTGATCTCAGACCTGCGCTTCTGTGTGTTTGCATGTAGAAATGATGTTACCCTTATCACCTAGTAACTACAGTAGAAGTGTATTAAAATAGTCTGGTATTTGAATTTCAGATAAAGACACAGGCAAATTTGTGTCTGTCAAATGTCACTGCATAATTGCACTGCAGCGCTTACAGTGCAGAGCTGTGAAACAATGGGTGAAACCTCACACAGCAATTTTGGTCCTACAATAATGCACATTGTGGTTAAGACTTTAGTAGCCCTTAAATATGTGTTGTTAAGCTGACAAGTGTTTGACACACATCACTACATGCAAGTATTCAATTATCGTATCTAAAATCACTCACTCATTTACTCGTTCACTGTTCCCTACATAGTGAATGCCACATTTACTAAGTAGATCTGTAAATAGTTAACTAGCTAAACTGGTTGGCTGGTTTTAGCTGGTCTTCCAGCCTAGTCATAGCTGGTTTACAGGCTGGTTTTAGAGGGGTTTTGACTACTTCTTTAGCTGGTCAGGCTGGTTAGCTTTTGAGGCTGGGAGTCCAGCTGACCAATCAGCTAAAACCAGCTCCGCCAGGCTGGGAAACCAGCTAAGACCAGCCAACCATCTTAGACTGGTTTTAGCTGGTTTTATCAGCAGGGAGGGATTGCTCAAATATTGTCTAGAAAAATCTAACATCCTTTTATTTCACAATGCTCTGCTGCTACTTGATAAAATCTCTTTGCTACCGAAAAGCTACTTACATGATGCTATGCTACAACCTTGCTACAGAAAAATGTAGCTTCAATGCTTTAACACTGCTGTCCTACACATGGATGATGTTAACTACGCAGACTGGTAAATACTTAACTAGTTAGACTTACTAAAATATTGGGAAAGCTATTAAAAATGTTGCTAGCTACGTTACAAATAACTTAATCAGAAAAATTAAGCTACGCTAAATGCTATTAAGTAGCTACTACCAGCTATGGAGTTTTGTCCACTGTAGAGGACATTATGTTTTAGAGATTTTTCTGAGACGTTACATGTCACAGTTTTAAATCCGGATGTCCTGTACAGAGCACATTCAGCCGTGTTTCACCATGACCACTCCCTCTCCTTGGTCTTTAAAAATGGCTGACATTCATTTAGTGATCAAATGTAACACCCTAATGGAAATATGATAATATTTTGTAATTATCATTTAAATCTGACTAATTGACAAATTGTTTGTCATAAATCAACATCTCAGGAAAATGTTATGGGGTTTCAAATCTGTTAATAAAGAATAACAATTTGGTCCCTCAGTAAATTCTCTTTGCCACCTTGAAGAATTCTCAGTTACTTAAAGTGTAGACGGCCGGGAAGTAAGAAAACACACAGTCAAATGTATCCTCAATACTTCAATTTATTCATAGAAATACAGATATTATATAGGCATATGTCGAGGGGAGTTTCATCCTCTTAACCAATGAGGATATGAATAACATACACGTAGGATCTTTGGCCAAGAACATGTGTTTATATAAAATGGCCACATGTACAGAAAAACATGGACATATTAGGAATAGACTTTTGCGAAGAATGCTGAACTGTCTTCAGAGTTTCATCACGAACTCCTTTACCCTTGTAGTC
>NW_015505383.1:814077-814901 GCF_001515645.1 Sinocyclocheilus grahami
TCCCACATCTAAAATGTGAGGAAAACAGATTGATGCCAAATATGACACAATCAAATTGCAAACGAGAATAAATTCAATTTCTCTTGAAGAAAAATAGAAAAATAAAAGTTTCTTACCTGTCTTTTTTAGAAATTCCCGGAAGGACGAGCCCCCATTTGTTAATAAAATTTGGTCCTTTATTCATAGAAATACAGATATTATATAGGCATATGTCGAGGGGAGTTTCATCCTCTTAACCAATGAGGATATGAATAACATACACGTAGGATCTTTGGCCAAGAACATGTGTTTATATAAAATGGCCACATGTACAGAAAAACATGGACATATTAGGAATAGACTTTTGCGAAGAATGCTGAACTGTCTTCATGGTTTCATCACGAACTCCTTTACCCTTGTAGTCCTAACATTCATGTCCTTATTTGGGACATTTGAACCAAGAGAAGCTAATGTATACATTTAAGCATGCATACTTCGCATATAAGTAAGACATATTTAAAACATAATATCAAGAGAGAGAGATTGATACAGAAGGGGGGATTCAGAAAGAATGCGTTGTATATAGAAGAGTTAGAGAAAAAAAGAAAGGAGGGGTGAGACATCTGGAACATTCTCTTAACAAGACAGAGAGTGTTTTCTAACAAAATCAAAATATGACCTTCTGTTATGAAACAGGACATCAGTTTCATACATGTCCACTGTAGAGGACACCAGGACTTAAAGCATGTTTATTATACATTTTGAGAGACACAACAAATGAATAGAGAACAAATTATATATCAATATTTCTATTAAATATGAGATATTATTATGAAAATCTTGCT
>NW_015505383.1:816502-822208 GCF_001515645.1 Sinocyclocheilus grahami
CAATTGGTGGCTGACTAAATACTTTTTTTTTTCCCCACTGTATACATATACAGTGTGTGTATATATATACTAAAAAGGCTGGAAAGCAAGGAAAATGTAGCTTTACGTATAACTGAAATATGGCAAGAAAAATCTAGCATCCTTTTATTTCACAACTTTATGCTGCTACTTGATGAAATCGATTTGCTATCGAACAGCTGCATGAATTAGCTATGCTAGAGCCTATTGAGAAATGTAGAGTTGAAACTTTTAGCAACATTATTGCCCTATATAGCACTGGTTACAACCATACTTTGTTCACTTTGTGGTTTTTAATGGATGATATTCAGTCAATAGACTAGTAAATGGTTAACTAATTAAATCAAATATTAGGCAAGCTACTAAATGCAGTTAGCTTCGCTTCAAATTAGCTAAGCTAAATGCTATAATTTAAAGAAAATAAATAGTTACTCTACAAGCTGGAAGACAAAAAAATAGCATAGTCTGAACACACGTCTTTGTTGCTGAAATATTGTACAAAAATATCTAACATCCCTGCTGAAAAAACAGCTAAAACTGGCCAACTAAGACCAGCCTGACCATCTAAAGAAGTGGTCAAAACCGCTGTTTTTTTTTCCAGCGGGGATAAAACTGTAATGTGGTGTTTTGTTTCATGTTCATGTTTTCCATGTCTTTTATTTTGTAATTGTTTCATGGTCCATGTTAGTGTCATGCTTCCCTTGCCTCATGTCTCTCTGCCTTGTGTATGTGTCATGTTCTGATTGGTAGTCTTAGTCATGTGTCTTGTTCCCCATTGGTTTGTTCATGTCATGTGACCCTCCTTGTTTCCTATAAGTAGCTTCATGTTCCCATTGTACCCTTGTCGTGTATTGATGTTGTAACCCGTTGTCGGTGAGTCATGTCAGTTCATGTCAGTTCATGTCAGTTCAGTTCAGTTCAGTTCAGTTCAGTTCAGTTCAGTTCATGTCATGTCATGTCATGTCATGTCAGTTCAGTTCAGTTCATGTCAAGTTTGGATTATTGTTTGGATCACCTTGTAAATAAACTGCACTTGGGTTCTCACTTACGCTCGCCTTCAGACTCTTTACAAAAACCCTGTTTGAGGAATATTAGCATCACTAATATTCCTCAAACAGGGTTAGAGATTTGAACAAACCCCTCACAACAAGTGGGCTATAATAAAACAATAAAATATAAAACATTGGGGAAAAAAGAACTCATATGCTTACATTGAAGGAGAGATAGGCCTACTTGAGCCACCGAGAACAGTTTTACACAGACAAGCACTGCTCACATTTGATTACTTTTTTTTATGAATCTTGAAGCTAAGCAGTATTTGTCCAATGAAACATTATAAAAGGGCTGACACATATACTACACTGTTCTGTATAGGGAATAGAGAGTAATTTGCTGCTACACCCAAGACACCATTACCATCTGCTTGAAATCAACATAACAGTATTGATTGAATTCCTTGGCATTAAAAGTTCAGCATGCATCCAGTGCTTTCAACATTTACAAGTTTATATGATGTCTTCTTTCTGACCAGTGAAACACACCTGACTGATCGTCAACAGTGCCACAAACCAGACCTCACTGTGCGAAATGTCAAACAGCAAAAGCTACGTCAGATCTGACAGTATACAGGAAGTGTGAGCAGGTCCAGTATTATTTTTACAGCTTTTGCTATCACGCCACAGTAGCAAGCGGCCATCTAGTTTCACATGATCTGTTCAGCTAACATACAAGAAGCATAGAATATGACATAAGCATATTGACACATAGAAATAAAATCTTTATTGTGTTTTGACAGTCTGAAGCAACCAAACATAAATCATTATACACAAGCTGTTTGCATGGTAAGAATAAATTGGCATATGCACGTCATTATTGAATGATGGCATATTCTTTGTGATAGCAATATTATAAGCCCCATAACAAGCCTATAAAGCCCTGCTATTGTTTCTATTAATTCAAATTAAGGCAGTGCTATAATGCTGTTATGAGTATTATGCATGTTGCTAATACGTTGTCTACATTAAATTATATTATATATTTTCAGATAAATAAAATATAAATAATTGCCAAAAATACATGGCTAATATAGATTTTAGATTATAATATATATTACTACATAAATATATTTCCAATTAAAAATAACTAATACAGTTATTTTATTAATAACACACGATTGGTCTCCAAAAGAGTGAGAAGGAAGAGAGCGTGGAAGGGAGGATGAGAGACAGCACAGACACAGCTGTTAAACACATTCAACAGTGAAAGAATGGCAGAATGAAGAAACAAACTCACCGAGTGGCTGTATATCATTACTGTGCTCATATTACTTTCACAGGTGAAAGAGGCAGTTTTACAGAGTGGCATCATGGGAAATAATCAGCTTCACTGAAGACAATGGAGTGACTGTAGTGCAGTGATGTTACCTATAGGAATGTGAGGATGATGATGATTATATAAAAGGTATGATATTCTATTTTGATAATTCTGATAACTGTAATTCAAAAATAAACGAATTGCAAAAATCATTAGTTAAATACAATGCAACAAGTAATAATTTTTAAAAATCCTGTCCTGATGCATGTCTATATAGATTGCCTTGTAGTTTTATACTTCATATTTTTTTGTTTTAATTTTAGTATGATTTTTATTAATTTTGTTATGTGCTTTTTTTGTCATTTTTTTTTAAGTATTATTAGGTTTAATTTGTATTTACATAATATTATTAGGATTTAATTTATATTTATTTTACGGTTAGTTTTAGTTTTAATTTATTTTATTTCCAGTTAGTAATTTTAGTGCTCTAACTTGAAAATTAGAAATGCTGCCTTGGCAAGTAACCGAAATAAGTTCATCTAATATTTATATTTTATTTTATTTCAGCTTTATTTCAATTAACACAAATGCTTTATAGTTTTCTTTTTTGCTAACGATAATAACCCTGGTTCAAGCATGTCCATAAAATGAAAGTGAAAAAGTACCATTTCCTCTGAGGAGATACTATAACTTTGTGTGAGGAACAAACCATAAATTATGTTGTTATTTACTGAAAAATCTTCCCTTCTGCCATAGCCCTAATATCCTTTCATTTAAAGGTGACATATTATGCCCCTTTTTACAATATGTAATATATGTCTCTGGTGTCCCCAGAATGTGTCTGTGAAGTTTCAGCTCAAAATACCCCACAGATCATTTATTATATCATTTTGAAAATGCCTATTTTGAGTGTAAGCAGAAACAAGCTGTTTTTTCGGGCCTGTCTCTTTAAATGCAAATTAGCAGCTGTTCCCCGCCCCTTTTCCAGAATAGAGCTGCGCCTTTACAGCTCGGACCTGCTAAAAACATCTGTTTTGGTTCTGATTATCATGTTTATCACGCTGAAATCATGCGTTTTAAACCATATTAGTTTAAACTTCAGATATAAGGTTTTCTGAGCGCACACGGACAGAAAGCGGCTGTCACAGCATGTGAGTACTAAACTAAGTTCTCATTCACACACAAGTTTACGTTAAAAACACACATGAGTTAGGTGAAAAGTTCAGGTCATGTGGACCATTTTTATGGTGCTTTTTGTCATTTTTCAAGTCTTTATTTACTTTTTTGTTCTGCTAAATCTCACCTTTCAGGCTCCATAGTAGAAATAATGATAGAATTGTATTTTTGGCTGAACTAGTCCTCTACTGAGCTGCAGGGGAGACGGAGTGAAGAGAGCAGTCAGAGAACAGCTTTTGTTCATCCAGTCTTAGTGCAGCTGTGCCCTCCTTATCGTGGGAGAGTGGGAAGAGAGAGGTGAGACGGCTAATTATAGCCCCGCACAACACATTATTCACACATTAAGGTGTGAGCCAATGGAACAGCAGATGATATTTTGCTTTAAATTCATTAGGTTTATTTCAATATCAGCGCTCAGCAGAATTTTGCGCCTTTCGCGATTCTCTTTTTTTTTCTTCAAGTCTAAGGCTTCATTGCTCTCTGCCAATGTTATCACTCTCACACAATTAGCATCGATTGGACTGATTCGGCAAAGGTCTCGGATGTGATTGAGCTGGAGTTCATAAAACACGAGGTGAAAAATCTGCGAAGAGGCAAGACAAAAATAAATAAATTCCAGTGAGGGCAATGAAGAAAACAGACATTCAATGTGCAACACTATCCGCCCACTTTGTCTCCTGCCTTGGTTTGCTAGTAGTTTTCCCATTCATAGTCTCTATACATATTTTCCAAAACATTCTTTCATCATAATAGTTCAAAGCTGTGAACCAAACCAACAAGCTGTGAATCACAACACAACAAACTTTGATTTGAAGTATTTCAAAATCTTGAAAAAATGCATTTAACTTCCTTTATGAGGAAATGAACAACTCGTCCCACGAATCCTATGAATGACAAAATAATAAAAAAATATAATGAAACTAATGTTTTTAAGATATTATGAATAAAAAACTATATATTGCAAAGATGGATGATATTATATTTTAGACAGACTCTAATTTTAAATGCATATACCTGCTAAAAGCTAATTCTGGTGGTATTTCTGAGTATATCAGCATATAGATGTGTAGCGAATCAGCTCATGGGGAAATATGAATAATTAACCATAACTAGTTATAATTAACTATTCATATTTTAGATCCACTGTAGATATTTAGCTGACCACTCAGGGTCAACCGTCTTGTCAAATCTGAGAGTGTAGGAACTTGATTCAAATTTTTTGTGGACAATTCTTGTTTCCAAGGTAGCAGAGCCTTCTCTGATTGGTGGATCTCTCTTCAGGATTATGGGTAGTATAATTTCCGCACAAACATACACATGTGTTATTACCTCAACCACACTTTATTTGTAGATGTCTAAAACATATGCGTTTCACATTATTAATGGGTGCTTTAACAACATAATTGCATATATGCTACATCATTGCTTGATTATGTAAACAAACTAGTGAATCGATTATCTGAACCAGTTTATTAAAGCTAACTGTCCGGAAGAACTAGTTTACAAATAAATAATCTTCCCCGTTTGTCTGAGGCTCTGGTTTACAGGTAATAATGTTGTAAATAATGATCAGTTTCTTGCACAGACCAACCGTTTCACTTCATAAGACCTAAAAATATCATCAGGACCCACGGGTTTTAATTGTGTATTCTTTGATATTATATTTTTTCCCTCTCAAAGTAAAGCCTCTGACTTGCATTTTTTGTTACCAAGGACCACGGTTTCATCTAAAAATCTTCTTTACTGTTTTGCTGAAGATAAAAAGTCACCTATACATTTTGGTTGACCTGAGGGTGAGTCAATTACAAATTTCTTTTTTGGGGTAAATGATCCCTTTAAACATAATTTTTGTTGAAGATGACATCACACTGACTTGTGGCTTCTACAATGTGTTGAAATTTTCAATTTGGAAAAGTCCTTCTAGCTGTTTTCACAGTTTGTGAAGTTTCATCAGGTCCATCCATGCCATTGTGGGTCTCGGGGTTTCTAAATCTTCTAAGCTTGGAGTTCTGGATCTTGTAGGTCTGGGAATCTCTCAATTTCTGGTTCTGATGATCACTCTGCTCTTTAAGAAGTCCCTTCTCTTGTGGAAGTCCCCTGGCTCCACTGGCCCTGCTGGCCTTCTTGAAGTCCTTTTTCTTCTGGAAGTCCCCTGGCTCCACTGGTTTTGCTGGCCTTCTTGTCCTTCAGATGACCGGA
>NW_015505383.1:823462-844634 GCF_001515645.1 Sinocyclocheilus grahami
CCCCCCCTTTCCCCAACAAGAATCTTTTCACATTCAAAACCAAAGCTACAGAAATTTAATCACAGAATGCAATTAAATAATTTCTCATTAATTAAATTTAAATATTAATGCCATTAACACATTTCCCAAAAATTATAAAGAATCATCCCCCTTTTGATAGTAAGCATATTTTCTAAAATATAATACTATCATAAAACTATTCCTACAATTCACATCAGCATCTGCTTGTGACTGAGCTACAGTCATGTTGTTCATGCAGTGCTGTGTCTGGCAAGGTGTGAATAGCTTCTTCCTTATTTCCTTTCAACAGTGCCAACTGGGTTTCTAAACTGCCTATCTTCTTAAGCAAATTACGATAGCTCATCCTTCTTTTGTGTGAAAAGTGACACTGTCTTGTAGTGTGTCCCAAACTTCCACATGCAAAACAAACAACTTCTTGATCTTTCCTAACTTTTTCTAAACAATGCCTTGCTATGTGACCATCCTTTCCACATGCATAACAGACAAAGCTTTGATGAGGTCTCTCGTTGTCTTGACAATGTCGAGCAATGTGACCAGCATTTCCACTTCTCAAGTTAACCAACTTAGTCCCAGCAAGTCTAAGTACAGCTTCTCTCCTTGCACCTTTGTCTGCTCTTTTGTCACGAACTTCCTGTGAGAAAGCACTGGTTAATGAGCGTGGTATGCAAATCATAAGAAGTCTACAAGCATCTTCGTCTGACACACTATAAACCTCCACTACCTTCTCCAGTTTTGACAAAAACTCTACTGGATCCATGTTATCAGGCTCAAACGAACCCACTGCTGTAATAAGACTTTGAAAGTTCATAAAAGACAGTTGTCTAACAGACATAGCCCACTCGTAGGGGTCATCTGCCTTCTCTATCCCATCAAACATTCCCACTGAGCCGTGCTTAGCGATGTATTTAACTATCAACTCTGCCATTTTCACAATCTTATTGAATTGTGTTCAGCAATTCAATAGGCTTCTTTTCCTTCACTGACTGAACATTATTTAGTTACTTTAAGATACCTGTTAGTCTAATTATTCACAGCTCCTGTGCTTTGGCCGCAAATGAATTAAACAGCCACACTACGTCGGGCATCTAAACCTTTCTACACTAAACTGTTAAAAATGTAACACTGTCACAGTACGTCGGACAAAACCACACTACTTCGGGTTTTGTGTTACATTTTTAAACCAGTTTACTTAGCCACAGTAGTCTGGCAAATCAACACAAAAACACCATAGTTATGAAATAATTCTGTAACCACACTGCATCGGGTCAATTCAGTTACTTTAGAATTTCATCAGAATTATCACAACTCTGTTTCAGTTACTTTAGAAACAATAGGTCTAATAGAACTCTGCTACCACACTACGTCGGGCTGATTCAATTACTTTAGAATCTTAACAGAATTATAACAGCTTCAACTTCTGCAACTGTTAAAAAAAATATAACAATGTTTGTCACAGTACATCGGACAAAACCACAGTACGTCGGGGCTTCTTTTTTTTGTTATATTTTCTCAAACAGCCTTTTTCTAGCTACAGTTCCTCGGGCTCAAACTAATATTTATCAGATCAAAACAGTGCCACAATACGTCGGGCAAAAACCACACTGCTTCGGGTTACTGCTTTAAACTTAAGGGTCGCGGTACGTTGGACTCACTGTCTATAACACAACTATTATGAAATAATTCTGTGATCACACTACGTCGGATCAAGTCAGTTACTTTAGAATTCAATCAGAATTATAACATCTTCATAATCCGTTTCAACTACGATTGAAACTTATAACTTCAGACACAACAGATCTAATACAACTCTGCCACCACACTGCGTAGGGTTGATTCAATTACTTTAGAATCTTAACAGAATTATAAGAGACCAACAACAAGTTTCAGTTACTTTAGAAACTTTAAACTTAAGCACTTTGCTTCAGTTACTTTAGAAACAACGATTCCAATACAGCTCTGCCACCACACTACGTCGGGTTAATTCAGTTCCGTTAGAATTTTAAACAGAATTGTACCGAATAGGCTTAATAACTCCTCCTGCTAATACTGAATAAACTTATCCAGAGAGTCATTAGTGCCTACTGCTCATCTTGAGAAAATGAAACCGAGAGAGAGAGAATATAGACAAGCAGCTTTTTAATTTTTTATGACTGACATTGTAACCACTTTTCTGACACTTACTGTTTTATAGCTACATGTGATAAATCTTGAATCTTTATTATTTCCTTGTTTAATGCTTTTTTTTTAATTTGGAGCTCATACATTTTTAATCACAAGTTTCAGAACACAGTTCATGGTTGTATTTTTTCCAGGTAGAAACTGAATATATTATTATCATGACTTTGCGGGTGACTTTGGAATAAGCACTTAATAAGAACATTTTGAATAAAAATAACTACACTGTACATTAAAATGTACAGTTCATCAAAATAAAAGTTGTCATCATTTACTCACTCTGACATTGTAACCACTTTTCTGACACTTACTGTTTTATAGCTACATGTGATAAATCTTGAATCTTTATTATTTCCTTGTTTAATGCTTTTTTTTTAATTTGGAGCTCATACATTTTTAATCACAAGTTTCAGAACACAGTTCATGGTTGTATTTTTTCCAGGTAGAAACTGAATATATTATTATCATGACTTTGCGGGTGACTTTGGAATAAGCACTTAATAAGAACATTTTGAATAAAAATAACTACACTGTACATTAAAATGTACAGTTCATCAAAATAAAAGTTGTCATCATTTACTCACTCTCACATTGTCAAACTGGTATGACTTGGTGTCTTCATAATAATAGGGTCATTAGGTCTCAAATCTTTACCAAAATCATCCTCAGAGCATCTTGTGCAAAATATATTCCCAATAGATTCCCACAATATTCCCACAGATTAAGAAAAATTGAAGATATTCATTAATGAGAAGGCCAGTTTTGACACATCTTTTTTTTTGGGGGGGTTTAACAGCTGCAGAATATTAAAACTGAGCATGGGCTCCATTAAAACTACTCTATATGTGCTGTTAAATGTGCTTTGTGCATAGTTAATTGAATGAATGAATTATTAAACCACTAAAACAGACGGACTGTTGGGAGGCACTGGTGCACACAGCTGCATTCAGAGCTAAATATGTTGATGATAAAGATTGAAGTGGGAAAACTGGGGCAGAGAGGGAGGGATGGTGAGGATGAGGACAGATGAGGTGATATGGAGAGTAAAAAAGGGCACAAGGCAGACTATTCTGGAAGGTGTCAAAAGGGAGATTCTTCCCACCTTCATTTTCACCTCTAACACACTTTCTGTGAGCTAATTATTAAACCACTAAAACAGACGGACTGTTGGGAGGCACTGGTGCACACAGCTGCATTCAGAGCTAAATATGTTGATGATAAAGATTGAAGTGGGAAAACTGGGGCAGAGAGGGAGGGATGGTGAGGATGAGGACAGATGAGATGATATGGAGAGTAAAAAAGGGCACAAGGCAGACTGTTCTGGAAGGTGTCAAAAGGGAGATTCTTCCCACCTTCATTTTCACCTCTAACACACTTTCTGTGAGCGATCGATGTCGTGCGGCAAACTCCAATGTTCCCATTATAAACTAAGCTGTCTACACTTGCGGTGCATTCACACTGACAGCGATTTAATCCATGCAGTCACAATGCCAACAATGTTGGTAGCTATTAAACATTCCTGTATCCAATGGTATCAAGCAGTGGATAACCTAGCTGTGTATGGGATGCACAGTTATTACATTTCTGATCGATAAAGATCATCTTAAATGATAAGATTAAAATGATAAGAGTATCAATTTCAAATTTGAATTTGTCAACATTAAAAATAAAGCACTAAAAACTCAAAACAAACCATTTTATTAGAAAATTAGGATGCACAGTTACATAATTGATTAAATTAGAGATGTTGCTTCAATTCTAATAAACAATCAGCAATCGATTACTACAAGCACCTGACTGATTCTAACACACATTTAGACAGTTACACATACTATCTCTCACTGAAGTATCACTTCCTGTCTTCAAGTTTCAGTTATATGCACACACACAATTGCTTAACATGGCAGGCTTATCTGTCCAGCCCTTACAGATAACACCGGACACGCCATAGACACTTCACCGCACAGATCCTATTTATCTGCATTGAAATTCAATAAAAGAGCAAGGCCACATTAGAAGACTGAGAGAAAGGCCAGTAAATCATCACTGGTGCATAATAAATGTGCTTCAAATTCATACATTACACACACATTCACGATGATATTACTGACAGAGCAGATCTTCAGTGAGACAATGCACTGATTGCATTAGTGTGCATCAGAATGTGTGTTATCGTTAGCTCTGTTCCAAAACCTAATGAGCTGTTTAGTGCCTACATACAGTAGGCAGCTTCCTAGGCCAAAGTATGCTTGGGTTTTTACGCGAAGGTCCGTGTACAGTGCACGTGACGCAAATTTCCTCACCAGAATAGTACGAGTGTACTATTCGTATACCATCCGATTTTGGTAACTGAGAATACTTTGTATGCACAGGTCGCACACGCGCGTTGACTTGGTTTTGCACTAATCAGTTGTTCCACAAGGTGGCAGCACTGGCCCGAGCTGTTGTTTCACAGTAGAACACGAAACTAAAGAGATGGAACAACAACAACAACAAAATAGCGGCAACAGCAACAACAACAGATGGCTGCATTGACAAAAGCTTATGTGAGAGGGTTATGAGATTGCCGCAACTTTAGTTTAAAAGAATACAACGATATTTTTATCAGTCATAACTCCTGGAGAAAAATAGAGCAGACGCTGGACAAAGATGAAGCTTTCCAGAGCGCATGTGTCGACCGCCTGAGTTCGCATACACCTCAAATGGACTATACTTTGAATGCGTAGAACTGTATGCTAGCATACCCGTAAAAAAACAAGTATACTTGGGCCTTGATACAGCATTGTAAAAGTCAGGGAACCTCGTAAGTGAGTGATTTGCAATTCTGCCACACAAACGTCTAGATAAGCATATAGGAGCAGAACACTTTGACGTTAGCATGTTGCTAAGCTAACAACTCAACACTAATAAGCAAAACAAACACATGCTGTGGCACACGCACAAATATTTGCTAATTCAAGCTACAAGCTAGTTTATCAGGAAGCGACAATTTTGCTCTCTTCGACTCGTTGGATGGAAACCCTGCTATTGGCTCACTAGTTCAAAAACAGAGACAATGCACTGATTGCATTAGTGTGCATCAGAATGTGTGTTATCGTTAGCTCTGTTCCAAAACCTAATGAGCTGTTTAGTGCCTACATACAGTAGGCAGCTTCCTAGGCCAAAGTATGCTTGGGTTTTTACGCGAAGGTCCGTGTACAGTGCACGTGACGCAAATTTCCTCACCAGAATAGTACGAGTGTACTATTCGTATACCATCCGATTTTGGTAACTGAGAATACTTTGTATGCACAGGTCGCACACGCGCGTTGACTTGGTTTTGCACTAATCAGTTGTTCCACAAGGTGGCAGCACTGGCCCGAGCTGTTGTTTCACAGTAGAACACGAAACTAAAGAGATGGAACAACAACAACAACAAAATAGCGGCAACAGCAACAACAACAGATGGCTGCATTGACAAAAGCTTATGTGAGAGGGTTATGAGATTGCCGCAACTTTAGTTTAAAAGAATACAACGATATTTTTATCAGTCATAACTCCTGGAGAAAAATAGAGCAGACGCTGGACAAAGATGAAGCTTTCCAGAGCGCATGTGTCGACCGCCTGAGTTCGCATACACCTCAAATGGACTATACTTTGAATGCGTAGAACTGTATGCTAGCATACCCGTAAAAAAACAAGTATACTTGGGCCTTGATACAGCATTGTAAAAGTCAGGGAACCTCGTAAGTGAGTGATTTGCAATTCTGCCACACAAACGTCTAGATAAGCATATAGGAGCAGAACACTTTGACGTTAGCATGTTGCTAAGCTAACAACTCAACACTAATAAGCAAAACAAACACATGCTGTGGCACACGCACAAATATTTGCTAATTCAAGCTACAAGCTAGTTTATCAGGAAGCGACAATTTTGCTCTCTTCGACTCGTTGGATGGAAACCCTGCTATTGGCTCACTAGTTCAAAAACACATTCATTCAGGAACAAAACACAGCAGTGTTGTTCTGAGATGCACAAATGTTCTGCTCCAGCTTTGTTTGGAACAAGCCTGTTTGCATTGACAAAAAACAGATAATATTGTGTTTAAAATGTTACTCACTCAATACTAACTTCTTTTTTGTTTAACTTTTTAACTTGTTTGTATAAAACCAATATCCCATTTTTTGTGCTGATATTCAGGAAAACATCATTCTTGTTTGTGTGTTTTTACTTAACTATATCATATTTTATAAATATGAAATACAAAAACCTATACAGGGATATTTTTTGCTTTCATAGTTTGAATTATATGGGCATTCTAACAGGCTTCATCATGCAGTGAATGCTTTTGGACTCTCAAGACGTGTTTTTGTTTCTGTTTTGCCATACTCAATAGTGTCGGCTTGCACATCGTTAAAACGACAATTACAATATTATTGTAGACGACAAATATCACACACCCCTAAGTTACCTGGATGACGTATGAGGTCAGTGATGCGCATGCGCATGCGCCGGTGAATCTTGTGAAAACCACAGTTTGTTTACAGGAGCAAAGGAAGCAAAGTTTCCTTACTTTAGCAAAGCAAAACCAGTCTCCTCTTGGCTTATATCGAAATCCTCCGACATTCTTCTTTACAAATCCTCGTTTTGTACTTCTAATTAGTGACCGTTGTTTTGATCTCTCCGCTGCGCTTCCGCGTTCCTCACTTCTGAGCGGCGCATGCGCAGCACTGACCTCATACGTCATCCACCCGGAACTGCTTCCGTGTACAACAATGAGCGCAAGCTACATTAAAGTGATTATTACGTTTTGAATATGGATATTTTTCTTACAAAAACGCATCGATTCACCACAGAAGGCCTTTGTTCACCCCCCGGAGCCGTGTGAGACACTTTTTTTTATGGATGGTCGCTTTTTATTGAACTTGTTTTGGACTGAAGCATGCAACACCCGCTGAGTGGCATTAAACAGCTTGAAAGATCAAAGACAATTTTTAATATAACTCCGACTGGATTCGTCTGAAAGAAGAAAGTCATATACACCTAGGATGACTTGAGGGTGACTAATTTATGGGCTAATTTTCATTTTTGGGTGAACTAACCCTTTAAATCCAAAGTATACACATGAACACTACAGCGTATGTGTACAGCCAAACTAAATGCATCAGTCAGCAGCTTTTGTTACCATTTTTGGACTAAACAGACATTTAAACCTTTTTCTGTGTAATGTTTTACATTTTAATTTGGTCTAAATGTTTTTCCATTCACAGTTAATACTGAAATAATTGTAGTCGCCATAACTGCTTGCTAGAAGTGAGTGGCCATTACTGCTGAAGAACTGCAAGCTTCTGCCAAACACTTGCAGCAATATGTTTCATTAGTCATAAATTTGCCACAAATTAACTGCAAGTTTGCCTCAAGTAAACAGTTTTTACAAAGGCATTGTTGTGCTCTGATAATCACATTGATTTGTCCTTTAGTATCTTTTGCAAGCTGTTTATGTGTGTCTCCTTGGCTGTTTTCCTGATCTCAGCAGGCTTCCTGTAGCTAGATTCCTGCATACATTTACTTGGTCATTATATTGACATTTTAGCACTGTTTAAAAACCTTTTGAGTTGCTGTCTACTGCCTACATAGACAGCTGCATTCTAAGGGAACACCCCAGCCAAAATGGAACCTTATAAGTGACTCATTTGAAACTAGACACACAATTGATTCCATTAGTTTCACATTAGCATGACGCTAAGCTAATACTGTGATACTCTAATAAGCATAAAAAACAACATTTGTTGGAGCTTTGTTTTTATCGGGGCCTTTCCGATAAGCTGAGGCCCCCTAGTGGAGTCCGTGCCCCTAGTTAAGAACCACTGATCCACACTGTCTGAATCCACTGTCTTGACTCTGATTAACTGCAAAAAAAAAACACATATTTTGGTTAAAATGGTCCATGTTTAATTAGATTTCTCAGTAAGAATTGCAGTAAATATATTTATAAATCAAAATGTCTCTGTATTTTTTTTTCATGTCATTCATCACACAGAGATGTTGTGATTCTCCTTCAGTATTTCTGTCTTTTGCAAGCTGTCTGTGTGTGTCTGCTTGGCTGTTTTCCTGATTTCGGGAGACTTCCTGTGGCTACCGATGGCTGCACTCCTGCATACATTTACTTATGTACATAATGTCAGGCTGTTATAAATGACACCAGCCTTTGTAAACTAACAAATAAAGATCTATATGTTTATGACTAAATATTTGTTCAAATTTACAGTAAGTATACAGAGAACATGTAGACAGGGAGACAAATAGACCACATACATGCAACAAAATCGTAGGAATGCCATCCGCAGTTAAATATGGAAGTTAATTTATTAAATAAAATTAAATGTGTATATATATATATACAATGTGTGTGTATGTATATATACCAAAAGTTGGGGTTGGTAAGACATTTTAATATTTTTTAATAATATTGTGCTTACAGTAAAAAAATACAATAAAAGCAGAAATATTGTGATATATTATTATAACCTAAAATAAATATTTTCCTTTTGAATATATAGTAAAATATAATTTATTCCTGTGATCAAAGTTGAATTTTCAGCATCATTACTCCAGTCTTCAGTGTCACATGATCCTTCAGAAATCATTCTTATATGATGATTTGCTGTTCAAGAAACATTTCTAATTGTTATCAATGTTGAAAACAGTTGTGCTGCTTCATTAATGTGGAAAACTTGATATTTTATACTTTGATAAAAGTTTGAGGAAGAGCATTTATTTGAAATAGAATCTTTTTGAACATTATAAATGTCATTAAAAATGTTGAAAACAGTTTAATATTTTTGTGGAAACCGTGAGCCTTTTATCAGGATTCTTTGATGAATCGGTTAAAAAGTTCAAATGAACAGCATTTATTTGAAATTGAATTTATTTAGTAAAAATGTAAAACCCTAACTGTCACTTCAATTTAACGCATCCTTGCTAAAAGCTAAAAAAAATTCAGCTTTCTTTCCTACGTTGACACACTTCTTATGGAAACAGGAACTTTACACACACATTTCAAAAAGATCATCTGCTTTATTCACTAATTAAACTGAAAAGGCATTCTCAAATCAATTGTAAATGACACACAACACTGCACATTACATGCACACAAATCTAACTAATGCATAAATGCCAAAAAATGCACAAACACACACACACAGGGCTTCTAATGAGGGCCCCAGAAAGCTCCTCTCACCACAAGGCAATCAAGACGGAGAGTAAATACGACCATCTGACTGCATGATGTTTAATTATGAATCGGCAGGCAGCACCACAAACAGCGTCATCCATCACTCCCCAGTGTCTGCATCGCTTGGCCAGGGGGAGGGAGAGAATCACTCAACCCAAAATCGAAGGCTTTTAACCCCGAAGAACAGCACTGCACCTTCTTGTATCCACTTTAACCCCACAGCAAACCGTATTGATCATCACATTGCAAACACAAGGCTGTCCTGCAAGCAGGAACATGCATGCAACAAAGCAAAATTCAAGGACGGTACATCAACTAGAGTGAACTGTCTCTTTAACAGTATGGACCATGATGGTTCACCAGCTAGACCAGCACTAACCAGCAACCAGTATTGATCTTCCTTAACCTTTCAAGGAGCACAACCTACATGCCTAGAAACTAATTAGACAAGAAAGCTGTCTAGTATTGTAAAAAAAAAAATTTAAATTTTAAGTACTTTAGGCCATTTCTGACAGTCTGTGCTGCCAGGTTGTATTAACATTCATTTTATCACACATCGAGTATTGTTTTAAAAGCTGGTCATTCATAGGTGGCACAACTCTTAAGTTTATAGAATCATTGTATAAGGCGGTGATTTCTTTGTGTGTACCTGCCTAGGGACTGTGGATGTAAATGAACAATGTTGCTATAATCCGGCTTGTTTACATTTTGTATTTCAACTAATGTTCATTAACACGCATTGTCCCTATCAAATAAATAAACAAAATGAGGGGACATTTGCACAATATTGGCTTTTAATGACCCTACAACTTTAATTAAACCATCAAAATATGAGGAACATGTTATATTGGGAACAAGGAAACTCTAAACCAGGGGTCTCCAAACTCGGTCCTGGAGGGCCTGCAGAGTTTTTTTTTTATTTTTTTTTTAGCTTTTTAGCTTCATAGTTTTTCACTTTTAGCCACTACTGTACGTCCTTTACCTTCCCTGCAGTGCATCCAATTAACAATACTCTCCTAGCCTAAAAATGTCTCTCATAGGTCCTGCCATCCATCCACAGCTAAGATCACTTAACATAGAGCTGAGATCAGCATGTGCTCCTTCATGCAGCTCCGCCGTGAGACTCCCTGGTCCCAGAGGCGGAACTGCATGACCAGTCCCAGTAAATATACTTCCTTTCTCTCTCCTCGTCTATAAACTATCGCTGTACCCTCCACAGCAGGACTTTACAGCTAGACCAGCGCTAACCACCACAATCCAGCATGGAAATTCAAGCTGGACTTTTCATACCTTCCTATATTCACTTTAACCTGATAGCAAACCATACTGATCATCAGCAAAATAAATGCAAGAAAGCAAAATGCAAGTCAAAGGGAGTTTGAAAATGATCAGCATGCCATCAGTTTACATTGGATGTTGTAAAATATCATGCAGAATCGAAAAGCATCTGTGGTCTTATTGAGCAATTCTTCACATGATATCTCTCAGGTCTTTTATAAGCCGCCATGATGTAATTTTTGCAAGCGGAGGAGAGATGGTGGAATAATGCAGGCACATTGATTGACGGATTGATTTAGAGAGAGGGGGCGGGCCCAGGCGTCTGCTGAGCTGCGGTTTTGCGATCAAGCTTCACGCCGGCCCTCTGAACCTCAGCGCGCTGATTAGATTTGCACATTAATGTTTGATGACTTTGCTCATCTGGACCAGCACAAGCAAATCAGTTGCAGCCAAAGGCACTCAAGGTCAAATGGCAACGCATCACTTCCCCCCATGGAGGTGGGGGCAAGGGCAAGGGAGGGGAAGGGCAAGGTGTCACCTTTATCAGCCAATTAGAAGCCCAGCAGGGTGCATTGTGGGAGTATGCAGGGCTCGTGTGATTGTTATATATGATATACACACCAACTCTACTGCACTGAGTCTGCAAAGGAAATTATGTGTTTGGGAGGATGGGTGGCAAAACAAATGGCCCTATTTGTCCAGTCAACACATTTCACATTGTGTTATGAAGTGAATGCTCTTCATCTTTATCCTGAGGTGAGAGAAAAGAGAGCAATGGATGAATGTTTGATGGGTATAAAAGAAGACAGAGCAGGAAATGGTGAGAGAGCTTGAGAATAGTGACACACGGAGAATGCTGAGAAAGATTATGGTACTGAAAAGACCAGCTTGAATTTCTGTGCTGGATTCTGCTGGTCTAGCTGGGGGAGCATCATGGCTCAAAAATGCTTCAGCAACTTTATCTGTATATAAGTGGATCTCAGCCAGGGTCCGGGTCCCACAAGGAGGCCCTTAGAAAGTTTCCAAAGGGGCCTCAAGATGACTTGAAATAAGACAAAACAAGTATTGAAATAAGTTAAAACAATCTATTAATTTTTCTCCTGAACAAGAGTTTTTCTTTTCTTTGGAGAACAAATGATTCCCACATTCTTGCAAAACATGGATATACAAGGTAGCCTAATTTATGTGTGATTTATAGAAGCATTTATATAAATTAATAAAATATTAAAACGGCAGTGGACATTTTTATAAAGAAAATGTTTGTACTTATGCCAAGCTGTACAATATTATATTGGCTAGAAATTGTCAGTAAAAATAGTTATAAAAATCCTTATCCAGTAAATTATGAATGACTGGAAAAGTCATTTAAATTAATTGGTTGAAAAGAGTAGGATCCCTGCAGAACATTCAGCTCTTAATTTTGGAAATTCTAAAATGTATTTACATTTTTAGGCTAATTATTTTTGTTACCTACTGTAAACTATGGACTCCTAGCTAGAGAATAGAATAAAAATAGTATTCGTTTGTCAGTAGATGCATATCAGTAATGGATTTTATAGATTTAATGATGGATTTTAATATATATACACAGTGGTGTGAAAAAGTGTTGGCCCCCTTCTTGATTTCTTATTTTTTTGCATGTTTGTCAAGGGCAAACACACTTTAAAAACACAGTGCCATGTAGTTTTGGATTTTGTTCTCCCTTAATAATAAAAACCTTTATTTAAAAACTGCATGTTGTGTTTACTTGTGTTATATTTGACTAATATTTAAATTTGTTTGATGATCTGAAACATTAAAGTGTGACAAACATGCAAAAAAATAAGAAATCAGCAAGGGGGCCAACACTTTTTCACACCACTGTATATGTATATATATATATATATATATACTGTATATATATATATATACACACATACATACATCAGTTTAACAGACTTTACACTAACTGCTATATAAAGTCTAATAAAATTGGCTCCTATAGTGTAACTAAGCCAAAAGAGTTTTTTTCTGAGGACAGTTCTTCAAAGAAAAAATGTGGGTTTGATGCCCAGAGGCAATGCTGTGCAATTAGAATCAGGGTTAAAGTAGCCTGGTGTGAACACCAGCATTCCAAAAACAACATATGCTGTTGACCAGTCATGCTGGTCTTTTTTTAGCAGGGATTTAACTTGGACGAGATAAAAGTGTTTAAGAGAAGAGGAGATAGAAAGAGGTATCCATTTGGAATGTGGCACACTGGCATCAGTGTCTACAGTCTTCTGGCACTGGAAGCGTTTGGAGATGGAGATTTTCCTTGAAGTCTTATGTCGACGCTCGCCAAGAATAAAGCCTCCATCTAACACTCAAAGGTAAAATGTAATGCCAAAACACTCCTGCAGACCGAGTCCTCAAAAACTTTAGCACCACTCTATGTGGTGCTTTATAAAACTCAGACCATCTGTTTCACCTTTCTATAGCCATCGCTCTCCACAGCAGGACTTTCCAGCTCTCAAAGGTCCTGCCATCCATCCAAAACTAAGATCACTTAACAAAAAGCTGAGATCAGCATGTGCTCCCTGATGCAGCTCTACTGTGAGACCCTCTGGTTCCAGAGGCGGAGCTCCCTGTAAATATACTTCCACCCCCTTTCAAGAGGCTTAAGCTACAAATCCCCAATTGGGCAAATGTTTAACAACACTCTCCTAGTCTAGAAACTAACATTACCTCCTCCACAGCAGGACTTTCCCCACTCTCACAGGTCCAGCCATCCATCCGCAGCTAAAATCAGCATGTGCTCCCTGATGCAGCTCCACCGTGAGACCCCCTGGTCCCAGAGGCGGAGCTGCACGACGAGCCCCAGTAAATATAAGGGGCTTGATCTACAAATCCCCCAGTGGATCCTATTGGAAAATGATTAACAACACACCCTGGCCTCGTAATGTCACCGCCTCCACACACACACACACATACCAAATTCACACTACATAAATCCTTCGTCACTGTTGCCCGGCTGACAGGTAGCATCACCTAGGGAGGGCAGAGGCAGCAGAGCGAAAGAGACATAACACGGCTGCAGCTGCTTTCCACAGCCTCATCATGCACAATCCCAACAATTGGCACCACAAAAAGGAACATGAGCTCTGAAATGTCAGCAGGCATCGTAAATTACAGGACACACCAGAGAGGCAGTTACTCACAAGTGCCTGCGTGCAGATGAGAAGAAAATAGAGCGTTAATGGGAGAATGATCTGCCTGCATTTATGTTTTTTATTTAAAGAAGCAGCTGATTAATTTCAATCAATACAGGCAGTAAATGATTAGTGAAACATACAGTACA
This sequence comes from Sinocyclocheilus grahami, assembly GCF_001515645.1. Lineage (NCBI taxonomy): Eukaryota > Metazoa > Chordata > Actinopteri > Cypriniformes > Cyprinidae > Sinocyclocheilus > Sinocyclocheilus grahami. The sequence continues at coordinate 837,470 of NW_015505383.1, forward strand.
TGGCCTGTAAATGGCTGCAAAAGGACGAGTTGAGGACAAGGATGAGTTGATAGATATGTACAATGTAAAAATTATAATGAAAATGGCATTTCTTGCAGAAAATACACAAAAAAATTTTTTTTGTCATGTTCCAGTAAAATATATGAATATGGCAAAAACATAATACATCTGAGAAACATAATGTAAAATGTTCACTTCTTTACACACAATATATTTTGAATCATAATTATTATTTTTTACATCATAGGCAAATCGTTTTTGATTTTCTTTTTTAAGCATAAACTCGACATTTTTTAAAAATGTATTACATAAAGGCACAGAGGACAATATCATTGGAATCATTTTCAAAACAATTTTTTGCAATCGTTTGGCCACCAGAATTCTTCAAAAATATCTTCTTTTGTGTTCAACAGAAGAAAGAAATTCATATGGTTTTGAACAACGTGGGGGTGAGTAAATGATGACAGAATTTTCATTTTGGGTGAACTATCTCTTTAATATTTATCATTCTATCAATAGCCTATAACTTCAATTTACCATTAAAACGTCTAAATAGATGCATAGCACACAGAGTCAGTAAGTTTGAGCAGCTTGAGCTAGATCAGTTGCAGAAATGTAAAACCTAAAGAGTTAAACCCCTAATGAGAATGTTTGAGGAATATCAATGCAGTGCAATTGCAAGCACTGTAATTAAAGTCTATTTGTCTTACCTCTGGCACCAAACCCAATCTTTCTTACTCGTGTGACTTTTGACCCTTGAGTTACTGTGTCCTCTCCTGAGAAATCATTTGCTCTTCCATGTGTGCCTGCTTATGGCACTACAGGGACAAAGACACGACTCTGTCAACACAAAGAGCACATCTTTTACAAGGCAAATAATAACAACCTCTGCATATGCTATGCTTTTTATTTTTACCAAACATCATAGACTCTAGATCTTTCTCTAATATCAGCTATAAGGCTTTTTTCCATCAAGCAGGTAAAAATCGTCTAGAAAAATAACATATGATTAACATATGATTTGAAAAACCCTCAAGTATGAGCAATAGTAGTCATGTAGGCATGCTTGCCAAAATTACTGTGAATACACATATTACTAATTTCTAAGTTATGAAGGTTTTTGTAATTGGACAGCTGTGTTAATGTTAATGTGTTAAACAGAGCTATAAACAAAGTTGATAGTAGTTAACAGAAAGAGCTCCATCATGTGGTAAGCACTGCGATACTGCAGAAAGGGACAGTATATACTTAATATACAGTATGTATACAACTGTACTTTAAAAACATTATGTGAAAGTATGTTACTAGTATGCTGCATAATGAAACAAATAGGCCATTTCTTTATGAAATGATAATTGTTTCAAACTACATGCAATTTCATGTATGACAACTCTCTATTATTTATCAGATATCAATAAAATAGTCTATTTTAGACTGTCTGTGACTAGGCTCTGCAAACAGCAAAGATGAATCTGAGTGCAGAGCCACTGCTAGCCAATCAAAAGTCTTTGAGGCGCTGTCAGTCAATTTTGATGGTTTGGATATGCTGATATGTCTGTAGAGGGCGGGATTTTGGAGAGAGGTGAGTATTGCTGAATTCAGAACTGCATACTAGCATACTGCTCTACTATTTTTATCATTTCTTTCTATGGCTGGAATAATAGTATGCTATATGTGGTTCCGAATTCAGCAAACATCTGCTTAAGTCCGACGTTTTATTAAAAACTATGTACTGTAGGCATATTTTTTTTTAAAGAAAAAAATAAAATGAAAATGACAAAGTTATTAAAACTTTAAGATGTATATATATACACACACACACACACAAACTCTTCCAATTCATTTGTGTGTGAATTTAAAAAGTCAAGTGAATTGCATTGTGAGACACAGCGCTAGCGAAGTGTGCAGTTTGTGTATTGTTTAGATCACATTTTGACTAATTTAATAAGTTACCTAGGTATTCCATCCATACAAATTACAACACACCTTATACACACTGTATACTGCACAGATAGTAAAGGTAGTCTGCCAGTGTGCTATACCAAACACAGCCACACACACACACACACACACACGTTCTCTGCAGAGCTGTTGTAGGTAGAGTGAGTAATCTGACAGTCAATAAAGATTGTCCTAGATATCATATAATTGTCTCTGCTCTACAATCAGAGCTCATTTTCATCAAGTGCCTCTCACTAGAGTGTTTATCGCCTAGTGGTTTATGATTGAAGCCTTTAGCTAAAAGGTTAGAATTCTGATCATGAGGCTGATGAGAAATGGGAATTAACCAGCAACTACACTAATCTAAGATCGGTGTTTCCTGTATTAGTAGTCAGAGGCTGTGTGTGCGGAGAGACCCATGGCTCTAACATTAGTTTATATGTCTCTCAAATGAATCATCCGACCTTATGTGCTGCAGCTTTCACACACACACACACACACACACACACACACAGGAGTGAGTCTCATTCTCTGGATGAGCTTTCCTGCAGAGAAAGTAAATGGAGAAGCGTGTAGGTGGGAAGCAAAACATTGGGGGAAGAGACCTTTGTGAGGCATAAAGGTCATTTCTAATGTCACAATAATTAGCATGAAGTGTGATATAATTATGTGAATGTGTATTTGGTAACATATATTTAGTACAGCGCGTTTATGTGTGAAAGTGTGCATTCTGGGTGTAGATCTTGTGTGCGACAAAAACACAGGAACTTTTTGTGTTTCAGCTCTTTACACCAGAATAAAGTTTGATGGAATAAAAAATATTCATGTTGCCAAGCACAAAACGCAAGCATGAGTCACACCAAAATAAATATTTTTTTCCCCCAATTTACGTCTGATCTATGCCTCAGTTAAAAAGCCCAAAACAACAGTGTATAATACTGAAAGTGCAGAAAATCCAGATATTATTAAAAGGGTTGAAGCTAACTACAACTACAAAAAAAAGTGTAATTTACATGTACTGTTAGTCAGTACAAACAGATTGTATTACACCTGTTTCATTCATACAGATAGGAGCAACATGTTTTTTTTTTTTTTGCCATAGTGCCCAAATTAGGCCTAAAAATTCAGCTTTTGGATTTTAATGTAAATGCAATTACAACTCTTACCAGAATAGTTAACCAAAAATGAAAAGTTTTGCTGAACATTTACAAGATGTAAATCAGCTGAAGAACATATGTGGAGAAATGTAGCATTACTTGCTCACCAATGGATCATCAGTGTAATTTACATGTACTGTTAGTCAGTACAAACAGATTGTATTACACCTGTTTCATTCATACAGATAGGAGCGACATGTTTTTTTTTTTTTTTGCCATAGTGACCAAATTAGGCCTAAAAATTCAGCTTTTGGATTTTAATGTAAATGCAATTACAACTCTTACCAGAATAGTTAACCAAAAATGAAAAGTTTTGCTGAACATTTACAAGATGTAAATCAGCTGAAGAACATATGTGGAGAAATGTAGCATTACTTGCTCACCAATGGATCATCAGCAGTGAATGGGTGCCATCAGAATGAGAGTCCAAACAGCTGTTAATGTCTTGCGAAAAGCTGCATGTTTGTAAGAAACAAAACCATCATAAGGCATTTTAACTTATATTTTAACCGTCGCTTCTGGCCAAACTTTGGTTCATAATTCACAATAACTCTTTCTTTATCTACATCTTGGATAAAACTTGGTCAATTTTTAGCAAATTTTTATTTTTTGAACTATTCCTTTAAGTTGTCTTTGTTAGAGCAAAATCACACTAATAAGTACAGAGTAACAACATGTACATACTATACAGTTAGGGTTAGGATTTTGAAGATTAGCTGCTTGTAAATATGCACAATTCACTGTTAATACTATAGTAAATACATATAACATAACAATAAGGCCACTATAAAATAAAGTGTTAGCAATGTGCTTGATCTTGTTTTAATGCAATGGCTATTGTGAACACATTTTGCATTTGTCAAGAATATTCAAGGAATCAAGAATCAAATAAGAAATTTGCGGAAATTTGCGGAAATTTGCTATTTACAATCAATGCTTCTAATTAAGACAATATATGAAAATGTACTACAGTGTCTAGCAACACTGTGAGTAGTGTATTCTGATTTTTCATTTGAACAATTATAGTTTCTATCATTGTGTTGATTCGATAGACATTATTAAAGGGATACTCCACCCCAAAATGAAAATTTCGTCATTAATCACTTACCCCCATGTCGTTCCAAACCCGTAAAAAACTTTGTTTGTCTTCGGAACACAACGCTCTTCTGTGTCATCCGCGCTGCATGGATGCGCTGTTTTCATTCAAATCCAAGTGTAAATACACATAGAAAACGTATCCTTGTCGCGGCTGACAAAGAAGAGCGTACGCTGCTTGCGTTCCGTGGATATTCTCCAAAATGGCACTACGGTGATAAATTTGCAGAAATTTGTGGAAATTTGCTATTTACAATCAATGCTTCTAATTAAGACAATATATGAAAATGTACTACAGTGTCTAGCAACACTGTGAGTAGTGTATTCTGATTTTTCATTTTAACAATTATAGTTTCTATCATTGTTTTGATTCGATAGACATTATTAAAGGGATACTCCACCCCAAAATGAAAATTTCGTCATTAATCACTTACCCCCATGTCGTTCCAAACCCGTAAAAAACTTTGTTTGTCTTCGGAACACAACGCTCTTCTGTGTCATCCGCGCTGCATGGATGTGCTGTTTTCGTTCAAATCAAAGTGTAAATACACGTAGAAAACGTATCCTTGTCGCGGCTGACAAAGAAGAGCGTACGCTGCTTGCGTTCCGTGGATATTCTCCAAAATGGCACTACGGTGATACGGAGAGACACAGAGGAGATGAATTGTTGAATAAAGTCGTTATTTTTGTTTTCTTCGTGTACAAAAAGTATTCTCATCGCTTCATAAAATTCAGATTGAACCACTGATGGCAGATGGACTATTCTGACGATGCTTTTCATACTTTTCTGGGCCTTGACAGTGTTGTTTACTTGGCAGTCAATGGAACAGTCACAAGCCTCATATTTCATCCAAAATATCTTAAATTGTCTTCCGAAGATGAACAAAGTTTTTTACGGGTTTGGAACGACATGGGGGTAAGTGATAAATGACAAAATTTTCATTTTGGGGTGGAGTATCTCTTTAAGGTGATTCTATCTCAGCGTTGTTGTTTTGTGAGTTCGTTTGTTTTGGTGATTGTTTTATTTAATAAATCTCAGGATTTATTAGAACTTTCATTTTGTGAACATGTTGTTTATTACTCTCAAACACATGAGAGTATAGGTTTCATAACTGGAGGCACCGCGCTAAATAACGAGTTGTTCTTGTATTATTTAACTATTCCAATTCTCAGGGAAAAGACCATTCATCATGGTTTACTACTGCTGGGATACCAGGGCTCCTGTCAAGGCATTATACAGTATGAGTGTACCCAGCTGTGGAGGGTTACAGACATCAGTATCTCACACCTGGCCTGAACCACATTGCCAACAAAGTGCTTCATGTGTTCATGCTTCATGTGCTTTGCTTCATGTGTAACAACAGCTGGGACACAATATCCACACTAAAGAGGACAAGGGAACCGCTAGACCTGTCCAGGTCCAAGTCCCTTGACTTAAAGTTTTCTGTCTCATATGGACTCAAGCCTCATCCATCTCCTACTTAAATGTGAGCAGCGATCACTTTCACCTCGCCCCAGCCTCTTTATCCAATGCTAGTTGTGCATGACATTTTAATATCCTGACTGTAGGCTCAGTCCAGGTGTAGGCCCAAATGATGTAAGAGCAAGAAATAATCCATGAGCAGATACCTCACTATTCATGCAACACCGTGAATAAGGAATAAAGAAGACAATAACTGATCTTTGAGAAGCATTTAAAGTAATGCTTGTACAAAAATTGGAAAAAAACAAAAACAAAAAATTTCAAGTAAAATTAATTTACTAAAAAGTATTAATTACTTTTGAAAAATTACATATAAAATTTAAAAAATATTTTATAGTTTTAATTAGATCAAATACTTTTAAATCACTGTTATAAGTTTAAAAGAGCATTTTCTTTACCAATTGATAATTTACAAAAGTCATTGGACAGTTGATGACATGGAAGTCAATCCTATTTTGACTTTCAATATAGTATGTAAAACAAAGAAAGATGGCATAATTCTCAACCTGTGTGGTTTTGTGTGAATGAATGTTCAGCATCTGTGACTCTGCAGAATGACAGAGAAAGATGATGGAGTTAAATGATCTGACTGGTGTAAGTGTGTGTGATGTTTGCCACCCTGCATTAATTCCCGACTCACCCGACGGAGTTAATCTGGTGTAGTGTGGAGGAGAGTGACAAGATGGACAAAAAAAACCCCCACTTCACAAATACACACACACTGCACGCACAGAGAGATTATAGCAGTTAAACCACTGGGTTGCTCTCATTTTAAAGATTACAACTGAACACATCCCTCCCGTCACCGCCTCATTGAAAAAATCTGTCATCCATCTCACGTCTGGCTTTCCCTCTTTATTTCTCATGTCCAATGGTTATCTGAATTCATTTTACTGACTATAATACAAACTGTAAGATGAGAAAAAAAGTATCTTTCTTTTCCTTGTGGATTTCTCTCTTTAGAAAGAGGAATTATGGGTGAAGAAAAGGTTAGCAGTGACAATCCGATCCCTCCCTCTCAGCTCTTAACACTTCTCCTTGGCCTTCTTCAGATATTTATTTATTTCCTCACTCCTGTGCTCCTGTCTCAGGTTGTGGAAGCTAACTGTAGTTCAATATAAATAAACAATATAAAATACACATTTTATGCAAATTTACTCACCCTCAGACCAAAATGTAAAGGAGTTTGTTTCTTCATTGGAACAGATTTAGAGATTACATCACTTGCTCACTATTGGATCATCTGCAGTGAATGGGTGCCGTCAGAATGAGAGTCCAAACAGTTGATAAAAACATCACAATAATCCACACCACTCCAGTCTTTACACATCAATGTATCGTCACGAGCCGCAGGGTTTAATTTAGTTTTGTTTGTGTATGTTTTATGACTCTCAAAGCTGTGATTCCCATTCACTTACATTATATGACTGATAGACTGCAACGGTTTGTGTTAAAATCTTTGTTTGTGTTCTACTGAAGAAACAAAGTC
>NW_015505383.1:844879-859304 GCF_001515645.1 Sinocyclocheilus grahami
TCTGCAGTGAATGGGTGCCGTCAGAATGAGAGTCCAAACAGTTGATAAAAACATCACAGTAATCCACACCACTCCAGTCTTTAAACATAAATTTATCGTCACGAGCCGCAGGGTTTAATTTAGTTTTGTTTGTGTATGTTTTATGACTCTCAAAGCTGTGATTCCCATTCACTTACATTATATGACTGATAGACTGCAACGGTTTGTGTTAAAATCTTTGTTTGTGTTCTACTGAAGAAACAAAGTCACCTACATCTTGGATGCCCTGGGGGTAAGCAGATAAACATCAACTTTTCATTTTTGGGTGAACTGTCCCTTTAAGATGTTTTTAACTTAAAACCTTGGCTTCTGGATAAAATCCAACTCCATAATCCATAATAACGCTTCCTCCAATGAAAAAGTCCATCCCCTGTAGTCCTCTAAAATCAAAATCCACTGAAATATTTGTTTAGAACAGTTTTTTGCTAAACGGTGCTTGATCTGTGCATATTTCTCTCCTTATTCAGATGATTATTTTTTCACTGGAGAAAGCATTATTATGGATTAAGGATATTTTAGCCAGAAGCAACGGTTTGAAGTTAGAAATGTTTTAATGATGGATTTGTTTCTTACAAACACAGGTTTTCACTTCTCAAGACATTAACTGATGGACTGGAGTGGTGTGGATTACTTGTGGATTATTGTGATGTTTTTATCAGCTGTTTGGACTCTCATTCTGACGGCACCCATTCACTGCAGAGCATCCATTGGTGAACAAGTGATGTAATGCTACATTTCTCCAAATCTGTTCCCATGAAGAAACAAAATCATCTACATCTCGGAATGGCAAGTGAGTACATTTTCTGCACATTTTCATTTTTGGTTGAATTATTACTTTAAACTAAACAGATGAACACTAAACAAACAAAATAAACAACATGTGATGACATATTTGATGATATTCAGTTCACACAATTTCTTATAGAAATGTAATCAATCAAAAACTTTAACCTGTTGGATCCAATAGCCCAGTGTTTCTCAACCAGGGGTCCGTGGCCTTGCGTCAAGGACCACTAGGGGTCCGTATAAAGTATGAATATTTGCATAAATTTTGTATATTTGGACATGACATGTTCCCATGAAAGAAAAATCCAATATAGCTGATGATATGGCAAACTACTGGACAAGTCAGCTAACTTGATTTATACTTGACTGCATTTGGTCCTCACAAAGACACAAATGATACATCCACTTTCACTTCACTTACTAATTTTAGTACTTAAACTTATTTTAGTTAGATGACAGATGGGAAGGCAACATTTCAAAATTTTCATTTAGAGTAAGTTATTCACAATATTTTTTTTCAGCTTTATATCAATTAACAAAAATGTTTTTAATAGTTTTAGTTCTGTCATGACAACTCTCGGAGGGATTGGGATGGTAATGTACATGACAATGTTAATGTATTTGGTCTTGGCGGAATAGATCTGCTACGCTGCTGCTGCTGCAGAGCAAGTACCGAGACTTGCTACTGCCAATACATCCACAACATGCTGCTGTAAGCATGTAAGAAATACTGCTGCTGCACATATAGCATACGTGAATCACCCCTTAGCAGATCTATACAGGTGGAGCTGGGGAAGGTGGAGGGTTTCTGAAGTGCGCTGCCAACTGCTACAGCAAACAAAAGCCAGGTATTTGAATACTGAGCAGCGAGCTCATTGGCTACCGATACAGGAGAGAACCAATCAGCTGCCCTGTGACAATGATGTCACCAGGTCAGATTGAGCTAGACCTATCGGACTGCGCCATCTAGAGTTTCATGCCAGAACTCTGTATTTAACAATGCTCATATCCAGGCACCTCTGATATACCATTTTACAAAAACAATAAGTTGAGACATTATAATCTTGCATACTTGTGATGGACAGTATGCAAATTTGAACAAATAGATATTAGATGTGTCCTTTTTGCATTTAACACCATGCATTTGGACTAAAAACTGCACAGTGTTTAAATCAAGCACAGCATCAGTGACTCATATCAGATGCAACATTTAGTATATTATGTCCTTGGTTCAAACAAAATTCAAGACACTTGTGGTATGAGAATATAAATATGAAATGTATGATCTATAAGAATGTGATCTGTGTGACTATATCTTTAAAATGTAGATTTCAGGGCCACTTAGCTTTTATATGTTACAGTATAAATTGCAGACTCACCAAAAACTAGCAACACCCTTTAAACTTCTCACTTTCTCTCTCAGTCTCACAAACACACCCTCACACACTGCTCACATTCACGCAGGAAGTAAGCTCAAGGCAGATCGCAAGAAAGGAAGTGAGATGCAACACATTTATAAACAATACTGTTGCTTCTTCTGCAAATGTATCTGGTCTGCTATTGTACGTGTGAAGACGAAGATAAGTCCTCCAAACATTGTAGGTTTTTAGCCACAGCTCACTCCACAGACAAATTTAATTAATTATACATGTATTTATTATAATAAAAAAAAAATAGTGGAGTCCATTGAAAATATGGGATATAAATAAATATATAAATAAAGTTATAACGTAATTATATATTGTTCCATATCTTACATTACAGTTTATTTTTGCCTAATTTTGCTCATAATTTGGTACACATTAAACTCAACTCAAAGCCAATAAATAAATAAATAAGACATAATGAAGAAGCAACATCACTGACATTATGTATTGCTTCATAACTTAATTACTGTTTATTTTTGCCTAATTTTTATCATAACTTGGTGCACATTAAACTCAAGCCCAATAAATAAACAAAATGAATGAATAAATAAATAAATAAAGTTATGACAAATGAAGAAGTGTCACTTACATTATGTATTGTTTCATAACTTAAATACCAACTGTTTATTTTTGCCTAATTTTGCTCAAAATTTAGTGTGCATTAAACTCAACTCAAGGCCAAAAAAATAAGAATAACTAAAATGAATAAAGAAATAAAGTCATGATGTAATGAATAAGGAATATTTATATAATAAGATTCTACACTATTTATAGACACTAACCATATTTTTAAAAAATTTGAAATTTACTTTGTTGTACCTTTGTACAAAAGGTGAGAGGTCAAGGTTTTTTTTTTAAATGAAGTGGCAGATACAATCTACAAAAACTATTTTTTTTAATAATAAGGTAATATACAGTAAATACAATTTTATATAAAGAAAAAAAAACTATATAAAGTATGAAATATCATAGTATAAGTTGATGCACATTTTGTTTAGGTGTCATATCATTCAGTCTTAGAATGAGACTGAATGCAGATACCGAGATACACTGGAGTCACGTCACCTTTGACAGAGTGACCCACGAAGCCCTCTTGCATGTCAACATCTGCTATTGAGTAAAAATGGCATTACTGGTAAGTACAGATCACATGTATCTGCCCAGCAACCACAGGAAGTCCTTCTTTTGCTGCTGCTGCTGCTTACAGAACATCAGCCTTGTGCAGCGGAAGTGCACACTTCTATCTACACACACACACACACACACACATACAAACACACCTACAAGAGCAAGAAGTGAGGACTTGTGGCTCCCCGTCCCGGAAAAGACTGTCTGCATCCTGTCGGACACAAGAGTCAGAAAGCATGATCAAACGCAAACTAAGTGAGTATATTTGATTGAGCACTTCCGCCGTAGTATAGTGCAATATCATTTTGCCATGAGGTTTCTTATTGTGGTTAAAGTCTCTGGTCAGTTAAGCAAGACTAATACAGATCAAAATGCTTTAAATAACGCCCCAGCGTCCTTGTCGAAGCTATCAGTGAGTTATAAAGAAGCAGTTTGTTGACATTATTGATATTTATAATGGCCTTAAAGGCTAATGTTCCTCTCTTATGAAGGTTAGTGTATTTGAAGACAGTGGTACATAGACACTGATACGTTTTTAAGAGTCTTTTTGTAGTTTTGATTCACATGCCTTGAGGAAAAACCAAAGTCAGAAGCATGCCGTTCTGAAGGCAGTGATGGGATATGGGAATACTGTAATGACATTTGGGGATTCAGCTGCACAAAGCAAATGAATGTACTTTAGACTAGATCAATATGAGCCCGAATTGAACATCGACCAAGAAAAACAAACTCATGATGAAAATAAAAGTCGTTTATATTAGATTAGTTTGAGTATTATAAGGTCAAAGTATATGGGATATATGGATATTTTTGTGTGATACTGGGAGCAAATACATGTAAAAGCACAGTCATACAAAAAAAAAAACACACACACACACAATGGCAAGAAAAGTAAAAAAAACACAAAAGACGTCTGAAATCAGTCATGTACATTCACTGGTAAGTTCTTATGTCAATCCAGACCAACAGAAGAGGAAGGTCTTTAAAGTAAAAAACATAAAATATATATTTAAAATATTTAAATACCTTGCGTATGTTCATATACACACGCCAATCTATTCCCAATAAAATATAGATTATTCAACACACATTTATTGTACTTTTTGCCTTACTTAATGAGGTTAGTAGTCACAATGGAACCTAGAGCTGTCAAATTGATTAATCGTGATTAATCGCATCCAAAATAAAAGTTTGTGTTTACATAATATACAGTGGAGATCACTAATCTATAAATACTTTAAAATATTTTTTCTCTTCATCTTCATCACTCAAAATCTGAAGGAATATTAGCTGTAGGTATACCTCTGTTCCACTAACATGTTTAACTAATTTTCCCAAGGCATTTCAACAAAAACCTTTATTTTGTGGAAAACACAGTGATCAAAATTAGAGCACAGTAACCACTGTAGCACAACAGAAGATTACTTCTAAAATTTGGATGGTTACAGCTGTCAGAAGATTATTAGGACGTGTAGAGGCCTCTGCTTTGAATGACTTCAGTACATCTGCGGCCGCAAGACTTCTTTAGTTTCTCACACTGCGCTGGCGTGATCTTGGTCCACTCTTGGTCCACTGCTTTACCTGTTCTGCAGTGTGACAGGGACATTGTCTTGCATGAAAATTGCAGGCTGATTGGGAGATGCTTGTAGGGAAGGAACTGCATGTTGCTGAAGGAGGTTCTAATAAACATTTGTATTCACTCTGACATGTATCTGTATAAGAAGCCCAACTTCTGCTGCAGAAAACATCGCCTAAATCATGACACTTCCTCCTCCACCTTTCACTGACTTCTTTACACACTTCAGTTTTTGCTCAGTTTGACGCCAAACAAAATGTTTCCCATCAGACCCCAAAAAAATTACACTTATTCTCATCACTAAAGTGAACGTTGGACCGGTTCTCCTCTCGCCACACAGCATGCTACTCAGCAAAGCCTTTTGATACTTTCTGCTAATGAGAGGCTTGGTCACTGCAGAGTGCGCTTTCAGTCTCACATCTCTTAAACATGCCGAGACAGATCCATACCCTGTTCAGCGCTGAACTGGCAAGCAATTCCAGCTGCAGTGTTGAACCGATTCCTCATTGAGAGTCTCCGTCTTGTCTTCTCATGCATTTGTCCAGCCTTTTTGGGGGACTTGAATGAATTAGTGTCATTGCAAACCTGCAATATTTGGGAAATCACAGATTTGGAATGACCACGTTCTCTTGCTATGACTGAAAGTGTCATCCCTTTAGCCTTAATCTGGACAACCTCCTGTCACAGGGACTCAGTCACCATAGAGCGGCTCTCCATCTTAGTGAAAATTGGAGGAATGCTGCCAGTTGAATAGTGTTTGTTATATAATTAAGGAAACTGGCACCAGGTGCCAGATTAACACCAATAATTTAAGTGTTCTCTAATTTTGATCAGAGTTCTTTTTCAAATATCTAATTTAACTTTTTTATACAGTGCATCAGAATACAATTAATTTATGAAATATGCTTAAAAACTTCACTTTTACTTCTGTTAGGACAAATTCAAATAGGACTAAGCAGTGACCTTGAAATTGATGAAATTTTAGGTTGTTCTCTAATTTTAATCTTCACTGTATGTGTGTGTACTTTGTATATTGTATGTATACATAAATACATACACACATACGTGTATATTTAAGAAATATATGTAATATATATGTAATATAAATTTATATAAAATATAAATATGACTGAATATGTATATATAGCTTCTTTATTTTCTTAAATATATACATGTATGTGTGTGTATATTTTTATATAATATACACAGTACACTCATATATTATGTAAACACAACATTTATTTTGGATGCAATTAATCTGGATGCATTGCGATTAATCATTAAATATTTTAACAGTAACAATTAAATGGTTATTAAACATAAAGCAGGAAATATAGTAAATGTAGAAAACATTAAATCTTTACTTTGATAAATGTGACCCTGGACCACAAAAGCAGTCTTAAGTCGCTGGGGTATATTTGTAGCAATAGCCAAAAATACATTTTATGGGTCAAAATTATACATTTTTCTTTTATGCCAAAAATCATTAGGATATTAAGTAAAGATCATGTTCAATGAAGATATTTTGTAAATGTCCTACTGTAAATATATCAAAACTTCATTATTGATTAGTAATATGCATTGCTAAGAACTTCATTTGTACAACTTTAAAGATTATTTTCTCAATATTTTGATTTTTTTGCACCCTCAGATTCCAGATTTTCAAATAATTGTATCTCGGCCAAATATTGTCCAATCCCAACAGACCACACCTCAATGGAAAGCTTATTTATTCAGCTTTCAGGTGATGTATAAATCTCAAATAAAAAAAATTGACACTTAAGACTGGTTTTGTGGTCCAGGGTCACAAATATGTTTTGATCAGTAATTAATAAACAAATAAAATTACAAGATATAAAACACAAATCTGCTTTTACTGAGAAAATATCTATTCAGTCTTTTATTTTTTTATGTACACATTGCAATTAGTGAAAATGATAAGAAACATTGAAGTAGATATTTAAATATTTATTCATTAATATTTAAATGTTGAGTATGAAAACACTGAAATGTGTTTTAAGAATGAATGTGCTATTATTATTATTTTATTTCACACTGATATTTTCTTTAATAGACGATTCTATCAATTTACTGTAATTTCATAATTCAAAATGTAAGTGTAAATAAGATCTGGTATTGTAATTACCATTCATTTTAAGATTATTTGATTATTGTGAATGCAAAAATTAACAGTTTTATCTCACAAAACATGTTTCATCCTTAATATTGGGTACAATTTTGGATAGCTGTGTGTTTTCTTCAAGTACAACATATCAGTACAGCAACACATTATGAACTACATTACCTTTAACAGTCCCATTTCAATATGTCTGATATCTAAATATACTCAGTCTGGATCATAACACAAGACCACTTGCAAGAAACACAACCAGAATTGGGCTAAACTTTGACAGTCCCCCGAGAGCTATAATTATTAAGATAAATGAACAGACGTTCCAACAGTGACAAAGACAAATTTAAGACCCTGACATCGAAGATCATGCTAGAAACATTGCAAAATACAGCTAAGCTTTATTTTAAGAATCGCCTTCCTGTTTGCACAGTCTCTTAATTTCCTCCCACGTTCATCATTATCACTGCTCGGCAACCTTGACATGATTTTCACCAGAAGGAAATATTCTGGCTTCATTTATGAGAAGCTGAAATGTTAAAATGGTTGTTTTAGGGACTAAAGGGACCAATGCATTTTTCCCACAGATGAGGTCAGGGCTTGTATGTTTACTTAAGAGGCTACATGTTTCTTTCTCACATTTAAGGAACTCTTGGTATGATAGGGACCCTGGGGTGCACAGCAAAGCCCACAACGAGCACCCTAAGCTAATTTTATTTATTTATTTTTTTACCAATGAGAGGTTTAGACCAAAAACCGTGTCGAGTTATAACACGCACAACATGTTTTCTCCTTTCTCAGACTTCAAGTGGTTTGGTAGTCTCACCAACCTCCGGCGGAAATCAGACACCCAGAAGGACGACGCCAAAGAGGTGTCCACCGATGACATGGGCATGCATCCACGGAGCCCGAGCTACGCCAGCTCCAGTGAAATGTACACGCACATGGGCACCATGCCGCGTCACCCGAAGAAGGACAAAAGCTTGAAGAAGAGCAAGTCCAAGGACAAGACCAGCCTCAGTCAGAGTCAAAGCATGAGACCTCCACAGGACCATGTAGTTGATTCCCCACTTCTCAGCGTACTCTCTGGGAAGGGCCTGGAGGCCCTGGAGAACCCCATCTTAGAGGACAAGCCAGCTGTAGGAACCAGAGATGATCACATTCAGAATCGTGAACTTCCACCTCCACCAACTATGGATGGACACTCAGCAAAGCAGGAAGATGAAGATAAGGAGCCAGTAGATGACCCCAAGCTACATGTTGATCCACCAAATGCATGTCTGGGAACGTCACCAGATCTATGTCAGAGCAATGAGCCAGAGGTCCAGCCAGTGCTGCCCAAGAAGAGACATAAAGAAGGAGACACCTCCATGAAGGATGCTGAGGAGCACCAGGTGGACAATAACTTGATTCAGTTACCTCTGAAAATTGGCAGTCAGGTGGAGCAGAAGCAAGCAGCATTGGCAGATGCTAAAATAGGATCAGACTGTAAACAAGGCAGTCAGGAAGAAAAAGAGCCTAACAGGTAAGAATCAGCTAAATTCCTTGAATCTTGAATCTGATCTTCATCGTTTGTTTATACCCATTAAGTACAGTAGCTACGTTCAATGAGTAGAGTACAATTAACATTAAAGACGAAATACCATTCAAACAATAGAAACCATCACAGAATCTGTAATGGTTTTACAGGTTATAATGGGAATTGTATTGGTTTTAATGGAAATGGTAAGGGTCCTTGTGGATCTCTGCTGGTAATTTGTCACCTTTTATTGGTGGCTTGTTAAAACCACTAAATCATAATGGAATATCTCCCAAAACACACTAAAGGAAAACATTTTTTAATGGTTTTAATGGTTAATAGTTGGGTGGTTTGTAATGGTATTTGTAGTGTAAACCTTTAGAATTTCTGTGATGGTTTCTTTAGTTTGTTCTTTCAGCAGGGAAAGTGTTATTAAGAAATGGATTTGTGACTAAATGTTTCAGAGGACAACAACGTCACATGAACGCTATTGTTCCGACAAACAGCATGACATACGAATGTGATTTTTACACAACAGTTCGATATACAAGAAGTTATTATTGAGCAACTAACATTTTAAACACTGCAGTTAGTTTCTGTATTTTTGCACCGCCATTCGTTCCAAATGAAGCCAAAGCTGAATGAACCAGCAAGCAACACAGACTAGTGTTTGTTCCTGAATCATTCAGAGTTTACGAACAAATCAGTTGAATGAATGACTCATTGACTCGCTCATAAAGACAATCACTTATCACCACCTACTGGCGTACCGATGCAACCCACAGTAACTGAACAATATCCCAAATACACAAGCGGAGTGAAACAAACAGTGAAAAGCCCCAGTGCTGTTGGACTGTATATCTGTATATTAATAATGAAGCAAATTGAGACATTAGGACAATACAGAAACTCTGAACAGATAAATCAGATAGCTGCACTATAACGTCAAATGAGACTAATCCTCGTGTCTGACCACATACCGTGACAGTGTGCTTTTGTGATACAGTAAATTATGATCTCTGCTCCTTTGTGACACTGGTTCATTGTACATGAGCTTCACGCTTGAGATGTGCTCATGAGATTAAGAACTGCTCTGTGCGTTTAGACATGCATTATGAGACAGTTTATCTCAGGGGCCCTATAGACTCCAGTACGTTAATAACTAAAATACTAAAATATATTTAAGTGAATTTATAAACGTACGTTTGGGATTGGATATGTAAAAGATTTTGGCCAATGATGGTGTTGAATATTCTCTTTTTACATCAGGCTTGCTCCACTGCTTGGTTCAGCCATGTTTCCAATTTCGCTGGATGGCGTGTAAATGGCTGGTAATGAGGTCACACACCTGTGAGTGTTTGATCAATGAGGTCAAACAGCGTTTTAGCAGTGACCCTCATAAATTCACATTAGTCACATTAGTGGGCAGCAGAGAGCAACAGGGTGAACAGGCATTCAAAGAAAAGTTGTTGTTCATTCCTCTCAGCTTCCCAAAGGGACTTGACAGACCGTAAGACTTAGACTGGAAAACTGAATGAATAATTTTAGGAAACACCCCTTATTGGGCCTTTTTTATGAAAAAGTTTTTTTGTTGTTGTCTATTCATTTGGAAGTGTTGTTTGAATATGAAGTTGCACAAGGATCTAAGGTGAGTTTATCATTGTTGGTATGTCGTTTGTGTTACATATTTTCCTCTAAAATTTGATTTTAGTTCTAACAAAAAATTTGAATAACTTTCGTCATCAATTTATTTAATTTTACTTTACTTTGATGACAGTGGGGGCTAAACTGCTTGTTATTTTCAGCTTTAATTATAATAGCAGTATTCAGTAAATAGTGAACTTAAAAAACAAATGAGTGAAATGGCCTTTATATCTACACTGTATACTCTGAATTCAATATATAGCATTGTGGTCATAAATGGTGTAGTTATTGTATCAAATTATAATACTTTACTTTGAGATATAGCATGGCAAAAAAAAAGTTATTATTATGATATCTCGTCTTGGACAGCGTTTTAGTACAGGCAAACTGCATATGCTACATAACCATTGTCTTATAATAAGACTGTATCAGTCAGAGCTCATTATAAACAACATCTGGTTTGTTGTTTGCCAGGAAGATCTTTTCCCTGTCATATACAGCTGAAGGAGGATAATGATGTGAGGTCAGCCGGCACAGCTGGAGGATGTGAGAAATGTCTTCAGGAAACACACAAGTTTTCCTGCTTTTGTATGCAGTCACCTTACTGTGTATTTACTATTATACTAAAAGAAGGCCATACATAGTCAAAATCAAGTTGTCACGCCATTCACTATTTTGTGGGCGTATTCAGCAGTGAACATCTAGATTGCTGACCAATGCATACTTTGAGTTGTTAAGAGCAGAACCACCATCACATTAATGTTCCTACTAATTCTCCAAATTAGCATTCATTTGAATTAAAACATATGATAAAAATATAAAAAATAAATAAATGACTATAAATCCAATAATATTACAATGTATTATTAATAATAATAATACCATAAATATATTGATAATATAATGAATTGATAACATTAAAAGTTTAATAATAATAATAATAACAAATTATTATTAAATGAATTAAATATATGACCACTTTCATATCACATGACAAGCTGAATTAAATAAACCCCCATGTTTATGTCACTTTCAGTTGCATAATAAATTTGAATTAATCATAATAAAATTAATATAAATAAAATATAATAAATATAATATAATATATATAAATATATATAAATAAATATAAATAAAAATATAATAAAATGTATTATTTATAATAAAATTATAATAAATTCTATTACAATTACAATGTATGGATAACATTAAAACAATATAAAAATAATAGTTAATCTTAAATTAATTAAATATATTATCACATGCAAAACTAAATTAAATAAACCCCCAAGTTTTTTTTTTCTTTGCCACTTTCAGTTGCAGAATAAATGAATCATGGTCTGTAAATAGGGATTTTCTTCAGTTGCATATTATGCTGCTGCTTGATTCTGCTTCCACACCTCAAGATGTCATTGTACAATTCAAGACCTCAAAACTGACTTGGTGCACCTGAAGGCCCACTGAAAAATAACTCTTTCTAAAAGCTGTTTTAAAAATGTTTTGGGTAGTTTTTCCCTGTTCAGGGAGCATTTTAGCATATTGGGGTCTTATTCATGTCTTAGGAGATATTCTGTCTTGGTATGATCATTCACATGTTGTTTTCACCATCATTCTACACACTCCAGTAACCTGCAGGAAATAACAGTTGATTTGTTGAGCATTTGAAGGACCTTTGCTTCATTTCCTGTTTGTATATCTCTGCTGCTTTCATTCCTGTGTTTCAGAACAGAAACTTCTGTTCAACACACTCTGTTTCACTCTGACTGACTCAGAGTGAGGTGTTGAGAACATTCATACAATGGTTTTTCAATGTGTTTGGCAGTGGTTTCCACATACTTCTGCTTTTCTGAAACTTTTCCCATGCTGAAAGCTGTTTCTTGGCCTGATCCGAGTGAAGTTGTCATTGCTAATTTATCTAATAGCCTTGTTAAAAACTCTTCCCATGCTTAAAGCAAGTTTGTTTCTCTCACACACTCACAGATAAAAAAAAAAACCTGTCACTGGGGCTGTACCCTTTCAAACACTACTGATATGCACTTTTGAGATACTTATACACCTTTGAGGTGCTATATGCACCCTTTCAGAGTAAATAAGGTACAAAAGTGTATCTTTTGAAGAGGTACTGCTCCAGTGACAACTTTTGTACTTTTTTACTGGGAGTGCATGAATTTTGACAAAGTACTTTTTGCTGCTGTGCAATTTGAAAATCCTCTTCAGCCAAAACTCTTTCTGTTATCAGTATTTCTCAAGGTTTCATTTTAAAAGTCAATTATTAAAGCTTTTGAACATAACTCAAGACTGCAAATAACTGTTGCCTTTAGAAGTTGCCTATATGAAGTATTGTCTAAATTGAAAAAATAAATCAAAACACCTGATGTATATATATATATATATATATATATATATATATATATTCATGTAATGTGTATTATTGGCTGTTTAATGGCTTTTAAAAGTAATATATTCACTTTTAATAAAAAAAATAAAAAAAATTATTGTTGAGAATAGTGCTGCTTTATTTGCCCAAAAAGATTTATTGGTAAAATAAATAAATAAATTCCTATGTAATTTTAATAAAGTCTTGTAATAATAAACATATTCATATTTCTGTGCTCATATCCTCTATCTCTGCACTTCCTGTTTTTTGGTTGAACCTCATTTCATCCTTTCATTGATGTGGCGTGCAGTAGAAGGAACGTGAATACGCTTTTCACTTCCTTTAGTTGTTAAAAAAAATTCACGTTCCTCTCTGAGTATTAGAATGCATCCTGTGGCAATGAAAAAATGATGAAATCCATCTGACTACATATCTCTCTGATGCTGTTTAACACTGAGGTGGCTTTGAATTTTTCATATGCTTAAATATGGTTTTTTTAATGCATTTCTCTGGAATACTTGATTCTGATTGGTCAATGACTGCATTCTGCAGTATGTTTTTGTACATGGACACTAAACTGTATGATTCACTGTTACAACGGCTAATTCTCCTTATATGAGTACATCATTTGCATGTCAATTTATTCATTTAGATTGCAATGTTGTGCATAAAGTGGGATAATTTGCAGTCAGCTTTGTTTTGCAATTCTTAGCAGGGTTTATTTGGCAATTATGAATGATTGAATGACTCTGTTTATTATATATTGCATAATACATAATATGAATATTACGTGCTATCAAACAATGTTGTCAATGTTTTTCTTTTCACAGACAGCTGGACACCACAGACAACCAAGGAGAATATGTGGAAGTAAGGCCTTTTTTCTTTCTCTTATAGCAAGAAGTCATTTAAACAATCTAAATCTCTCATCCTTAATAAGGAAAAGCTGGAAGGAATTATGTTAATATATCTGTGTATTACTTCAATCTGTCTGTTCTTTGATTTAGGCTATATTTCAGGCTCAATCCCTGACAACTTGCTGAATATGGCTATTCCATGCTTAATTAGGCACACTTCCTGTATTCATTAACTAAAAGCATAATTTAGAGATGTAATAAGAAATTAATCTAATGAGTTCTTTTGGTATGTGCTGGTTTGGTGCAAACTAATGTCCTTCCTATCCTGTCCCTGCCCGTATTTGCAGTCATTAAGATATTAGATTCTGCATTAAATTGCTGTGCAGTGAACTCTGCTGCCTCTAGATAGAGCTACAAACTGCTCTTTAATTCCTGAAGCTCTGTAAGGGAAGGTTAGGTGTGGCCAGACCCACATGACCCTTATGCCTTCAGAACACACATCCTAATTTATACACACTGCATAAAATATGTGCACACAGATAGTGAAACTTCCTCTTTGTCAATGCCACAATCACCTTCTTACTCTGGCACACTAATCCAGTAGCTCTTAACTGTTCTTTTTTCTCTCTCTTATGGATGGGAATTGTAAGGAAATAAACAATTCTTGATTCATCTTAATGGTTCCATTTAATAGTTCTTTTATTACTTTTAAGGAAGAAACATCTGGAAAAATGTTGACCTCTGCAAGTTCTATGCAGTGCTGGGTAGTAACTAATTTCATGTAGGCTAATCTAGATTAAGTAATCGGTTTACAAAAATTAAGCAGGCCTACTTGACAGTAAACACACTTGTCAATAAAGCTCTTTGTGATTCTGACGATTGAATATTAAAAATAATATTCGGCTATTTTTTGTCTTTTGGAAGCTGCATTCAAAATCCAC
>NW_015505383.1:860671-862001 GCF_001515645.1 Sinocyclocheilus grahami
GGGACAACTTCTTTATGTTTACAGACGTGACGTAATGATGCAGCGCCATGCTCGAATTTCCCACAAAAACCTACCCGTACCATTTAAAACTTTATTACAAGTTTACCATTGTGATTCGAGCTAAAGTAAGGCAATAGTTTTGAACACTGGCTGGTTATGTACTTGCTCAAAAATTGATTTGGGATCATTTTTAAACAAAAAAGTTATGGACTGCAGCTTTAATAATTGTCATTCATGCATTTATTTGAATTAAATGCCACTCATTTGACATAGTAAAACTTCTTCTTTTATTTCATGTCATGCCTTTATTTCATTTCATTTAACCACTCCATTTTGGATTCACAAAAAATATTCTGATCATAGGAGCCATTTGTTTGGGATTCAGACAGCACTGGTTGTGCAGTATGTCTTTGGTTCACAGAAAAGTGAAGAAAAAAATCAGTGAAGAAGAGGAGAGAAGTATCCTCCGCTGAACAGAGCTTCTCACAATTACATGTTACACACTGTTAAAAAACAAAAAAGAGAAAAGACATGACTGGTAAGAAACCAGTTATAATATGAAAGTAACAATTTATAGGCAGTTTATGTTGGGAGTGTATTGATTTGGATGGTTGAGCTCCAGTAAATTAATAATGAGGTGACTTTGGTGGTTACAATTTTTTTTTTTAAAAGGTGGGAATAAAGAACCTTAAACTCCTAATTACCATTTCAGAATAAAAGAGTTCTCCAGGATGATACAGTTCTAAATGAACAGGAAGTCTTGGCCTAATGGTTAGAAAGTCGGACTCGTAATCCAAAGGTTGCAAGTTCGAGTCTCAGATCTGGCAGGAATTGTAGGTGGGGGGAGTGAACGTACAGCGCTCTCTTCAACCTTCAATACCATAACTGAGGCTCCCTTGAGCAAGGCACCGAACCCCCAACTGCTCCCTGGGCGCTGCAGCATAGATGGCTGCCCACTGCTCTGGGTGTGTGTTCACGGTGTGTGTGTGATGGGTTAAATGCAGAATAACCATACTTGGCCACACTTCACTTCACTTCACTAAATAGAACTGTTTCTAGGTGTAAAGAACCATTTCTATAGTGCATTGCCAAAAGCCAACCTGCACATACATTATGTGCCTGCTTGAGAGGAAATAACTGTCTATACCAGTAGGTGGCAGTAGTCAGTATTCATCATTCAAAATTTAAAACCAATATTAGGTCTCCGGATATACAAACCATCAACAATACAGCGCTTACTTACCATTTTCAATATAAATCCTCACCGTAGAAAAAACTGTGACAATTATGGTAAAATACCGGCAGCTGTGGTTGCCAGAACTTCACCGTT
>NW_015505383.1:862684-913706 GCF_001515645.1 Sinocyclocheilus grahami
CCCTTTGTTTTTTTGCGTATGCTCGTGTCGCTTACAGTTAAAGTCCTTTTCTGATTTTGTTATTGTTTGCCAGGTTGCAACGTTACTTTGCAATATTTTTAATATTTTTTGGTATTTTGCATGGTCTGTTATTGGAGTAGTGTCACCCGTGTGGGAATTTTAACTCTTATTTACAGGGAATAAAAAAATAATTTTGCAGATGCAGAGACATATAGAGCGGGGGAATCCCCCCCATCTCCCCACCCTCTGATTACGTATCATAATGTAACTACGTGTAAACGTTATTTGGCGGTTGTTACTTTGAAAACCAGCTATATTTTTCTTGCATTCGAATAATAATGAATAATAATGGAGGGTTGGGTCTTATCACTCAGCATACCCGGTTAAAAAAAGTCACCGCTCGCCACTGATATATATATATGTATAGAAGGTGTCATCCACACAAACACATAACACACGATACTGAAATAATGCAATAAACATTAATTTAACAACATTAGATGTAAGATAAAACGCTAATGTACACAACTGATAAGAAAAAAATAAGAAGAAAAGTATTTCATCGAAAAAAACAAAATATGAAGTGTCATGTGGGAATTCTGGGAGTGTCAATTTACGGTTTTTCACTGTAAATTATTCAATGATTTTTTTCTTTTTTACTTCCAAAAACTTTTACTGTAAAATTACATTAAATGTAATTACGGTTATTCACCGTATATAGTATGGAAACTTACTGATAACCAATTAACAGATTTTTACTGTAGCATTTTTACAGTCTTTTACTGTTAAAATCACAATCATTTTTTACAGTGCTGTTCATCAGTTGGTCTTCACTTTGAAGTGGGAAGTGTGTTGAAGGTAAGATGAAGATGTAAAATTAGAAGAGATGTCTTGACTTGCTTGCTTTCATCACTTTCATTTTTCTTCTCGTATTCTGATTCAGACTCTTAACTCACTGTTTTGCATGTTTCTGAATCACTAAAAAGAACCTTTGTTCTTTTTCATGAGTTTGGGAATCGAACTACATAGAACCGGTTTGATTCCCACATAGATTTTACATTTCATATCAAGTGGCAACACAACAGCACTTACTTTTTTTTAACCTTTTGTAGTTTTATTCATGGTTTTTTACATTTTTGAGGCATGTCAAACACCCTATCCATGTTGGCATATGTCTAATTTGACCAGTTGCTGTAGATTATTCTAGTAGTTTGACTGGATGCACAGCCTCCTTTCCCTCGCTTCTCCGCCACAGTATGAAACTTTAATGGTGTCTGAGTTAAAAATGAGTCTCTGCCCTGAATGTTCACTGTAATGGCAAAAAACAGCTCTTTCAACTGGAAACAGAGATGCACGATTAGTCTTCACTCCAGAACAGAATGTTCCCAGAAGCCCAGGCATGTGTGATCTCTTGAGGTGTTCGGAATTGCGTTCTTCCCTTCAGCCGTTGATACTGATGTTTATTTTCTGCTGGGCTGTCATCTCATTATCTTGGCTGTTCCTAGATCTCACACCTTTCCCAGAACCTTAGGATTGAACTCTTAACCTTTCTGCTAGTCGATAACACCAATTAGCAGTTTCCTTTCAGTAATTGTATTACTGAAAATTCTACTGAAATATACCAAAGATGATCTGCCCTAGCAGTACTACGGTACTTATTTTGTACCACAGTATTTACATGGTATATCCAAAGTATTACCAGTAGTAGCAGTATTTCATTCAGTGTAATTATATGGGTGGTTTCGCATGTTTTTATTGCGCACCAGGCTAAAATCGTAATTCAGAATGCTTAGAAGAGTAACAGCGCAATTCTCCTCAACAAGCCATATGATTCGAGTTCTCATAATTAGGGGTTTTAAAAATTGCAATAGTAATAGTGATGCATAAGAAGACAGAGATATACTGTAGAGAGGAGAACAGCTAGTGAAGAAAGACAGGCCATGAATTGATGAAGATTCATCTGGTGAAAGATGGGGGTTGTAATATCCCTCTTTTCCCCCTCCCTCCTGTTTTTCAGCATGGAAATACATACAGAACAGCCAGTAATTATTTTTAAATCAAATCACAGCTACACAGCTCTGCATTGATTAGCCCTGTAAATTGACTAGCCCTCACTTGCTAACATGCTTCTTATGGTCTTCTATTACTGCTACAGATCAAACCAAGTGACCGAACTGCTTGATCAGCGAAAGCAGCACACACTTGGACAAAAGCCATACCACATGCCAACTACAATACCCAGAATTCCAATGGGGCTAAGCTCATTAATGTTAATTGGAAGGGGGAGGTAAGGGTGTTTCGGGGGCCTGTAGGCACATGGAGGTAAAGACGAACCCCCTCCACCTCCTCATTATCAGTTCCCTCACAGGGTCTAGCTCCTCTCCATTGAACTGCTGCACCCTGCCTGCAGGACACTCACTGTGTAGTTAATATTTAACTGAGAGAGAGACTCAATGAAAGATTGAGGAGGAGTTGTGAAGGAAAAGCCACAATCAGCATAGATACACACAACATCGTGAGACCAAAAACAAGAAATAGAGAGGAAACACAGAAAGTAGAGAACTAGGGCAGAGAAGCAGGAAAGAAGTAGGAAATCAAGATCTATTTAATGTCTCAGTTGTTTATCTCCTAGCCATGAGATTAAATGAACTTTTGCTAAAGACTGCTTTTCAGATATGTTTCTCCTTTAGAGTTTCAGAAGTGATCTGTTCCTGAATCTTAAACACTAGCACTAGCAATGCTAAAGTCATGCTTTCAATAGGATAGAACTGGGAGAATAATGACTGTTTTCAAACACATCCCTCCATCTGCCATTGGTGGAACAAACAGATATTCCTGGCCCAGTCTCACACCATTGGTTGAGCCATTATTGCTGTGTTGGTCTGGTCAGGACACTCAAATAAATACAGCAATGCTTGATAGTACCACAAAGCCACAGCAAAACCAACCAACAAAAAGTCAATTTAAAGGGGTCATATGATGCGATTTCATTTTTTCCTTTCTCTTGGTCGCTCCGGCCGGACACAGCATCACAGTATGTGAGGGGCGTTACATTTCCATCTCACGCTTGAGGTATTCGGCCAATCACAACGCACTACACAAAATAATGTTCTTTTTAGCAGCATCATATGACCCCTTTAAGCAGTAATTTCATCTCTCACAAATATCTGTCTGTGGTCACCATATGTTTGTCACCATGTGTGTGTCATGTGAGACTCCTCATATGTGTGGTAATAACATGAAATCCTTTTCTCATTCCATGATCTCATGAGGCAAACACACACACCATAACACATGACGTTAACCCACGCACCAGATTACTCCACATGCTATCTTCTACTCTTTAATAGCATCAGCTTGACATTCATCCTCCCATTGTCTCAGTCTGATGAGCGTTCAACATGAAATGTACATGTTCTTACCGGATTATCTGCAAATGCACAATAGCATCAGTGAAATTTCTTAGCAGAATGGGTCTCGTCTAATTATATATTTTGTTTTTTCATTGTGTGGCTTCCCTAGGTGATGCTGTAAGCTTCACTGCTCAGTAGCTAAGCTTTTTAGTGAACCAAATGTGCACATAGACGCAAAATGCTGATGTAATCCTTATAGCCAGGCAGATGACTTACCAGCTGTTTGGATTTAGATGGTGGATTTAAAGCAGGAGTGTCCATTTCTGCTCCTGGAGGGCCACTATCCTGCAGAGTTTAAGTCATTATTAAACATATTTAAACCAGTTACTTTCTTCCATGGAACACAAAAGGAGAAGTTTTAAAGAATGCTCAGACTGCTCTTTTCTATGTAGAAAGTGAATGGACTAATGCTGCTGAGCTCCAAGTATAAAAAGAAACTCCATAATTGTAGTCCATTCGACTTGTGTACTGTGTTTCACATCTTCTGAAGCCATATGTTTTCCTGTGATTAACAGACTGCCATTTAAGTAATTATTTACTGATAATCTTCCTCCTCCACTTTAGCTCTCAAATGTCAAGTATTTAGTTATGAGACATGCAGCCTGCCATGCCTTGATGCATAAAGTTTGAATATGCAGAAGCACAAATGAGAGCTAAATTTGAGATCTATCGTGGATGGCACAATTTTCTGTGAATAAAAATGTAAATTTTAGTCTGTTCCTGTTCGAAACAATTTGAGGGTGAGTAAATGACAGAATTTTCTTTTTTGGGGTGGACTGCTCCTTTTAAGGATGCTGCTGTAAAACCTTTGTGTTGGTTGCCATAGCGAGGCGTCACAATAGTTCCCCATGTCACAATAGTCCCCAAGGAGCAAACACCCCACCCTAGACTGCTGTGCCAGAGTCAGCCTTATTTTATCTGGAGTAAGTATGTGTGCGTGTGTGGGTAGTATCCGATAGGGAATATTTAAGGACTGAGGCTCATTAGCATGTTTTAATACATTTCTAGAAAACATCATTTTATTTCCAAGCACAACTCACATCTAAATAGCTCCTGCATGCCCAGACTTACAACATCCACTTTGTTTAAAAAAAAAAAAATTATCATACACCAATAGTCATCTGTTCCTGGATTTAACTGTTTTCTCTGCATGTGCGACTCGAAGGGTGTGGGAGTGGGTATGTGCATGTGGGTGAGTGTCTATAGACTCTTTTTTCCTGACTGCACCCCCCCTCCCTACTTTTCTTTTGCGGTCTTTCAAACCGGAATAAAAGAGAAAATTCCTTTGAGTAGGTGCTGAATGCGTGCGCCACATACCTCTCGCTCTCTGTTGCTCTCCCCCCAGCATTGTTTGGAGCCCTGGAGGAGGGGGTGGGTGGGGTCTCGGTGCCTGCAAGCATCTCTCTCTTTCTACATCCCTCCCTCTCCCCCTCCGGTCCCTCCCCCCATCCACTGCTTTCATCCAAGAGCGATGAGGTAATCCCTGCCAGCGCTGTGAAGCATTGCAAGCACTAAAGTGAGAGTAAGAGGCAGTGGAACTGAGCAGGAGAGATATAATGAAAGTCAGAGAGGGAGCGAGAGAGAGAACGAGACATTGAGAGGGAGAGAGAGGAAGCCGGTGCAGATCTGGAATGACACTGGCTCCGGTGGAACAGTGATAGCACTGATCAGTTGCGGCAGTGGCTTGTGCACGGGTGAAAACAAGGGGATAGGGGCATGACCTGGGACTTCTAGTGGACTCCAGGGGTGGAAGAGCTGAAGAGAGGAGGACAGGAGCCATGACAGAGAGATGCAGCCTGTGGAGTACCCTGTCAGCCGCTGCCTGCTGCTTCTACAGGGGCTCCTTCATGCAGGTGCAGGTGAGAGGGGGGCCAGCCCCTGAATGCTTGTATGACAGTGTGCAGCTACAGAATATGTGCATGTATACACTGTGTGGTGTGTGAGAAAAGGTGTGGATCTGGATTACATCATCTCTAAATGTGCCTTCAGGAGTTCCTGTGTGACAAGTGGAGAAAGATGCATGTCACATTCTCAGTGTGTGTGTTGTATGTAAGCATACATATTGACTGCTGTGATTCCGTCCAGAGTATCTGCTTGCAGGGAAGGGTGCCCCTCAGGGCTATGTGTTTGGCCCAGTGCAATTGTGCAACCCCAACAACTGTGTCATTCCACCAGCCTCCACTATGATATCACTGCACCGAGTGTGTGTGCGCGTATGTGTGAGTCTGTGTGCCGACTGGGCTCAGCTCACCTTGGCTCAGCTGTAACACTAGTGCTGATGATGCACAGTTGGATGAGCAGGCAGGCAGGGCTCTGTTGTCACCCTGCGGTTATGTAGTGGATTGTAATGGGCTCAGGAAACAGGAGAATGCATCAAAGTAGTTCTGGAGGTCATGCTTTTTATATCTGAAACTGAAGATCTATATTGCTGCTGCCACACAGATCTATAATAAACATGCGATTTATTTCCCAGAAGTTTACCTTCACAGACATAACCGACTGATTTTGTAACCCATGTGTGTTTTTAACATAAACTTGTTTGTGAATAAGAACTCAGTTTAGTACTCACATGCTGTGACAGCCGCTTTCTGTGTGTGTGCTTTGGATGTGTGCTCTCAGAAAACCGTACATCAGAGGTTTAAACTAGTATGGTTTAAAACGCATGATTTCAGAGCGATAAACATGATAAACAGAACCAAAACAGATGTTTTTAGCAGGTCCGAGCTGTAATGATGCAGCTCTATTCTGGAAAAGGGGGCGGGGAGCAGCAGATAATTTGCATTTAAAGAGACAGGCCCGAAAAATAGCGTGTTTCTGCTTCCACTCAAAATAGGCATTTTCGAAATGATATAATAAATTATCTGTGGAGTATTTTGAGCTGAAACTTCACAGACACATTCTGGGGACACTAGAAACGTATATTACATATTGTAAAAAGGGGCATACCATGTCTCCTTTAAGGATACAAAATGTGCAGTATTGGGGTACTACAGGACCAGAGTTTGGAAACTAATTATTTGATGTGCCATTTGATAATCGATTGCTTAAGCAAAAACTATGTTCTCTTTTATCTTGGAATATGATTAAACAGAATATTGCAGGCAAACAAATCAATGTGGCTGAGTAGTAGATTTGCCTTCACCCTGCCAGTGCACTATATCTAAGAAACTATGGGCTGGTTGTGTGCTATATTAGATGTATTTCATATTTAAGTGTTAGTGGAATGGAAGTGGAATTAATAAGTTGTTTTTCTATTATCTGAACATAGATCAGAGGGCTTTTTTTCATGGCTGGCCGTCAGAAGTCTTTTATGCTTCCGTCCATTTAAAAGAACGGTGAGATCATAGAGAGCTGAAGAGATGCTTTCAGCTCATTTCAGTGTAGATTTCACCAGGTCTGTTATCCATCCCTCACTCAAATCATCCTCTCCACTGCCTCAATATCCAAGACAATCACGTTGTAAATCCAATAGGTCAGTGAGATTGGTTGTTAGCTCTGAACAGGAAGTGTCTCTGTCTTAGGTATCCACTATCAGGTGCTTCAGTGACAGAGGATTATCAACACCAGCAGGAATTAATTTCCTCTGAAGTGAAAGATAAGCCAATATCACTGCAGAGATGTCCTAAAGTTTCAGTCCCTCAGAGGATCTGTTGAGCAGGTGGTTGTGGACCAAAGGAAAGGGGGCTGGGAAGCGGTGTAGGCTGGAGTCAGGTTTGTTTTGTATGTCCACTTGACCTTTATCCCAGCTTGACCTCAGGGGTCAATAGACTGCAGCGGGCCCTTTTCCAGTTCACTGATAAAAAGGGTGCATGTAAGTGATATCCAACCCTGCTCCTGGAGAGCTACCGTCCTGCAGACTTCAGTTCCAACCCTGCTCCAACACACCTGTCTGTAATTATCAAGTAACCCTGAACACCTTGATTAGCTGGTTCAGGTGTATTTGATTGGGGTTGATGATGAAATCTGCAGGATGGTAGCTCTCCAGGAGTAGGATTGGAGACCCATGCTCTAGCTTTTCTTTTGAACTTTTAAACAGAAGGGGGCCTTGTCATTACTTTTTTGTTTTGGTCACAAGAGAGGGGACCACTTCAAGGCCATCAGTGGGGCTACAGACAGTAATCTTGATAGGTAGAATCAGTCACACATCTAGGATACATATGATCGGTGAAGGGGGTTTAAGACACAGCTTGTCCTTTTGAACTCAGTCTTTTTAATCCTAGTTATTCCTAAACAGTGTTCTGTACATGGCCTTATCTAGTGTTGAAAATATGGCCAGTACATGACTTGGCATTGTGTCTTATCAGTGCACAGGGTTTAGTCCAATAATCCTTAGTTTTGTATGAGGTGATGTTATATTCATTCACGTTGTTGTTGCAGTGCTTCAAAATTGATAGAAATTTGGGTCAGACATCCACGAAACCAGGCTGATGTTTTCTCTTGTTTGAGCATGTGTTTGACCAGTTCAAGCAGTTACCATGTGTTTTCTATCTTTGTGACATTTGAATGAATACTAGTGACTTGTTAGACTTAAAGTCATTCCATCAGGAATCCAACCTGTCCTCTATGCATCATTCTGCATTACCATAGCACCCATCACTTTAGAAGAGCCACAATAGTGAATTACTGTCGACAGCAGATAACTATGCCACGCATGATAACACAATACATTAGAACAAGCACAAAAATGCATTTTATTGTCTGAGATTGAAAAGATACCACCCACCACGCAGAAACCAAATCACCCTAAATGACAAAATGATGAGTAGGAAAGATTAGACCGTTTATTGCAGTAAATGAATTAAATTGCATTTAAGCCATATCTTGGCGAAGTGTGGTGATAACAAAATTGAAATTGCGGTAAAATATATAGCTGGAATCTTTTAAGCTTCTTTAGACTGTTGTGTTGTCTGGATTGGATTACGTATAGACTCGTGTAGAACTTGTAATCTCCAGTTTTGCATTGTATGTTAAATTGAATTAACCCAGTTTTGCTAGTTGTGTGCAAGGCAGGGACTCTACTCGTATTCACTGACGCGTTGATCGAGGGTTGTCAATGAGAAAAGTAGGTGTAGGAGAAAGAGAACTGGAAAATTATGAACATCCAGAAGAGTGGATTTCTCCTTGAAGGTCTTAGAAGGAGTCTTGTTCATTTGCCTCTGCAGCAACTACAGAAAAACAATGACATCATGTTCAGGGTGGAGAACGAGAGCAAGAGAAGAGAGAAAGGGACATTGACATCGCAGTGGGATATTGCTGGCTAATACCTAGTGTGTGTGGTATGGTTTAGCACATGCTGAGAAGGGATAGTGTGCGTCCAGTGGGAGATTAGCTAAGCGGCAACAAACACGCACACAAGCAGTCTGGTGTGTGTTTATCTGTGTGTAAGGGAGTTCCCCAGTACTCCTCATCTCTGCTCCCCCCACTCCAGGAGTGCATCATCTGCAGTGTCGCCATGGTGACAGCCTCACGCTCCAGAACAACCCCACCCCCGTATCCCAACCCCCATCAGAGACGCACTGAATAGGCTGCTCCAGTCACCATGTGGCTGTGTGTAAATGTGTGTGTAATGAATGTGTGAATACTGTTAAGCCTGCTGGTGCAGACATTTGCGTGTGTGTGTGCGCGTATTTGTGCACACCTGAGCTGTATGAACAAAGCCCTGCTCTCTACACTTTTTCCCATCCTATTATAAACTCCCATTAGCACTTCATTCATTCGAGTGTACGTCTGAAGTATCATTGTGCTTGGAGAGTTTAACTGTGTACCACTACAGTGCGACCCTAACTGAGAGGTCACGGGCCACCCGCCAATGCATGCCTCTCCAAAGCTGTTCATGAATGAAAGTGAGATCTCAGCACTCCGCCACCGTCTACGCTGCCAGCCAACGGCATGCACCGCTGCGAAGCTCTCCGGAAGAGATGACATCAACTCCAGCCAATCGTAGCATCACTCAAGGGCTGACTGCTGCAGGCTCAACAATGCAATGAAATATACAGAGAAAATGTCTTACTGAGGTGAGATAGAGAGAAAGGTGCAGAAATGTAAGGAAGCATGTTGCGATATCCTTTTCATTCAGTGCAAACACCAGATATGATGTTGAAATGACCTCAAAGGTTTTCTGGCTGCTATCAGGGGTGGAGAGAAGGGCAGGTGTGTGTGTGTGTGTGCCTGACAGTGATATCTCTCTGTGACCTGCCAGCCGGCATTACGAGGCATTATGGGGCGATACATCTTGCCCTGAGGTTGCTGACCAGTTTGTATTTTCAATACGCAGCAGCTATTAACATTCAGTAAATACTCAATGACCTAAGCTAGAGTGGTAACATTTCCATGTGCTTATGTGGCAAGGAATAAAAACAGACCTCACCCTTTTATCTCTCTTTCACTCTCTAGGCCTGAAATATACTCTGCATAGGTATACAAATGCACATGTGAATGCTTAGCTAGCATATTGCTGTTATCCAATGATTGCTGGCGCTCTCCCCTGGAAACTCTAATTAACAAAATAAAAGTACTGAATTTGCTGTTAGTGTGAATGATGCTTTAATGGAATGGAATTTGATGTTATTTGGGTAGCTATATTAATTAAAGTGGCAACAGATCTTTTCTTCTGTTTTGTAACATATACTGAGTGAAACTATCAAAATATAAAAAAGATTAAACAGTATAACAAAGTAGGGTGGGGACTTGGTCCTATGCATCGGTTGTTGATTGGATGGAGATCTCAATGCGAGTTTGCAGTTGATTGTAAGAAAGGGGTCTGTTTAAGTGGAATAAATGATTGGAGAAATCCAACATACATCATGAGAGGCGCCTGTAGTTTCGCTGGAAGATCCAGTTATGGCATTTTGATTAAAATTTACGAGCTCAGAAAATTAATGTATTGATGAATTGTTCACAATAAGATCAGTAATGTGCTTTTAGAAAATAGATAGCGTAAATGTCCATATCATGCTTACTTCAACCAACATTTTCAGCAGATTATTGTACGGATTATTACCAAAAACTGAATGATAATGTGTGTTAATGCTAGCTCTATAGCACCCCTTATGGCAATGTTGAGAACACTGTTTTTATTTGTGTTGGATTATTAATTGCATTCTAACACAGCAATGTGTGAAACTGAGCTTGCATTTACAGTACATGTCCCACTGACTCCTTCACTGTCTTTCTTTTTCTAAATAGTGTGTCCTCCTGAAATGATCAGCTATGCTTATGTTTGATGTCAGAACTTCAATAGGTCATCACTGCTTGTATATAGTTTGTATAATGTGCTTAGTGTTTAGGGACAGTTTTGACACACCAGTGACAGCTACGCTTCTCTTTACCCTTCTGAAGCTGATGTGAATGTGTGTGTATTGATCAGAGAAAGCGATGAGCATGTGGATGCATCACCTGTTTCGTGGCTCACTTGATAGTCATCACTAAAAAAAAGAGTGTTTTTTTTATACACACAGGCTACGTTCACACTGCAGTTTAATGTGGCCCAATTATCCAAGTGTTTTGGATGATAGTGTGAACTACGAAAATCAATGGCATTTGACATTTTCAGTTCTAATCTGGCCACTTTCATTGCAGTGTGACTTCATTATGAAAAGTTGGGTTGGAATTCATGTGATTTGACATTTAAAGGAATACTCCCCTTGAACATAATTTCCCTTTATTTTAAAACAATAAAACTCATTTAGATGTTTTTTTTTTTATTAAGTTAAAGCAGGAGATAAAAATCATCCACAGATGTTTCGGCAAGCTGCCTTCATCAGTGTAACAATTCTTTGTCAACATTTTTTCAACTGCAGACCAATCTTTGTAATTTTTGAAGATAAATAATTATTGACACCTTACTAGCTGGGAGAGTGCAGTGAATGTATTGATTGGCAAATTTAAGTATGAAAACAGCGTAGTTTAATTTTTTTTCTTATGATTTTAGTACCTTTTTTGCAATCCTTGACATTTAACTCAGTAGCTAATTTGGATACTTTTTTTGAGCAACCTCAAAACCTGCACACAGAATAAGAAAGCACAAATATTTGATTGCTGTGTGAACATAACCATAGTTACACACATATCAATAGCATTGTGGCTCCAACAGAGAATGATCCGTTAACATTTTCTCAATGCACAAACACTGCCAGTGCTTGACATGTGCTTCCTAAAGGCCATCTGAGCTTCTCCCCCCTGTATCTTTCTCTCAGAAGGTCTGAGAGATGGATGGGGGATGCAATGGAAGATGCCTGTAAGGTTACACTCATAAATTCACTTGTATTGACCTTTCAGACCGCCCTTTCACTTTAAGGCAACACGGCGATTCGTTCATGTCCAGAAATCCAGAAACAGATGAACTGGGTTGAGTTTAGCAGGTTGGATTAATTTGGAATCTGTTGACAATCAGATGAGTAGGTCCATGTTCATAGCCCTTTTATTTTTATTATATAACTGATGCTCCCCAGAAGTGCTGCCCAAAGTCTTTTATTGAATTTGGTGTCTTCATAATTTCAGCTGGTACATCTTCCAGGCTGGGTAATTAATCTACGGCTGACATTTATTGATTAATCAATCGGATGTGTCTTTATATTCCTTCGCCAATTCACCCTGCTGCAGTTTTTTCCTTTGGGGCCGTGCCCAGTGCGGCGTTGTGGGATGTGCGGTTTATTTGAACATAAAACAGCCCCTGGCCTTACACTTTTACACTAGACTAATACATAGATCTGCTCTCACACACACAAAAGCTGCTAGCTTTCATAGACAGAGATGCTGGATTCATAACAGTTTTTAATGGGGTTATATTGACGTGTCCTAAGGTCCCCCAATCCATCAGTGCCTTGACCCTGTGACCCTCACAGCCAGTAAATTGGCTCCTAATTGGTTGCTCTCTTAGAGAAACAGGAAGCAGGGGTGTCTCCGGATGGCAATGGCTTATTGTGACAGTTCATGAATTTTAACACTCCTGCGGTCAGGTAAAGGGACTGTCAGTGTTGCAATAATATTGCGTCATTTGAAAAATGACTGTCTTTTTCAAACAAGCTGCCTTGCTGTCTACTGCCTGCACTGTGTTTGGAACAGGTCTAATGAGTCAAGTCAATTACCATTATTGGTTTTCTACAGGGTTGCTTATTGAAATTTGCCACTAGAAGTTGTTCATTTGCAGCGAGAGTTGGCGATTTAAGGCAAAATGATTGACAGGAATGCAGCAAAGTTGAACAGATTTTTTATTTTACTACAAATAAAACCAAAAAACCATGGTTAATAGTTAAACTAGGGTAACCACAAATTAACTGTGGTTTTGCTACACTAACCATAGTTTAACCATGGTATAAACTGTGGTTATACAAATGGTCAATATGCCAAAAGACTGTGGTTACTACACTTTTACTATAATAAAACCATGGTTAATTTATGTAAGGGTTCAGTCAGTTTACAGTAATCTCCAGTAGCTCATTCAGCCAGTCTGCCACCTTTTGAATGATTTATTTGGAACAGATTCATTTTCTGGAATTGCTGTATTAGTGAAGGATACAAAGCAATGGTGCCTTAAAATTTGATCTTAAAATCATGACAAAACAAAGTAGCAATAGATCCTTCATTCTTCATTCTACATACATTTACATACAACATCAAAAAATGTAATGTGGGAGTTGATTCAATCCATCAGTTGTTGATTGATTGGAAGCAGATCTGGAGAAATTCAACATACATCATCAGAGAGAAGCCTGTCATTACACCAGAAATCAAATTATGATATTTTGATGAAATCATAAGGTCAAGAAATGAAAGATATGGAAGAATCTTTCGCAATAAGATCAATAACACACATTTAGACACTATAGCTGTCTAGATAGACAGCTAGGCATGAGCTATTATGTTTTTGCACATACATTAGCATGCTAAGAGGGAAATTACAGCAGTTAAGCAGTTAAAAATGTCAGCACTTGAAGTTAACCACCACAATCATAATGTGTACTCCGAACATTGTGTTTTTTGGTACTCTTTGTGGGAATTCAAATCTTGAATGAGGCTCCCGCTGTTTCTATGATTTCTGAGATGCTATTTGGCTAATACGGATGCCGTGAATGTCGAGGCATTTATCTGCAGAGATATGTTCTTTCCAAACCCGTGATGAAGGATAAGTCATGTGTGTTTCCCTGTGGTACTTGCCCCCCTCTATGACACCATATGCCCAAAACCATCTGAAACACACTTGCTTTGAGCTGCTCCCCAAACACATAGGGACCAAACCACCCGTAGACCCCATATGGCCAGTTTTCTCTTGCTGCCAGTCCTCTGTCTCTCTCTCTCATACGTGAGCCCGGAGGGAAGAGGGTAATCAGGATGTTTCTCCTGTGCCTGTCAACATAACAGGCCCATGTGTCACAGAGCCACATTACGAACCGGCAGAGGCACACAATAGTAGCACAAAATTTTTTTTTTTAAATTACACGCATTCTTATGGTCCCAACCACAAACCACATGAGACGTGGCCTTGCATACAAGTTGTGATGACATGCATGAGAATTTTTAACTAGGGTGAAATAGTATTACCAATGGAGACTGTTGTCATTTCAAGCAGTTTAACCTTCTCTTTAGTAGTTTCATCATTATTTTGCTTTTTACGTCATTCTGTTATTTTGAGTTTTTTTTTTTTACTAGATTCTAGGGTTCTAGGGGATCTGTGAAAAAATTTGAGAGAGAAACAACTGGTTTTACAAGCTGTATTTTAGAGCTCTCAAAATAAACTTAAATGCAATGTAACACACTTTTAATGTATATACTTTTTATATTATTACGGTTTATTATTTAAGTGTGCAATTTGCAATTTTTGTATTTCCATTTTTTTTACAACAATAATAATAGTAATTTGTATTATTATTATTTTTATAATGATACTGTTTATTATATAAGTGTGTCAAATTGCATTTTTTTGTATTTCTCTTTACTTTTTGGATAAAAAATAAAAAATAAATAAAAATACTGTTTAATTTTTAATGATTTTTTTCTAAAGGCTATTTGGAAAAAAATTTAAGGTTTTATTATTATTATTATTATTATTATTATTATATTGACTGCTCAAGTGTAAGAATAAGAAATAAAAGCCAAATATATGAGGAGGCTTAAGTGGAGAGTCACACATCCCTGCCACTCACACTGGCAGGAAAGAAATAATGAAATAATGAACGAATCCACTCTTAGACAGCCAGCCACATGCTGTTATCCAGCAAATCCCAGTAATTCCCAGCATTCTTCAGCTGAATTAGAAGCGTGGAAGCTAATTCATAATTGATGCTTAATTATCAATCTCATTTGGAACAATCATATATGCATAGGAAATCATCCAGACCCTGAGGCCTGATGGATCACAGAAAGCACTCAGGCTTTATAGAGATGCTTGAACTGGAATTTATGTCAGCACACCCAGAATTCCCTACACGCCAGAACAGCTGGCTGATGGGGTGTCGTCCACATGCATCCACCCAGAATTTCCCCCTCATTTCCCCAAGACACATCTCACTGCCCTTGAGACGTCCCGTCAGAGGGAATCAAGCAGCATTTCCATGACAACAGCACGACCAGGTGTTTGCTCTCCGAGTGTTGAGGTCACAGTCTTGGCACATGAGACATCAGCCCTTTCACACCCACACACACCCGACCCCCGGGTGAACACGGCAAAACGCCCCCCCCGTGGCATGCAGCTGACTGATCATGTTTGACAGGAGCCAGTGTGTGCGTCTGTGTTTTGACATGGGACTGGCTGTATCAAAATGCTAAAGAGCGTTCCTTCATTTTTAATGGGTAAAGAGGGTTGCCAATAACAGGAAAGTGCAGGGCGGCGTTGAGATTACCTAATTCCTGCTCTGCTCCACACACACCCGACCCCCGGGTGAACACGGCAAAACGCCCCCCCCGTGGCATGCAGCTGACTGATCATGTTTGACAGGAGCCAGTGTGTGCGTCTGTGTTTTGACATGGGACTGGCTGTATCAAAATGCTAAAGAGCGTTCCTTCATTTTTAATGGGTAAAGAGGGTTGCCAATAACAGGAAGTGCAGGGCGGCGTTGAGATTACCTAATTCCTGCTCTGCTGTGAGCTGAGGTCATGCTGCGCTCTTCAAACTTGTGATGCTATTTTTTTTTTAAAAAGTGGATTGCTGGTGTGTGTGCGTCCCTATAGAGTAGTATCAATAAAAAGTACCATGGTACAACCAGTGTTGGGGAAAGTTACTTTTAAAAGTAATGCATTACAATATTGCATTACTCTATAAAAAAGTAACTAATTACATTACTCAGTTATGGAAAGTAAGGTATTAAGTTACGTTTGAGTTATTTCTTTCACCTGGGCTGGGCTTGCTTATTTGTTTTTTAAAAACAAAAAACCCAAAAGTTATATTTTTGGCAACTACAAAGGCTCTTTCACACCAAAAGTGAAATGAATAAGCCTCATGCTGAAGGAAGTGCCTCTGCATCTCTTCCCGATTCTCTCAACACAGGGACAGAAGAGGCGAATAAATGGGAGAACAAAGTAACTTGCGTTACTTATTTGAAACAGTAACAAATATTTCATTGTAAATTTAAAGTAATGCTTTACTTTACTAGTTACTTGAAAAAAGTAATCTGATTACGTAACTCACGTTACTTGTAGTCTCGCATAGCCAGACCTTTAGTCTGACGACAGAAGGTCTGGGAACCTTGGCTGCTTTGAATGGCCAACGACCGCTCAAGAGGCCATATGACTGGCAGGTAAAGCAACCAATCACATTTGGTTTTGTGCCGTGTCAGGTTTAGGGGCGTGGAAATCATGGAAATGTCCCCACATTAACAAACCGGTGTGTAAAACTCTTGGATGTATTTGAAAAATGCTATGCCGTGAACTTCCACATACTTTTGAAAATCCAGCATTTAGTTGATTCTGATAAGCGCTCATTAGGGCCTTTCGCACCGCGGGAACCTTTTCATAGTACCAGAACTAATTGTGGAACTACCCACTTTTTGGAGTTTTCGCACTGCCAGAACTGAGTGCGATTTTAGTACCGGACTGCCTTTTTCGAAAACCAAATTAGCTCCTACTCCGGAGCAGGGTCTAACCAGCACAACTGGTACTAATCGTGACGTAAGTAGACATTAATTGCCCAAACGCGTACGAAAAGGCCCTCACCCGCCATGATTTAAAACGGCGTGTAAACATACTGTAAACATTGTGTCAACTTATTTTGCAAGTATGGAGAACAGCGATAGACGGACGGACGCTGAAGTGCAGGCACTTGTAGCAAATGTAGCACTGCCAGTTGTTGTGGGAGATTCTTAGTCCTCCTTTCCGTTCTTTCAATCGCTTTACATATACGTCGACTTTCCATGTCCACTGTGAAACCCACGAGACACAACAAAAACACAGCTCTGATCACAGCGTCCTCCATCCTCCTGTTGTTAACGTTGTTCTCCTTTGTTTCT
Organism: Sinocyclocheilus grahami; assembly: GCF_001515645.1. NCBI lineage: Eukaryota > Metazoa > Chordata > Actinopteri > Cypriniformes > Cyprinidae > Sinocyclocheilus > Sinocyclocheilus grahami. The sequence goes on from NW_015505383.1 coordinate 879,537, forward strand.
GTTGTTGAACGCCGCGCACAAATGACGTCGCTGTCAACCGGCTTACGTCACTTCCTAGTACACACTGTCGGTGCGAATGCAACCCTTTAAATGGTACTGGAAAACAGTTCGCGCAAAATCGTCCCAGTACTTTAGTACTGTACATTTAGTTCTGGAACTAAAGCGGTGCGAAAGGCCCTATTGTCACAATTGTAAACATGACAGCTTTCTTCTTCCATGAGGTGAGGTGGTTTGGCAACAAGGCTTATTTGTTTCCAGGCGGAATGTTAAATGACGCGACACACACGTCTCCTGGAAATCCTGTATAATTCAACCAATCTGATGACAATTTCGAAACTCCCGAAGTGTTTCCAATTTTGTGTGCCGTATGCTAGAATTCACAAAAAATATGAATGCATTCAGGTATCATCAACTAACAGTGAAGTTTTATCATTTATTAATCTAGGGTAATGATAATTTATAAAATGACTTTTACATTAATATGGATGTTATTTTCTTTCATAAAACAATGTGAATTTATACATCTATATTTAATAATAGAATATATATATTTGAGTTTATTTTTTATTTTTTAAATGTGTTTTATATATAAATATTTAAACCTGAAAATGTAAAACAAAATAAAAAAGTAAAATAAAAATGTTTTATGTAAAATTAACCAAATGCTGCAAAACTGTTATTTTATGCGAGAGGTATTAAGTAAAGTTTCCTTAACTTCTCCTTAGAAAAAGACCCTAGTCTTGTCTCAAACATTGCTCTGATTTGCCATTATACTAATGCCTGCCATCAAAAGTTCTCAATATTAACTCAGATATTTCTTAAATTCCTCAAAGGATTAATTATCTGAGCTAAATCATCTGCACACATTTTATAGCTTTCTCATTTTATATATTCTTACTGTATGTCAACATTATGTCTCAGTTGTGTTTATTTTTATTTATCTTATGGAATATTAGGAAAAACAATGTTGGTAATTCAATGAAACATAACTGAAGAACCCATTTAGTCTCCAAAGTTATGAAAGAGACTAACTTTCAAGCAATAACATTTTCAGACATGTTCCACGGTAATGGCTTAGAAAAAGTACCTTGGAATCCCATGTAAATACAACCAGTAGTACTGCCACAGTAATTTTTTATTTCATGTTGACTTTAAGAGTTTGCATAGACCCTTTGGCGAAGCAGATGGCAGCCGTACAGTCGGCTTCAAGACTACAGACTTCACAGTCAAGAGTCATTGCGTCTAAATTTGTCTGCAAAGCACAAGAGGGAGAAACAAGTGCAGTGAAAAGACAGAGTGAGAGAGAAACAGCAGAGAAGGGGGAGGATAGAGAGATCGAGGTCTGATGCCAAACTGGAAAGACTGTTGAAATTATACAAGCGGTTTAAAATGTCACTTTGTACATTTGTAAACCTCGAGTTAACATTCTTATTTGCATATTCAGGAGGTCAATAACACTGACTGAACAAATACAGCTCATGACAAACTGACACAACATGACCTGTTTTAATAACTGCTTGTTCATCTGTGAAAATTTCATCATATTAGTCTGGCTGTTTTAAACAAATAAAACGGTATCTTGTTTATTCCAGTTAAAACATGTGCTGTGGTCTCAGCCTGAGGTTTAAAAAGATTGTAACCCAGGCTTGAACGCAGTGTGAAAAACCCTAATGCATAGATTTGTATATGAGAAAAAATATGGCTAAACACACAACAAAACGGTCCTATATCAGAAAAAAAAAAGTTTTATATGGGGTCTCATTCCATGTATACTGAATTAATCAAATGTTCCAGATTCACTGGCCATGCAGTCTGAGCACTAACCCTGTGCTCTGGTTCCTCACGGCGCTCCGGGACAGTGAGTCAGACACTCGAAATATGGAGATAAGAACTGTCTTAACTTCATGCTATGTTTATTTACAGTGACTTTCTCTTTAGCTTTACTGAGACTCTATGGATTTAAGGATATGTAGTGTATTCTTCCATAAAATTTAGTTTTGGTTGAACCTACAGAAAATTCTGCCATCGTTCACTCATCCTATTGCCATTCAAAATATATAGTCCTAATGGTCTTCCTGAACATACAGATTGTTCTTGTCCGTATATTATCCTAAAAAGGTACAAAAGCGGAACCTCAAAAGGCACAAATATGTACAATTTAGGTACTAATAAGCACATTTAAGGTACTGATATACCTACCCTTTAGGGGTACAAAGGTTTTGAAAAGGTACGGGCGCAGTGACAGTTTTATACCTTTTTTTCTAAGAGCGACCATGCAGGGAAAATAGATGATTTGTACTGTCATGCTGCAAAAAGGACAAAAAGAACCATACAATTACCTAAAAAGCAGTCCATGGGCCTACTACTTGTATATTGCTACTGGCATAAAATCTGCAACAGCATTTTGCAACATCAAGTTGAATTTGGTATGAATTTGAGAGCTGTGGGAGACGGGAAATTTTCTATAAAATTTTGGCTTCAGAAGACTTGAAAAAACAGTCCTATGGAATGTTTTTTTCTGGTGCTTTTTTTCATAAATCACTGACAATTTTCAATTTATGGACAAAAGCAGATTGAAAATTCTCTTAACATCTTCTTTTGTGTTCTGTGGTTAAAAAGGTAACCATCTAAACAACATGAGTGAATCATTGAGTAAGGATATGTATACACAACAACGATCCACTAAAAACGGAAAAGGTTTCCACGAAAATGGTGAAAGTGCCGGACCAGTAGTTGGAGATGTCACTTTGTAAAGAAACATTAAACGCCTGTGCACATATAGACTGAACACGTAATACGCATGCGCATGACATCGCCGTTTTCACAAATTCGTTTTTTGTCGATTACGGTACAGTTTTCAAAAACGTGCACTTTGAAATCTGTTTCAAACGTTTGCATTTTCAAGCCCTCAAAACACTGTTGTCATGTAAACGAACGGCCAAAATGCATTAAAAAAGTCCTGTTTTTAGTTAAAAATGGTATCATGTAAATGAGAGAATTTTAGGTAGGCACAACATCAGCTTAGTATTGTTGTTAATAGAGTCATATGAGCTGTAGTACTTCATCTGACCCGCATATGTGTGTGTTAAACAGCAGAGAGTGTGTGTAGGTGTGTGTTTGAAACAGAGACAGACAGACCAAGAGAGAAAATCTAAGAAACATAAATCGTTTTAAGATCTAATATGTTGGGATGTAGGCCAGTGATGAAAGATATGGGGATTTAGGGGAGATTTGGGTGGTGTAAGACAGCAGGGATAGATGAAAGGATAATGCGAGGATGGTTTTCTGGGAGATAAGGGCAAGATAGGGGCATTAAGACGGCTTAAGGTGGGATAAAGGGACAGCAACACCGCATGGGCAGCAGATGGACAACGTCTTAAAATCGGGATCCCTGGGTCAACCGGAGGGAAAGGTCACAAGACTGGGTGTGTTTGTCAGTGTCTATGTAGATGGACAGAGCTTAAACCTCAAACATAAACACTTGAAAGTAAAAAAAAAAAAGGTTTGTAATACAAAATGTCTTATTAACATTGTGCGATTACCCAGATATACCCTCAAAGGCTTGAAACATATCCTGCACTAGTGGTTGTACTTGAGTTGACATTGAACATCAAATAGCAACCCAACACAAAATGTCTTTAAAATCAAACAATAAAAATGAATAAGACCATGAATTGCATAAAACCAAAATCATGCAAATTATTTGCTGCAAATTGTGCATTAAGCATAAACCTTTAAGGGGAATCTTTGTGGGCATGTTAAAGCTGGAATACACCACACAACTTTTAAAATCTGAATAGATTGTAAAACGCTAAATATCATACACTTACCGACTTTGTAAACAGTCACAGAGGAAAAACTGTCCATCATACACTAAACAGTTGAGGATCATAAACTACCAGAGTTGCAAGTCATTCCGATCACAACAAACTCACTCAGGCCCTGTTTACACTAGTGTGTTTTCGTTTTAAAACGGCATTTTAAAATTAAAACGATCCTCGTCTACACTTGCGTTTTCACTGCGTTTCAGAAACGATCTCCGTCCACACTACACAACCGAAAACGCATGTCACATGACCATTCATGCAGGTACAACAATGAGCTTGATGTTATTGTTTACACGGTCGTCAAGGATATGCAGAGCGAATGTTGGCAGCCACGCCATTGTTTTCAAAAGACTCTGTTTTGGTCTGTTTACACTGAAATGCAACCCCGGAGTTTTCAGACTAAACCGGGGTCTGCAGCTTTTTCGAAAGTCTCAAACGCTGGAGTAGTGTAAACGACAGGCGTAACCGTAGCAAAACGAAAAACTTTTTTTTTTCGTTTTTAAAACGAAAACGCACTAGTGTAAACAGCCTCAGAAATGTGTGCCTTGTTGCTAGGAGACATGTGACAAGTGAAAACAATACGTGTTCTGAAATCGGCTCAAAATATCAAACATGTTTGATATCCTCTGACTGGATGGATTCATAGTCTCATGCTAAAAAATCGGAGTCTGTGGCCATCATACACTTCACGATTTTCCATGAAATCTGTCAACTCAAATCTGAAGACTGGCTCTGGCTTTTGGCAACTAGCGTCAACTTCTCCAGACTGTAAATTGCAGCAAAAATCTGTTCACATACAGTGGGGCAAAAAAGTATTTAGTCAGCCACCAATTGTGCAAGTTCTCCCACTTAAAAAGATGAGAGAGGCCTGTAATTTTCATCATAGGTATACCTCAACTATGAGAGACAAAATGAGAAAAAAAATCCAGAAAATCACATTGTTAGGATTTTTAAAGAATTAATTGGTAAATTCCTCGGTAAAATAAGTATTTGGTCACCTACAAACAAGCAAGATTTCTGGCTCTCACAGACCTGTAACTTCTTCTTTAAGAGGCTCCTCTGCCCTCCACTCATTACCTGTATTAATGGCATCTGTTTGAACTCATTATCAGTATAAAAGACACCTGTCCACAACCTCAAACAGTCACACTCCAAACTCCACCATGGCCAAGACCAAAGAGCTGTCAAAGAACACCAGAAACAAAATTGTAGACCTGCACCAGACTGGGAAGACTGAATCTGCAATAGGTAAGCAGCTTGGTGTGAAGAAATCAACTGTGGGAGCAATTATTAGAAAATGAAAGACATACAAGACCACTGATAATCTCCCTCGATATGGGGCTCCACGCAAGATCTCACCCCGTGGGGTCAAAATGATCACAAGAACTGTGAGCAAAAATCCCAGAACCACACGGGGGAACCTAGTGAATGACCTGCAGAGAGCTGGGACCAAAGTAACAAAGGCTACCATCAGTAACACACTGCACCGCCAGGGACTCAAATCCTGCAGTGACAGACGTGTCCCCCTGCTTAAGCCAGTACATGTCCAGGCCCGTCTAAAGTTTGCTAGAGAGCATTTGGATGATCCAGAAGAGGATTGGGAGAATGTCATATGGGCAGATGAAACCAAAATAGAACTTTTTGGTAAAAACTCAACTTGTCATGTTTGGAGGAGAAAGAATGCTGAGTTGCATCCAAAGAACACCATACCTACTGTGAAGCATGGGGGTGGAAACATCATGCTTTGGGGCTGTTTTTCTGCAAAGGGACCAGGACAACTGATCCGTGTAAACGAAAGAATGAATGGGGCCATGTATCATGAGATTTTGAGTGAAAACCTCCTTCCATCAGCAAGGGCATTGAAGATGAAACATGGCTGGGTCTTTCAGCATGACAATGATCCCAAACACACCGCCCAGGCAACGAAGGAGTGGCTTCGTAAGAAGCATTTCAAGGTCCTGGAGTGGCCTAGCCAGTCTCCAGATCTCAACCCCATAGAAAATCTTTGGAGGGAGTTGAAAATCCGTGTTGCCCAGCGACAGCCCCAAAACATTACTGCTCTAGAGGAGATCTGCATGGAGGAATGGGCCAAAATACCAGCAACAGTGTGTGAAAACCTTGTGAAGACTTACAGAAAACGTTTGACCTCTGTCATTGCCAACAAAGGGTATATAACAAAGTATTGAGATTAAATTTTGTTATTGATCAAATACTTATTTTCCACCATAATTTGCAAATAAATACTTTAAAAATCCTTCTGGATTTTTTTTTTTCTCATTTTGTCTCTCATAGTTGAGGTAACCCTATGATGAAAATTACAGGCCTCTCTCATCTTTTTAAGTGGGAGAACTTGCACAATTGGTGGCTGACTAAATACTTTTTTTCCCCACTGTAAGTTCACCCAAAAAAATTTCATAATTTAGTCACCCACATGTCATTCCAAACCTGGGGTGTGTTTCCCAAAAGCAACTATGGTCGCAAGTTCTGTTGTTACCAATAGAGTTCAATGGAAATCTAGCATAGCGTTAGTTCTGGCAGGCCACGTTAGTCAAGCTCGCATCAGCTAACTCTCAGCTGATCCCCATCAACCTATGGGAATACGACACCTATCTAAGTATTCATATATAAGGTCCCGCATTAGTATCAGTAGTTTTCGCATTGCTCAATAGCTAATTACCCTCCTCCATCCCCAACTCCTCCTCTGTCAGTCGGGATTCAGCCTTCTGATTCTCCTTTGAATCTGTCTAATTCTAAAATGTGTACATAACATTATTGAACTTTAACGATATCTGCAATACATTTATGTTGGTTATGTTCTGTTTACTCTGGGGGGTTATCGCTGCTCTCCCTGCTCTCATCCATGCTACGCTGCATGGAGGCGCAGGGAGTTCTTGCCCAGAACAGAACCATACCGCCAATCCAAACTGTATGCTAATTGTCAATCATCTTTGACGATAGTGGTCCTGACAGAACTAACAACCATATGCTAACAATGCTTTTGGGAAACGCACCCCTGTACACTTAAGGTGAAATCCAGTCATTTCAATCTGGAATTTGACAGCGAAAGATTTCCCATTCAGATTTGACATCGGGTTCAATTGGTCATTTGGATTTGTCACACTGACCATCAGAAAGCTGCTTGGTTTAAAAGTGACTTCTGTGTGAGCTGTGCTTCATACATCACCACACTATTGGCAATAAACAACTGACTTTCTTTTACCACAAAATGTTGCTGAAATTAAAGAAATGCTTTTTTATTTCTATACAATGCCAGAATCTTCATTTTTGGGTGAACGATGCCTTAAACTGTCATCATGATTGTAGCTAGCTCCCTAAATAATAATGCCACAGGTGCCTCTGTCACTCCCTTGAATATGGAGGTTTGTTTCTACCACAGTTATCCAAGAACATACGTTAAGCATGTACAAAGGAACCAATTGCTTGCAAGGTGTTGGCTGAGCATTCACATCTACTTTTGGACATTTCTGCAGAGAACGTTTTATGGTCTAAATCATATTCCACATCAGTGTGGCAGGTGATTTTAACACCAGCTGTCCTGTTATCTCTCATAGCATTGGGTCAGTGCTCAGAAAGGCCGACTGGATTAGCTCTACCCCAGAGAGCAGACTCAATGACAGGCGCTGACCTGTGAAGCTTTATCTGCCATATCTGCGGTTCGTGTCGGCCTAATGTTTTTTTGCGTCTATGTCTTTCCTTTCACCCAGAGGAGCAGCTGCAATCACACACTATCTGAGTGATTGCGAAGGCTCTTCCGATTGGTTGAAATGGAAGTATGTGGGTGGGTGTCTTGGTTAAATGGAATGCCGTGATTGGCTGAAGAAGAGAATGGGGGTATTGAGTGAAATTGGATAATGAATCATGCTGGATGTTATTCATGACAAGCCATCGGGGTTTGAAGATAAACACCTCTGAATGGGTTGGTGTTTGTGCATGAATTTACCCAGGGATTTTCAGGTGTGCTCAGAAAGGCCGACTGGATTAGCTCTACCCCAGAGAGCAGACTCAATGACAGGCGCTGACCTGTGAAGCTTTATCTGCCATATCTGCGGTTCGTGTCGGCCTAATGTTTTTTTGCGTCTATGTCTTTCCTTTCACCCAGAGGAGCAGCTGCAATCACACACTATCTGAGTGATTGCGAAGGCTCTTCCGATTGGTTGAAATGGAAGTATGTGGGTGGGTGTCTTGGTTAAATGGAATGCCGTGATTGGCTGAAGAAGAGAATGGGGGTATTGAGTGAAATTGGATAATGAATCATGCTGGATGTTATTCATGACAAGCCATGGGGGTTTGAAGATAAACACCTCTGAATGGGTTGGTGTTTGTGCATGAATTTACCCAGGGATTTTCAGGTAAATGTGTCCCACAAGATGCAATAGGAGAGAAAAAAATTCACAAATCAACTAAAAACTTCTCAGAAAAAAAACTAGCAGGCAATGATTGAGAACGGTCATATAATGCTATCATGTCAACCTTGACTAAAATTTCCAAGCATAAGTATTCATAGTTCATTGTAGTACAAATGGAATTATTTAATAAAAGGATATTGTCTCTAGAGAGTGGCATCATAGACCTTCCATAGATGCCATACTTAATTTGACAAAAGCACAGTTATGAAAGACAATTCGTTCAAAATATATCATAAGGTTCTAGATCAGAGATATTCAATTAAAGTTTTAGGAGGTTCAGTCACTACATTTCCTCCTTAGCAAATATGGCTTAAATGCTTATTAAATTAAATGAGCAGTGTGCATTATTGTACATTTCCAAGTTGGCAGCAATAGTACTTTTTCTATGTAGGATTTATTATTTCACATTTTTACAAAGTAGTCTCCAAACTGCTGCTTAGTCTAGTATACATGGTGAAATGAGAAAATGTGCAGTTGTTACCTTAAGTAGCCATTTCTGGGTAAATACTTCTGTATCTACTTTATTTTCAACAGAAATCTATTTCTATTAAAATTGTGAACACAAAATATAATTATGACAATATTAATTTGTGAGAAATGATTTGCGGTCCAGATGGAACTGGTTGGGGTCCGAATCCTACTATTTGGTGACTGTTTTGTTGAAGGTTGTGTCGGAATTTCAGAACCCATGCTTTCTGGTTTATTTGTCCTCTGGAAAACATGGGAAAGCATATCTGATTGGATTGACATTCAGGTATCCAACAGCATAACAGTTAGACTGCACTAAACTCACTGAGAGATGTAGATTTTATGTCCCAAAAAGTTTACTGTCAGTGCTGTCTCTTTGCTGCTTGTGCCCTGTCATGTTCCAGGAAGTATAATTGTTTTTCACAATGCATTGGCCTCTTGCTTTGTAAAATGCTTGAGGTGTGTATGTGTGTGTGGTGCATGAGACATATGAAGGCACCAGGCCGACACACACAATAGGAAGTTTCCATGACAACCAGAGCTTCAGTGCTGGGGGTGTGTGCGCAGCATAGGTCCTATCACCCCCTTTCCATCTCTCCTTTTATCTCCTCTGTATCTTGAATTTCTTTCTGTCCCTGTGCCTCTGTAGAGGTTACATTGTGCATTTATGTATGTGTGTGTGTGTGTGTGTGTGTTTGTGCATGTGGTCAGGTCCCCCAGCATGCGCTTCATTAGACTGCCAGAAGTGCTTTCTCTGTGGAAGAAAGAGGGCAGTGAGAAAGGTTTTAGCCCTCCAGGAGCAGCTCTAAGTGGGGCAAGGGGACTTGAAACAGCCCAGGTGTCTCTCTGGAGTCTTCAGACATCAGTGTTTGAAAGCAGAACGCAGCTTGATCTCATTCAATCTCTCTTCAGGCTCTTTAATGAGTGAAACTCTGCAGAAATGACAATGCATGCTTGCTAAGGCTTATTCCTTAGCTCCTATGTCCTTTCTCAACTCTTCTGATTTCATCTTATCTTTTAGTTTGTCACAATGCCTTGCTTTATTTTTTTCATCTCACCTCACATCTTCTCATCTTTCCTTTATTCTTGTCTTGCCAGGTCTCATCTTTGCTTATCTCTTTTCTCGTCGCTAATCTCATCTCTTCTTTTCTGGTCTCACCACAACTTCCTACACTTTCTCATCTTGCCAGAATTTGTCTTGCTCTTGTCTCGTCTCATCTCACCTCATCTCTTTTCACTTCTCCTTATGTCATGTTTCAGTGCTTCATCTCATCTAATCTCATCATCTATCTCACCTCTATCTTGTCTCATCTTCTCTTTAGCCAATGGTGTTACATATGGGGGGTTTTAGTTGTTTATGGCTTATCTGCATGTTTTATTTTTATCTTGCCAAAACTGTTTACAACTGTACAGCACTTTGGTACAACACTTGTTGTTTTTACTCTTGAACTCTTTTCTTGGCTCAATTCATCTCGCATTTCCGTATCTTATCTTGCCTTGTCTTCTCTTGCTCTTGTCTCATCTCACCCTCATTTTGTCTCATCTTGTCTCTTCTCTTCTGATCTCATCTTGTCTCATCTCTTCTTTCAGTTCCTCACAATGCTTTATTCTGCTCTCCTCTTATCTCGTCTCATCTCACCTCACATCTTCTCATCTCTCCTTTTGTCTTGTGTTGCCAGGTCTTCTTCTCTTCTCATCTTGTCTCATCTCTTATTTTCTGGTCTCATCTCACTTCCTTTAATTTCTCATCTTGACAAAATCTTGCTCTTGTCTTGTCTCTTTTCACCTTTTGTATATCCCTTTGCAGTGCTTTGTCTTGTCTCTTCTCATCTCATCTCATCTCCTCTTTTCTTGTCTTGATTCACATCTGCTTATTTGTAACTCTTGTCTCATCTTACCTCACTTCATCTTTAGTTTTTTCTGATCTCCTTTCTTCTCATCTTGCCCAATCTCTTCTTTCCTATCTCAATTCTTCTCTTGTTTTTGCATAATTTCTTGTCTTGTGTCTTGCTTTTGTCTCATCTCACCTCACTTTGTCTCGTCTTTTCTCATATCTTCTCTTATTGTATAATTTCTTTTCTTGTCTCAATTCACCTCCTTTTCCTATCTTGTCTAGCTCGTCTCATCATACCTCACTTTGTCTCATCTTGTCTTTACTCATCTAGACCATTCTCTTCTCATCTTGTCCCAGCTCTTCTTGTATCAATTCATCTCTTGTTTTCAACCTTTCTTGCCTTGTTTTGTCTTGCTCTTGTCTCATCTCACTTCGCTTCATGTCGTCTTGTCTCATCATTTGCATAATTTCTTGCCTTGTTTTGTCTCACTTCACTTTATTCGTCTTGTCTCTTCTCATTTTGTCTCATCTCTTTTCTTGTCATGATTCACCTCTTCTTTTTGTATTTTGTCTTGCCTTGCTGCTTTTCTCAGCTAATCTTATTTTTTTCTTATCTGTTCTCTCGGAAGCACAGTATGGGTGAAACATTATATAAAAGTTAACTCACCCCTTGAATAAACACTAATAAAGTTGGAGGAGAGAATTTCAAAAAAATTGGAAAAGGGTCATCTGTCTCCTGTGAGAGGCACCTCTCATAAGTCGATATGAAGTACTAATATCAGCCTAGCACTGTTATCGCTCACACACTGGGTTTTCCTTATGGTCCCAAATCTAGAATATGAGACCAGAATATTGTACCTTGTGGCCATCTTCAAGCAGCAAAAGACAATTACAGACTTCTATATGAGATTACGGAGAGGTCTGGTTAGGCCCAGGTGGTGGATTCAGCCCCTGGAGGCAGAGACAAAAGCAATAACTCCCTACACTTGACCTTGCCTCACTATCTTTCTACACTTTACACACACATACACACACAACCAGTTAAATGACAGTGGGATTGCTGAAATCTAGCATCTTTTCCTGTTCCCATGTGTAAAAGGCGGTCCAAAAGGGAAAGCAATCAGATGTTTAATCAGTTTACCTCAGACAGAGAGAGGGAGAGACCATTAGAGTGACCCAGGATTTCAAAACTGATCCCTCATCTCCCATATTCACCGACTTTGAGCCCTGTTAGTGCCCTAAACTTTGTCCGTTGTCTTTTTATTGACTTCATTACAATGCCGCCTGTGTTTGGATTAGTTTTCCTGTGTCACAGAAGGTCGAGACCTTCGCCTTGAACTGTCACACTCATAGATTACGCATTATTTCTACTGGACACAGAGTGCCGTTGTCTAAACGGACACAATTGGGACGGTTCATTGAGTGAGGCAAGCAAGTCTCTTCCTGCATTGTGTATTTGTATGCTTTTATTTGATTTTAGCAACATAGTTAGATGTTACATAAATTATAAAGAAGAACTATGTGCAGTGAAGCTCTATTTGACTCAAATTGCTTTTTAATTTCTCATATGGATTGATACGTCAGTTTGATGAGTGAGGCAATAAACCTTACAATTGTTTTTTTCTCAGAGTGATCAATAGTTTGCCGTATCATATATTTGTGTTCATGAAGTAGGCCAGTGTGACTTATCTGTTGGTTTTGTGTGTTTTTTGCAGTTCTCCAAGGAGAAGTACCTGCTGGAGTCGCCCCCGGAGAAACTCAGGAAGGAGCTGGAGGAGGAGCTCAAACTCAGTAGCAGTGACATGAGGAGCCACGGCTGGTACCATGGCCATATTCCACGAGAGGTGTGTTTGTGAGGTCAAGATTTGCTGTGGTACAATCTCACGCAGCCAGAATTTTGACTAAACGGAATAGGGTCTGGTCCACTTTGCAACCTATTCTGGATCCTTAGACAAAAAGAAACTGTCATGTAAAATGACATTTCATTTTGGAAGTTAATTTTGGATTTGGAGGTGGATTTGTGTCAAATTGATTATACCAAAATAATGAACCAGTGTACAAAAATTATGGAAGCTCGTTTCTGCCATTGAATAAAAAAGGTAATTGTGACTTTTTATCTCACAGTTTACATCTCGCAATTCTGAGCTTTTTTCTCATTGCATGATATAAAGTCAGAATTGTGAGATATAAACTTGCAATGGTAAGAAATTAGTGGGTCTTTTTTTTTCATCTAAATTGTACTTTATAACATGAAATTGCGGAGGAAATACAAAATTCGGAGGAAAAAAAAGTCAGAATTGCAAGTTTATATCTCACAATTCCAATTGTATTTCTCACAACTGCAAGTTTATATCCTGCAATTCTGAGAAAAAAGTCAGACTTGAGATGTAAACTCGTAATTGTGAGAAACAAATGTCAGAATTGTGAGTTTATGTCTCACTTCTTGCAGTTGCAAATTTGTAGTTTAAGGGAATTTTTGCAGTGATACCATAGAAGAACCCCAAAAGAGCCCACGGGACCTTACAGTGAACAGTTTGTTTATAAGTATGAAGAATATTTTAATAATTTTAATAATTTTACAGAATCAAGCACGCGTCGGAAATGTAACGCCCCTTACCATAATCACGAGCTTCAGCTTTCAAAGTAAATATCAAGACTATAATATAGTTAATAATGTCGTTAGTTTTACCATCAGTTCAAGCACGAAAGGGCAACAGAGTCGCGTGACAGACACAGTGATGATGCAGTACACAAGCCGCGGTTAAGACAGCTGACGTGCTATGATTCCTGACAGACTGTTCACTCTGCTGTGATGTGACCCTGTTCCCCTCATACACACTCACACACACACGACGCGTCTCTGCGCTGCACAAAACTGTGTCAATAGCAAATACTTAAACTAATAACAAAACATACTTACAGTCGCTGATTCAGAAGCGCCAGATTGTCATAGCAAAGTCGGAATTGGCCCTTTTTTGTTTTAGAAATAGCCTTTGTGCACAGCCAGCCTTGTACTCTTCTAGGTTAAAATAACTGTCGTCCATAAAATGCGTTGCACAAATTCGAACATCTGGGTTGTGCTGTTCTGTTGTAAATAAATCTTAACCAATGATTCCTAATTGCATCTACTTCTGGAAGGCCAAATAAAGTGCTTTTGCTTTCACACTGAATCATACAGCGTCTCCCTGTCATGCTGCATCAACACTACTGCTGTTCCTGAAACCACGCCTTCTTTCTTTGCGTGCACATTTGAGCGGCATTTTGCTAATATTTCCACATAGTGACGTAGACATGTGGGGGCGTGTTAGAATGAGCCGTTTTAGGTAGGCGTGGCTGACTCTTAACTTTTATAAAGAATATCTCTTTAAATTTGAGACTTTAGTCTTTGCAACTTTACAGATCTTCCTTATGCACCAAGAGCTTGTAACACTCCAAAGAGAAAGGAAAACTTGAAATCGCATCATATGACCCCTTTAAGTTTAAGATTTTAGTTGATTTTCTACTGGGTGCTTCAAATTCTAAATAACTTTCAAAGATTTGATGGCACTAACATGGCAAGTGATTTATTTAATTCTCAAAAGTGCTTGTTGCATCATCCTGGCAGCTTTAAAAAAAAAATTTTTTTTAGGTAGACCATTTAAAAATCATGTGTAAAGCAAGCCAATCAAATTTGAGCTGGTGATTTCACTCAGTGTCCGTGTGCAATATGCTTCTCATATTCAGTGAAAGGACTCTCTGTCATCTATGGCTATACCTTCCCAAAATCTCAAACTGTTCTCTCAAACAAATGGAGCAATGTTTTGAAAGTACCAGTGTTTCACTCTTCAGGAAACCGCCTACAAATGACTTCCAGTTGTCTCTGCATATTAAGTGGTAATGGATGAAAGTATTTTAACTTCAAAAAGATTACACACCTCAACATTGAGAACAATGGATGTCAAAGGGAAGTCCACACTATGATGTCCAAACAAGTGTGCATGTAACTGGAGAAGTTGTTCAATTAAAACCTTTGTTAGCAGTTTTACAGTATTTTCTATGTGCATTCTATACATGTGTTTGTGTATTGTATATTTGCTTGTTTTGTGCATGTTTGGGTTTTTCTGTCGGCGTGTGTGTGAGAGAGTGTGTTTGTGTCCTCTTTTGCACCATAGAGCCGTCAAACTACAGCCCACGCTGTCTCTACTATGAGAGCAGCCATCTGGGCATTAGCATAATGTATTCCTGCCCAAGCTGGAGTAAAGAGAAACTCCAGCCCCCTCTTTTAAAAACTATAGCTAGTCGCCATGGCGATACGCCCCCATGCTGCACTTCTGACCTCACCAAATGTACTGTTGTGCCATCTGCTGGCGCAGAGGCATGTAGCACATAAAGTATCACATTTGTGGCATTTAATCAACTATCTTTTAAAACTTGTGTAGAATACACAAGTTATTCTATTGATTCAGTTGCTAACACAGTGATGTAAAAATGTTAACGCAAATGTCAACAAAAACAGAATAAAGAATGCTTTCGATTACCACAGAAAGTAATTTTAATGACTTTCTTTTCATTTAAAATGTGTTTATTTAAAAAACAAATTACACAATTCCACTGGAATGTTCTGGGGGGAAAGTGAGCTGTGGTGCTTATGTGGGAAATGTGGGTTTGAGTCCAGCTCGCAACATTTCCTTTAATAATCCCTTTTCTTTTATTTGTGTCAACACAGGCCTCAGAAACTTTGGTTCTGCGTAGCGGTGACTTCCTCGTACGGGACTCCCTGTCAAGCGTGGGCGACTATGTCCTCACGTGTCGCTGGCAGCAGGACGTGATCCACTGTCGGATCAGTAAAGTCCTGGTCAAAAGCGGGCAAACCAAAATCCAGTACATGCTGGAGCATGAGAGCTTCGACTCTGTCCCCATGCTGGTCAGGCACCACACTGGCACGGGTCGACCCGTGTGCTCACGCACTGGAGCCCAGCTGCTGTGTCCGGTCAACCGAATGCTGCCGCTGAGGTACCTGGAGGCGACATTTGCTTTGGCTGGTGGGAGACCAGGATCTGCACATTCACCATCGACCCAGAGGGGGGCACACATCAAGAGACGAAGCGTTACCATGACGGATGGACTGACCACAGAGAAGATCATTCCTCACAGGTAAACCTTCATCATCATCATCATCTTCTCAAATAATAAAGTAGCTAACTCATAGTGCCTTGTTTTGTTTTGTGACCATAATCATGTAGTGTTTTTAAGGACCACCAGGAGTTAAATTGGTTCAGAGGCTCAAAATAATACATTGTTTTGTTTTGTTGTTTTTTGTTTTTGTTTTGTAACTATAGTCATTTAGTGTTTTTAGTGACCACCAGGAGTTAAATTGGTTCAGAGTCTCAAAATAATACATTGTTTTGTTTTGTTGTTTTTTGTTTTGTGACCATATCAATGTTGTTTTTCAGTGACCACCAGGAGTTAAATTGGTTCAGAGTCTCAAAATAATATATTAAAGTGTTTTGTTTTGTTGTTTCTTGTTTTGTTGTTTTGTTTTGTGACCATATTCATTTAGTGTTTTTAGTAACCACCAGGAGTTAAATTGGTTCAGAGTCTCAAAATAACATTTCGGGGTTTTTTGTTGTGTTTTTTTTATTATTATTATTTTATTTATTTATTTATTTTGTAACAATATTCATTTTGTATTTTAAGTGACCACCAGAGGTCTCAAAATAACATGTTTTGTTTTGTGACCATATTCATTTTGGTTTTTAATGATCACCAGGCGTTACATTTGTTTAGAGTCTCAAAATAACTATATATATAAATACTGTATATGTTTTGAATATATATCCAAATCTTGAATATGTTCATGTATCTCAGGTCTGAGATCAGGCATATTAATTGGTCATGTACACACGCCAAAGATGCAGGAGTGATGTGCTCATGTAGGATGTCTTGTATTAGCAGTGCAACCCAGCCTACAGAGCCAGATGAGCCTCAGACAGTCGAGCCAGAGGTGAAACCAGCGGAGGGCAGCAGCTGGTGTGTGTGTGTGTGTGTGTGTGTGTTTATGTGTGTGTGTGTTCACAGCTGGCACAGACCCCCTCCCACTCACTTCTGTTTTCCAAACAGATTTGGCCACATGGAAACCCTTCACCTGCTTCTGTGCATGTCGTCTCTAGCAGCACTGAATGTGTTTTTCAGAAAGCTTGTAGCTGTGGCTTATAAGTTGTCCACCAAAATTAGAAGCTGAAAATGCTATATGCTTGATTGTTTTGATGTTTTGATGTTTTGACATGTAAAATGTGTTTTGACATAAAGAATGAAGGTTTTAATAGCATGTTTGTCTTCTCCAGTCCCTCTACAGTGCACCATAAGGATGCCATGAGGAACTGCGCCATGAGCATGGATCAAATCCAAGAGTACCGCTGCCCGCTATCCCCTGCCTACAGCTCCAGTGAGTCCACACACACATTCTCATGCATATACAGTATCTGAATATTTAAACCCACTGATTCCATTAGCCCACTCAAAAAGTAAAGAATAATGTGCATCCAGCAAAATAAACCTAGACAGGGTGATCAGGACCTCGACACGAAGTGAATCACTGATTTGATTTGAAATATGTTATTAGCTCATTAAACGCAAAGCTTCCACGAAGAAACACGTCGATCTAGCACATTTTTACATGGAAAAGTAGCGCAGAGGATTAGAAAAACGCATTCTATGTGAACAGCGCCTACCAGTGAGCAAAAAAATCCTTCTGGCAACGAAATGAACACTACAACAATATAATCATAGGCCTACTATTGGGGGCCATTCACACAGAACTATTGAAAAGTTAAACTTTTGAAAAACATGTCTCTAAATCTTGCATTTCACTGCCCTGCATCGTGTTTTTAACTGCAAAATGCAAGAAGAAATGGGAAAAAAAACAAAAAAACGGAAAAGCGTTGCATTTATAGTATGCCGTGTCATGTGCGAGATGCTGCAAAAGATGCAAGAAAAAATATCAAACATGTCCATATAGCGCATGTTAACATAGAAAAACATGGACAGTGGACTGCAAAAATGCATTTTTTTTAAACTTCCATTTTTAAAAAACGCATCCCTAGACCATTTTTGTTCCACTACCCAGCGCCTCGCATTTTTAACCTCAAAAACGCATTCTTTGTGAACACCCCCTTAATACTGAAGTCATCCGGTTTTGTTTTAAATGCAGTCAGTTACTGAGGGTCACCAGCTGTATTTGAATGAAACGGAGAGAGCATGTTCGTCGTGTGATACGACAGACATGAAAGAAGAGTGAGCCTCCGATACCTTTGAGCAGTCATTTTTATTGACGACGGTCATTATCGGGGAATAATTGGACTCGGAATGTTGCAACTGACCAATCAAAATCAAGCGTTTCAGAGAGCCACGTAATAGTCTGTTATTTTGTTTGTTTCTCCAGTCTCCCGCCACAGACATGGCTCAGGTGGGCGTGTCCTCGCCGTGATCCCGCCTTCTCCAGTGATGCGGCGCTCCAGCGATCCACATCTCTCGCCATCCTCCTCCAATAACAACCTTCCCTGCTCAGACATGCCCCCCAGCACCCACTGCACGCCTGCCCACGGTTACCCGTCTGAGAGTTCAGAGCAGGGCGGCAGCTACTGTGAGCTGAGACCCGGTCAAGCCCCCTTTCCTACCTGCAAGAGCTACGTAGAGAGGCTGAGGGTGGAGGATGGCCGAAGTCCGGACTCTGGAGCCCCAGATGGAGTGGAGGGCTTCATGCTCCCCCTGATGGAGACCAGCTCCTCCTTCAAGCCTGGGAAATACCAGTCGACTCTTCTGCCAGCCGAGAATAAACCTCTGGAGATGAGTGTTTTGAAGAGGGTGAAGGAGCTTCTGGCAGAGGTGGATCCCAAAACAGCCGCCAAGCACATCACCAAGGCAGACTGCACGGTAAAAAAAAACACAAATAAATAGATTGCCATCAGAAGAAACTGACACTCACTGGCTATATTACTGTTTCCCAATACATTACTAAATTTTATTAGCATTTTAATAAATTGTATCACCACTCTAATTAGGTGCCTTGAACAATACATCTATAACCATAAAATAAAAATTCTGCACTCTAAAAAAATATTTATTGAATTTTGGCAGGACGATTTTGAAACACGTTTCAGCTATTGACCTTCTTCTGTATGGTGCTTCACTGTTTATCAGGAATGATATACAAAGCAAAGATTATTGTTAAGTGTTGATAATAAAACAATCAATCCACGAACTCCAGTTCAACTCCATCTGAAACAAATCATAATACAGTAATGGGAACAAGTAACACATCAGGCAAAAATTCTGTTCATAAATATTGAAAAATAAAATGAGAATAATAATTGCAAAAACGATGAAAGCTCGAAATTCACATTTAAACCCATAGTTAGCAATGGTTCAGTCAATGAACCTTTCTCAGGGTTACATAAGAGTGAAGAAGGTAAATTGACTGAAATGTTACTAAAAAAAATTCATAATGATGTATTTAATTTCTATTAATTAACAGTTTCTTGCTGAGAATTTTTAAATCAGTTTTCTAGAGACATTTTTCAGTTGTTTTGTTCACAAATGTATAACTAGGTCAAAAACACAGACCCATTTTTACCCATATAGCCCAGATTCAGTTTTTAAAATATATATTTAGTTGGTTTTAGTTAGATCGGTTTAGATAGGTTTTAGGTGGGTGCATATTTGTAATTAATGAAAACTACTACTAATAATAGTCATAATAATAAATACAGCATTATTGTTAATTATAGAAAATTATATGGTATATTTATTATCAATGTAGCATTTGGACCAATCAGACACACACAACTTTTTGTTATATTTAACAAATAATATCGAACTCCCCATCACCTAACCAAATGGCCAATTACGAGGGTCTATGGACCCTTCCCCCGAAATGCACCTAACACCTCAGAAAAGCAGAACAGGCCTCTGGTTCCATGGTAACCAATGCTGATATCACTGGTTTTATGGCCTAAAAGGAATGCAGGGGATAAACTCCCTCATTTTCCTCATAAGAAAGGCACAAATGCACAGGAGAAACTGACTTTTCTACTAATTAATTCATAGGAAAACCTTCTTTGAATGAACACCCATTTTCTTCAGGCCATTGTGTATATTATTGCTGTGTTGTATTTAATCTGTTGTATTATAGACTATTTTTATTCATGCTTACGATAAACCACTCATTCATATAAGTAACTCTACCATGTCTAGTATCTATGAATTCGTCTTCGGATGATCTAACTGAGAGTGCATATTACATGCTGATACCTCTGCAACATATGGATGTTCTAAGAATCATTACTAATTTCTGCATCAACACCCAAGTGAATTACATATGCAAAATACCATGCTTACAGACAAAGACTCATAAAAATCCTCAGTATGTCCAACCTCCCGCTTGGGATTTCAGCCTTCCTCATTGGACGAACCCATCTTGAGAGGCGTGAATCTCTGCAGGCTTTAAAAGGCCACACTCCATGTGACCCGCCCCTGTTCGGTGGTTCAGTGAGATGCTAAGATGAAGATGTGAGAAACGCTCCAGGATACCAAAGCTCGTGCCAGGCTCCGGCCTAGTCCTTTTCATTCATCAAGTGATTCTGACTCAAACTAGCTCTTTCTCATCAACCAACTTCAGCAAGATCTTGGGGCCGTAAGATCGCATCAGGAATCTTTGTTCATACAGACGTGCAAGTATCAAACTTAGTCGATTTAATTGATGCATTAAGTATCAGTTACACCTTTTTACAAGGTTTGTTTGAACTAAGAATCTGACGTTTTCCCTCAGGTTTTAGATCTGCTGAATATGCAAAAATGGTTCCATAAATGTCATTCCTTATGTCTCTTTCTTTAGTGCTAAACTTTAACCCTTTCCTATACCAACTGTATGTGTGTGTGTGTGTATGTGTATGTTAGACCAGCTTAATGTGTTTATGTAGTATGTTAGACTAGTTTAAGTGTTTATGTAGTTAATAAAACCTTACTTGTATCACACTTGACGTGTTCATTGTTTACTCATAACCGGAGTCAATAATCATGCAGATTTACGTTACAAACTTATAGAATTGTACAGTAAGAAAGTTATTTCCTTTAACCAGGAAATTAACGTTCTTAGAATTGACAAGACGGTTGACCCTGAGTGGTCAGCTAAATATCTACAGTGGATCTAAAATATTAATAATTAATCATAATTAGTTATGGTTAATTATTCATATTTCCCCATGAGCTGATTCGCTACATCAAATCTAATAAGTCAGTGAGAGCTGCACATATAGAAACAAAAAGAGATCAGTTTTTCAGGTCTGGTCACGTGGTCTTTGTTTTGGGCCAGATTCTGATTTCAACTTAAAGCCCAAATATATCTCTGCTATATCATGACTAGCCCCCTTAAAAGGGATAGTTCACCCAAAAATGAAAATTCTGTCATCATTTACTCACCCTCAAGAAGATGTTTTAAAAAATGTTGACGGTAGCCACTGACTTTTTTTTCATACTATGTAAGCCAATGGCTACCATCAACTGTTTTGTTACTAATATTCTTCACAATATCTTCTTTTGTGTTCAATGATGACAGAATTTTTGACAACTCATTTTTGGGTGAACTATCTCTTTAACCACACAACTTACCACAATTTACTTATTAGTGCTTTTTGATACCTGACTGATGTCGCAAATTACTGTTTACTATTAAATAAATTATTCTTACATGAATTGTTGGAGGACCCAGGACAACATTACCAGTTCTCATACACATTTACATTTCCAAACACTCCCAAAGAAGTACACAAACTGTACAAATGACCAGTAAACCCCACGACAGACAGACAGAATGACATTTGATTGGTTCTCAAGTCCTTGATTCTGTTTTCTGATCCATGAGAGCAGACAACATTATGTAAGGCACACGTGAAGCTGACTGATAAAGTCTGGATGGCACACCAAACCTTTCATCAGTGTTGTCTTCCATTAACATCTAAACCTCCAGGGTTAATAAACTCTTTCCACACTGCTGTTTACCACATTCATCATGTGATGAGTTCAAGGGTAATTAAATGTCTTCTGTTCTGACTGTGAATATATTAGGGTGGAGATAAAGGGATGGGGTTGAATATATTGCTCGTGTAACTGTGTGGCCATCTGCAGGTTGCTAGGATACTGGGCGTTACCAAGGAGATGCAGAGGATGATGGGAGTGAGCTCGGGGCTGGAGCTGCTGACTCTTCCGCATGGACACCAGCTGAGGCTGGATCTGCTGGAGAGGTGAGGAAACACTTACACTCATACAGACATATCAAAATCAGGACATGCCGCAGACTTCAGCTGTTCTGAAGTGAAGGGAATAACACCGAAATCAACAGCCAATGAAGTCCAGTAATTAACTCTATTCCAAACAGCAGATGGACATTTTTAGGCGAACTATCCCTTTTAGCTGATTTACAGAATTACAGATAATGAAAATAATTCAGAATTAAACCATGCAATAAAATGAAAAAAAGACAATAACTACAGTTTTTATTAAGCATATATATATATATATATATATATATATATATATATATATAATTATACTTAATACTGATGTTATTATGTTATTTAGTGTTTTACTTTTTCATAAAAGTATAGCAAGAACACAAACCAAGTTTGGGGTCAGTAATATGTTTTTTCTTTTAAATAAGAAGTATGAAATGAATACTTTTATTAAGCAAGGATGCAATAAATATATCAACAGTGTCAGTAAAGACATTTATAATTGTCCGAACAGATTTACCGCAAAAATATTAAGCAGCACAACTGTTTTCAACATTGATAATAATAGTTGTGCATGTTTCTCGAGCAGCAAATCAGCATATTAGAATGATTTCTGAAGGATCATGTGACACTGAAGACTGTATAAAAAATAAATTAAAATTCAAAACTGTGTTATTATGTTAATAATATTTTGCAATATTACTGTATTTTTTATCAAATAAACGCTGCTTTCGTGAGCATAAGAGACAAAAATATTACAAAATCTTACCAACTCCAAATATTTGAACATTAGTGTGTAAGTTGAAAATGAACACAGCAATACTCATATAAATCTAAAAACATACATATATATAAAACAAGCCATCATACGATTTACAGAGATACAGTATTAGATGTTTTCTAGCAACTTGTCCTGTATCACTGCAGCTGTATTGAATATATTTGAGTGATCAGCTGTGTTCTGCTTTCTTTGTCTCTTGTTCAACAGGTTTTACACCATGTCTATAATGATGGCGGTGGATTTGTTGGGTTGTACGGGCAGCACAGAGGAGAGAGCCGCCCTCCTGTATAAAACCATCCAGCTGGCTGCTGAACTCAAGAGCAACATGGGCAACATGTACGGATTCGCTGCGGTCATGAGAGCGCTGGAGCTGCCGCAGGTGAGAACGCACACCTGTCCTCTCAGACCACAGCATATGAGCTGTCATTCATGGTTTAAGTACCAAAGTTTAATAGCAAGTTTAAAACAATAGTCATGCGTAGTAATAATTTGTATATCAGAATAGTATTATTTAGATGTATTATTTAACTCGTGCTGATCGTTCTAAGGTTGCAATTATTTTCCAGTAAACGCACAGCTATGTAGTAGCTCCGGATATATTACAGTTGTATATTTCTGTATATTCTGTGATGTTTGGTGTAGATCTCACGGCTGGAGCAGACATGGATAACACTGCGACAGAGACACACAGAAGGCGCCATCCTCTATGAGAAGAAACTCAAGCCATTCCTGAAGGCCATTACTGATGGGAAAGGTAGAACAGGGTGTCTTAAACAATGTTCTTTAATGACGAAATGCTGTTAATATTCTTCACTACAGAACGTTTATTATTAGTGACAGTAGAAAATCCTAAGCAATTGGTAAAGAATCACATGGACAATATTCTTGATAGTGGTCGACCGATATATATCTCCAAAGGCATTTTTAAATTATCGGTATTCGCCGATTAATTTTTCTCTTTGGCCGATAAGTGTCAGAGGTAGCTTTTATTTTGAAAGCAGTGGGACTTTTATTTTGATAGAGATAAGAACCCAACCAACGCCTGTGCGCACACATGAGTGTTATCTTTCAGTTCTTGATTTCAAACTATGCTGCGTTATATCCAGTTTGCCATTATGTCATATTCATGTCGTATGTTATTGTGTTCTGTATGTAAAATTAGTGTTAACTGGTCTTTATTTGAGAAAATAGGATTTGCAGTGCGCACAAACTACTACTATAGGATTACAGAATCAAAAGGTTGTTAAAGCATAAATTTGTTAATTTTTACAGTTTTTAGTTATATTTTTAAATAGAATTAATTTAATTCCAGCAATCCTGCATATTATTTTAATTAAACTGTGTAATATAATATACTGTATATTTTTATGTATGATATTTGCTTTACCCTGCTCTCTAAGATATTGATACTGACATAAACCATCAAAACAAAAAAAAACAAAAAAATATCAACCACTAATTCTTAAAATTTATGGAATTAATATTCATTACAATTCATGTTGATGTAATTTACAAGATTTATTGTTTTATTTATTAACTTTCCTGCATTTGAATTCACGTTCATGTAAATTATTTATTTGAAATACCATCTGATAATGTTTTTTTTTTTATAAATATAATTGATAATAAAAGTAACATAATGAATGTAATAAAAGATCAGAGAATATTTTGATTTTACTCATTTATTATTTAATTTAGTTTTTTATATCTTCATTTTTACTTATCAATCTTTTATTTAATTTGGCACTGGCAATTATATAATTATATAAATCACAAATGTGACCCTGGACCACAAAACTACTCTTAAGTCGCTGGGGTATATTTGCAGCAATAGCCAAAATACATTGTATGGGTCAAAATAAAAATGCTCTTTTATGCCAAAAATCATTAGGATATTACGTAAAGATCATGTTCCATGAAGATATTTTGTAAATTTCCTACCGTAAATATATCAAAACTTCATTTTTGATTAGTAATATGCATTGCTAAGAACTTCATTTGGACAACTTTAAAGGCGATTTTCTCAATATTTCGATTTTTTTGCACCCTCAGATTCCAGATTTTCAAATAGTTGTCTCTCGGACAAATATTGTCCTATCCTAACAAACCATACATCATTTGGAAATCTTATTTATTCAGCTTTCAGATGATGTATAAATCTCAATTTCGAAAAAATTGACACTTAAGACTGGTTTTGTGGTCCAGGGTCACAAATCCCCCAGTAGTTCCAACTGTTTTTTAATATTTATTTATTTATAATTATTTCTTAATCTTTCAGAGAGCTGTGTCCTCTCGAACACCTCTTTCCCTCACGTGGTGCCGGTGTTGTCGCTGCTGGAGCGCGGTGTGGCGGCAGGCGAGGCGCTGGAGTCCTGGGAGAGTGTGGAGTCGGGAGTGGATGTGGTCATGAGTCACCTAGAAGCAGCCCGAACCATCGCTCACCATGGAGGACTGTATCGCACCAACACTGAGAGCAAGCTTCAGGGTAAACTATTAACCTGTGTTACAATTAAAATATAAAATCCAAGCATTTAATATTAGACACGATTATTAAACTTAACTTAATAAATAATAATTTACTAAAGTTAGCCTAAAAAGCATGCATGGATGTACACTTTGAAGATATATACAATATAACATTCAGGCATATACTTTAATTTGGACTGCAGTGCACTAGTCCTATTTTCTAGTCCACATACTTTATGTGGTGTTCACAATCTCCACACAGATTTCCAGGAGCGGAAGGAGGTGCTGGAAATCTTCTGTACAGAGTTTCAGATGAGGCTTTTATGGGGCAGCCGTGGCTCTGAAGGAAGCCAGGCCGAGCGCTATGAGAAGTTTGACAAAGTCCTCACTGCTCTGTCCCACAAGCTAGAACCTCCTGTACGACACAGTGAATTATAGCACCCCCGCACCCACAAATTGTATGATCCCTGACCTTCCTGTCACTCCTACTCCTGGTCCATGCTTTTTGGGGGGAGCCGGAGAATATGACAATGAGGGACTCGCTCTGCAAAACAAGGCACAAAAGGGGACAGGCTTTATGCGAGCATGATAGCGCCTCCTAAAGAACACAGTCGTGAATTGCAGCAATGGAATGAAATAAAAATCTAAAGCCAAAATCTCTTCTTCAGTGGTGATCAAGGGCACTTCCTTTTCAAAAAGAGAGAATGTGATGAAGTGCACATTGACTTTAACCCAAATGGGTCTGAATCCTGTTTTATGTGAATCCATGATTTAGTTTCCATCAGCTTTTATGTCGATAAAAAAGCAAAGATGTCTTGCAGAAGTGACGTGTCTCTGTACCCTAGATGAGACTGCATTGACTTAACATAGTCACGATTTATTGCTGGAATAGATTGAACACACACTCACTTTTCAAATGTCTGAATGTAAGTTGCCAAATCATGAATTCAAACAGATGTCTACTGGATAAAGAGTCTTATTTTTATGCTCAATTTTTGGGTTCACTTCTGTGTTTTTTCGCTGTTGTCATGGCTTTATCGATAGAAATGGAGTCGACAGTTACTGTGAGGAATTGGGCCTTCATTTTTAATGAGTGTCTTAACAGATGCTCACATTCACACTCTCTCCAGGTCTGACAGCATTGCTTCTCAGAGCGCGTTGATGTCTGTATGTGTTAGAGAAGAAGTGTAAGATAGAAGACATACTGTTTTCTTTCCTCTCTTTCTGTCATGCTGAGTTTTTTTTTTGTCTAAAGGGGTCATATCATGATGAATGAAATTTTCCCTATTTGTAAATACAGAGTTCATTATAACTATCAGAATTTAAAAATCCAGTGCTAAAAATATGCATTTATTGAAACTAAATAGCAAAATGAGATTTTGGCATCTGAAACTCAAGGTCATTAGCATATGGCCACCCACTTTACACATCAACATCACATATTAGGTGTGCATTCATTCTGCTAAACACCAGAAGAGCTCATGATAAGAGTAAAATTGTGAAACTAGTAAAAACCCACCACATATTGTGCTGTTTTTTGCTGTGTGTAGCACCTACAGCTCTGCAGATCCTTCTAAAGGATCCCAGTGTTGAAAACAAGTTCATTTTCAGCACAAATTGTTTTATGAATCAGTTACATTATATTAGCAACCCCACAGCTCATGTGTTTCTCATTTCATATACGAAGAAGGTCATTTGCATAAAGTCTTAAAGGCGCAGCAGCACAAAAACAGCCTGTTTAATTCCAACATCAGAAAGAGGGTGGAAATGGACATAAAAAAATTTAAAAAATTTAAATAGCAAAAAATCATGATATGACCGCTTTAATATCTTTCATGACAGATACGCTGTCTTTTAGATACATAATGTATATTCTCAATGAGACTGGATCACAATGAATGTCACACTCTAAAAAATGCTGGGTTAAATACAACCCAGTGCTGGGTAAAATATGGACAAACCCAGCAATTGGGCTGTTTTAACCCAGCGGTTGGGTTAAATGTTTAACCCAACCTTTTGGTTAGTAACCCAAACGCTGGGTCAAAATAACCCAATTGCTGGGTTTGTCCATATTTTACCCAGCACTGGGTTGTATTTAACCCAGCATTTTTTAGAGTGTGACATTCATTGTGATCCAGTCTCATTGAGAATATACATTATGTATCTAAAAGACAGCGTATCTGTCATGAAAGATATTAAAGCGGTCATATCATGATTTTTTGCTATTTAAATTTTTTAAATTTTTTTATGTCCATTTCCACCCTCTTTCTGATGTTGGAATTAAACAGGCTGTTTTTGTGCTGCTGCGCCTTTAAGACTTTATGCAAATGACCTTCTTCGTATATGAAATGAGAAACACATGAGCTGTGGGGTTGCTAATATAATGTAACTGATTCATAAAACAATTTGTGCTGAAAATGAACTTGTTTTCAACACTGGGATCCTTTAGAAGGATCTGCAGAGCTGTAGGTGCTACACACAGCAAAAAACAGCACAATATGTGGTGGGTTTTTACTAGTTTCACAATTTTACTCTTATCATGAGCTCTTCTGGTGTTTAGCAGAATGAATGCACAAATGAGGGACTCGCTCTGCAAAACAAGGCACAAAAGGGGACAGGCTTTATGCGAGCATGATAGCGCCTCCTAAAGAACACAGTCGTGAATTGCAGCAATGGAATGAAATAAAAATCTAAAGCCAAAATCTCTTCTTCAGTGGTGATCAAGGGCACTTCCTTTTCAAAAAGAGAGAATGTGATGAAGTGCACATTGACTTTAACCCAAATGGGTCTGAATCCTGTTTTATGTGAATCCATGATTTAGTTTCCATCAGCTTTTATGTCGATAAAAAAGCAAAGATGTCTTGCAGAAGTGACGTGTCTCTGTACCCTAGATGAGACTGCATTGACTTAACA
This sequence comes from Sinocyclocheilus grahami, assembly GCF_001515645.1. Classification (NCBI taxonomy): domain Eukaryota; kingdom Metazoa; phylum Chordata; class Actinopteri; order Cypriniformes; family Cyprinidae; genus Sinocyclocheilus; species Sinocyclocheilus grahami. Next base: position 907,517 of record NW_015505383.1, read on the forward strand.
TAGTCACGATTTATTGCTGGAATAGATTGAACACACACTCACTTTTCAAATGTCTGAATGTAAGTTGCCAAATCATGAATTCAAACAGATGTCTACTGGATAAAGAGTCTTATTTTTATGCTCAATTTTTGGGTTCACTTCTGTGTTTTTTCGCTGTTGTCATGGCTTTATCGATAGAAATGGAGTCGACAGTTACTGTGAGGAATTGGGCCTTCATTTTTAATGAGTGTCTTAACAGATGCTCACATTCACACTCTCTCCAGGTCTGACAGCATTGCTTCTCAGAGCGCTTTGGTGTCTGTATGTGTTAGAGAAGAAGTGTAAGATAGAAGACATACTGTTTTCTTTCCTCTCTTTCTGTCATGCTGAGTTTTTTTTTTGTCTAAAGGGGTCATATCATGATGAATGAAATTTTCCCTATTTGTAAATACAGAGTTCATTATAACTATCAGAATTTAAAAATCCAGTGCTAAAAATATGCATTTATTGAAACTAAATAGCAAAATGAGATTTTGGCATCTGAAACTCAAGGTCATTAGCATATGGCCACCCACTTTACACATCAACATCACATATTAGGTGTGCATTCATTCTGCTAAACACCAGAAGAGCTCATGATAAGAGTAAAATTGTGAAACTAGTAAAAACCCACCACATATTGTGCTGTTTTTTGCTGTGTGTAGCACCTACAGCTCTGCAGATCCTTCTAAAGGATCCCAGTGTTGAAAACAAGTTCATTTTCAGCACAAATTGTTTTATGAATCAGTTACATTATATTAGCAACCCCACAGCTCATGTGTTTCTCATTTCATATACGAAGAAGGTCATTTGCATAAAGTCTTAAAGGCGCAGCAGCACAAAAACAGCCTGTTTAATTCCAACATCAGAAAGAGGGTGGAAATGGACATAAAAAAATTTAAAAAATTTAAATAGCAAAAAATCATGATATGACCGCTTTAATATCTTTCATGACAGATACGCTGTCTTTTAGATACATAATGTATATTCTCAATGAGACTGGATCACAATGAATGTCACACTCTAAAAAATGCTGGGTTAAATACAACCCAGTGCTGGGTAAAATATGGACAAACCCAGCAATTGGGTTATTTTGACCCAGCGTTTGGGTTACTAACCAAAAGGTTGGGTTAAACATTTAACCCAACCGCTGGGTTAAAACAGCCCAATTGCTGGGTTTGTCCATATTTGACCCAGCACTGGGTTGTATTTAACCCAGCATTTTTTAGAGTGTGACATTCATTGTGATCCAGTCTCATTGAGAATATACATTATGTATCTAAAAGACAGCGTATCTGTCATGAAAGATATTAAAGCGGTCATATCATGATTTTTTGCTATTTAAATTTTTTAAATTTTTTTATGTCCATTTCCACCCTCTTTCTGATGTTGGAATTAAACAGGCTGTTTTTGTGCTGCTGCGCCTTTAAGACTTTATGCAAATGACCTTCTTCGTATATGAAATGAGAAACACATGAGCTGTGGGGTTGCTAATATAATGTAACTGATTCATAAAACAATTTGTGCTGAAAATGAACTTGTTTTCAACACTGGGATCCTTTAGAAGGATCTGCAGAGCTGTAGGTGCTACACACAGCAAAAAACAGCACAATATGTGGTGGGTTTTTACTAGTTTCACAATTTTACTCTTATCATGAGCTCTTCTGGTGTTTAGCAGAATGAATGCACACCTAATATGTGATGTTGATGTGTAAAGTGGGTGGCCATATGCTAATGACCTTGAGTTTCAGATGCCAAAATCTCATTTTGCTATTTAGTTTCAATAAATGCATATTTTTAGCACTGGATTTTTAAATTCTGATAGTTATAATGAACTCTGTATTTACAAATAGGGAAAATTTCATTCCTCATGATATGACCCCTTTAGACAAAAAAAAAACTCAGCATGACAGAAAGAGAGGAAAGAAAACAGTATGTCTTCTATCTTACACTTCTTCTCTAACACATACAGACACCAAAGCGCTCTGAGAAGCAATGCTGTCAGACCTGGAGAGAGTGTGAATGTGAGCATCTGTTAAGACACTCATTAAAAATGAAGGCCCAATTCCTCACAGTAACTGTCGACTCCATTTCTATCGATAAAGCCATGACAACAGCGAAAAAACACAGAAGTGAACCCAAAAATTGAGCATAAAAATAAGACTCTTTATCCAGTAGACATCTGTTTGAATTCATGATTTGGCAACTTACATTCAGACATTTGAAAAGTGAGTGTGTGTTCAATCTATTCCAGCAATAAATCGTGACTATGTTAAGTCAATGCAGTCTCATCTAGGGTACAGAGACACGTCACTTCTGCAAGACATCTTTGCTTTTTTATCGACATAAAAGCTGATGGAAACTAAATCATGGATTCACATAAAACAGGATTCAGACCCATTTGGGTTAAAGTCAATGTGCACTTCATCACATTCTCTCTTTTTGAAAAGGAAGTGCCCTTGATCACCACTGAAGAAGAGATTTTGGCTTTAGATTTTTATTTCATTCCATTGCTGCAGTTCACGACTGTGTTCTTTAGGAGGCGCTATCATGCTCGCATAAAGCCTGTCCCCTTTTGTGCCTTGTTTTGCAGAGCGAGTCCCTCATTGTCATATTCTCCGGCTCCCCCCTAAAAGCATGGACCAGGAGTAGGAGTGACAGGAAGGTCAGGGATCATACAATTTGTGGGTGCGGGGGTGCTATAATTCACTGTGTCGTACAGGAGGTTCTAGCTTGTGGGACAGAGCAGTGAGGACTTTGTCAAACTTCTCATAGCGCTCGGCCTGGCTTCCTTCAGAGCCACGGCTGCCCCATAAAAGCCTCATCTGAAACTCTGTACAGAAGATTTCCAGCACCTCCTTCCGCTCCTGGAAATCTGTGTGGAGATTGTGAACACCACATAAAGTATGTGGACTAGAAAATAGGACTAGTGCACTGCAGTCCAAATTAAAGTATATGCCTGAATGTTATATTGTATATATCTTCAAAGTGTACATCCATGCATGCTTTTTAGGCTAACTTTAGTAAATTATTATTTATTAAGTTAAGTTTAATAATCGTGTCTAATATTAAATGCTTGGATTTTATATTTTAATTGTAACACAGGTTAATAGTTTACCCTGAAGCTTGCTCTCAGTGTTGGTGCGATACAGTCCTCCATGGTGAGCGATGGTTCGGGCTGCTTCTAGGTGACTCATGACCACATCCACTCCCGACTCCACACTCTCCCAGGACTCCAGCGCCTCGCCTGCCGCCACACCGCGCTCCAGCAGCGACAACACCGGCACCACGTGAGGGAAAGAGGTGTTCGAGAGGACACAGCTCTCTGAAAGATTAAGAAATAATTATAAATAAATAAATATTAAAAAACAGTTGGAACTACTGGGGGATTTGTGACCCTGGACCACAAAACCAGTCTTAAGTGTCAATTTTTTCGAAATTGAGATTTATACATCATCTGAAAGCTGAATAAATAAGATTTCCAAATGATGTATGGTTTGTTAGGATAGGACAATATTTGTCCGAGAGACAACTATTTGAAAATCTGGAATCTGAGGGTGCAAAAAAATCGAAATATTGAGAAAATCGCCTTTAAAGTTGTCCAAATGAAGTTCTTAGCAATGCATATTACTAATCAAAAATGAAGTTTTGATATATTTACGGTAGGAAATTTACAAAATATCTTCATGGAACATGATCTTTACGTAATATCCTAATGATTTTTGGCATAAAAGAGCATTTTTATTTTGACCCATACAATGTATTTTGGCTATTGCTGCAAATATACCCCAGCGACTTAAGAGTAGTTTTGTGGTCCAGGGTCACATTTGTGATTTATATAATTATATAATTGCCAGTGCCAAATTAAATAAAAGATTGATAAGTAAAAATGAAGATATAAAAAACTAAATTAAATAATAAATGAGTAAAATCAAAATATTCTCTGATCTTTTATTACATTCATTATGTTACTTTTATTATCAATTATATTTATAAAAAAAAAAACATTATCAGATGGTATTTCAAATAAATAATTTACATGAACGTGAATTCAAATGCAGGAAAGTTAATAAATAAAACAATAAATCTTGTAAATTACATCAACATGAATTGTAATGAATATTAATTCCATAAATTTTAAGAATTAGTGGTTGATATTTTTTTGTTTTTTTTTGTTTTGATGGTTTATGTCAGTATCAATATCTTAGAGAGCAGGGTAAAGCAAATATCATACATAAAAATATACAGTATATTATATTACACAGTTTAATTAAAATAATATGCAGGATTGCTGGAATTAAATTAATTCTATTTAAAAATATAACTAAAAACTGTAAAAATTAACAAATTTATGCTTTAACAACCTTTTGATTCTGTAATCCTATAGTAGTAGTTTGTGCGCACTGCAAATCCTATTTTCTCAAATAAAGACCAGTTAACACTAATTTTACATACAGAACACAATAACATACGACATGAATATGACATAATGGCAAACTGGATATAACGCAGCATAGTTTGAAATCAAGAACTGAAAGATAACACTCATGTGTGCGCACAGGCGTTGGTTGGGTTCTTATCTCTATCAAAATAAAAGTCCCACTGCTTTCAAAATAAAAGCTACCTCTGACACTTATCGGCCAAAGAGAAAAATTAATCGGCGAATACCGATAATTTAAAAATGCCTTTGGAGATATATATCGGTCGACCACTATCAAGAATATTGTCCATGTGATTCTTTACCAATTGCTTAGGATTTTCTACTGTCACTAATAATAAACGTTCTGTAGTGAAGAATATTAACAGCATTTCGTCATTAAAGAACATTGTTTAAGACACCCTGTTCTACCTTTCCCATCAGTAATGGCCTTCAGGAATGGCTTGAGTTTCTTCTCATAGAGGATGGCGCCTTCTGTGTGTCTCTGTCGCAGTGTTATCCATGTCTGCTCCAGCCGTGAGATCTACACCAAACATCACAGAATATACAGAAATATACAACTGTAATATATCCGGAGCTACTACATAGCTGTGCGTTTACTGGAAAATAATTGCAACCTTAGAACGATCAGCACGAGTTAAATAATACATCTAAATAATACTATTCTGATATACAAATTATTACTACGCATGACTATTGTTTTAAACTTGCTATTAAACTTTGGTACTTAAACCATGAATGACAGCTCATATGCTGTGGTCTGAGAGGACAGGTGTGCGTTCTCACCTGCGGCAGCTCCAGCGCTCTCATGACCGCAGCGAATCCGTACATGTTGCCCATGTTGCTCTTGAGTTCAGCAGCCAGCTGGATGGTTTTATACAGGAGGGCGGCTCTCTCCTCTGTGCTGCCCGTACAACCCAACAAATCCACCGCCATCATTATAGACATGGTGTAAAACCTGTTGAACAAGAGACAAAGAAAGCAGAACACAGCTGATCACTCAAATATATTCAATACAGCTGCAGTGATACAGGACAAGTTGCTAGAAAACATCTAATACTGTATCTCTGTAAATCGTATGATGGCTTGTTTTATATATATGTATGTTTTTAGATTTATATGAGTATTGCTGTGTTCATTTTCAACTTACACACTAATGTTCAAATATTTGGAGTTGGTAAGATTTTGTAATATTTTTGTCTCTTATGCTCACGAAAGCAGCGTTTATTTGATAAAAAATACAGTAATATTGCAAAATATTATTAACATAATAACACAGTTTTGAATTTTAATTTATTTTAAGATGTAATTTATTCCTCTGATACAAAGCTGAATTTTCAGCATCATTACGCCAGTCTTCAGTGTCACATGATCCTTCAGAAATCATTCTAATATGCTGATTTGCTGCTCGAGAAACATGCACAACTATTATTATCAATGTTGAAAACAGTTGTGCTGCTTAATATTTTTGCGGTAAATCTGTTCGGACAATTATAAATGTCTTTACTGACACTGTTGATATATTTATTGCATCCTTGCTTAATAAAAGTATTCATTTCATACTTCTTATTTAAAAGAAAAAACATATTACTGACCCCAAACTTGGTTTGTGTTCTTGCTATACTTTTATGAAAAAGTAAAACACTAAATAACATAATAACATCAGTATTAAGTATAATTATATATATATATATATATATATATATATATATATATATATATGTTTAATAAAAA
>NW_015505383.1:928481-945440 GCF_001515645.1 Sinocyclocheilus grahami
GTAAAATATGGACAAACCCAGCAATTGGGTTATTTTGACCCAGCGTTTGGGTTACTAACCAAAAGGTTGGGTTAAACATTTAACCCAACCGCTGGGTTAAAACAGCCCAATTGCTGGGTTTGTCCATATTTGACCCAGCACTGGGTTGTATTTAACCCAACATTTTTTAGAGTGCCGTTTGTATTAAATTATTTAAGAGACCCATAAAGTCAGACTTTACAGATCAAGTCCATGCCCAGATCATCTATTGCAAATCAGCAAAGACGTTTGATTTTTCATTCAAACATTCAAAGTAATGTTATGGCAATAAGTTACAAACTAATATATGGAAGATCATTGTGTTAGTGGTTCATGCTAATGCATATCGATCATATTTAAGATTAGGAGTTTTACTAAAACTGCCTATTTTGATGCATAAATCATCCGTTTGTCCAACAGATATGAATTATACCTCATATTGCAAAATCTTTTAAGGAAAGGTGGGCTACTTTAAGTTATCATAAATGTGATTTTCACTTAGGTGGATATAATAAAAGAACTAAAAAAATCCCATAGAGTTGGATGAGGGATTGAATGTGGGCTCTTTTGATTTAGGCCAGCAAGTAGCCACCCAAAACACCATAGCAACACCCTAGTAGCTGCACAGCAACACCATGACATCCTGGCAGTGACTTTTGTATGAGTACCATTCACATTTTCATCAAGTTCCAGCGGAAAAACAAAGTTTGAAAGAGTTCAGCTAATAATAGCAACATGTTCATTAAATTCAAAAACACGTATTAGTAGAATACTGTTTTCATATTCTGGTAGATTAAGCCAAACAAAACCCAAAGTCACATACATATACCTCTATCAGCAGTGTAAATGTTCTACCCTTATTTCTGGGTACCATAAACAGAAAAAAGTTGTAGGTACCTGGTTCTAACGCGATCTATTGTGTATCATATACAGGCTGCTATGCTTCACACCCAGTCTATCAGTGCACATTTCCAGGGAATTTTCTGAAGGCATTTTTCAGGTATCTTAATAAACGCACATCTGAAAGTAGATGATGCTGTCTGTCACAGATAGGGGAGCATTATGGGATGAAAAGTGGATCATATGCAATTTCACGTTTAGCCAGCTAAAAATAATAAATGGGAGCAAGTTTTGAACCTTTTGACATTTTTTTAATAAGGCCCGCTGGTCTAGGACTGTAACTTGTGTGTGGTTTCTCTACTGTAAAGCTAAATGTGTGACTATTTCGTTTTGTAAATAGTTACCCCTAAACGGATGATGATATATGAGGTGGACGAGGTCATGTGATTGCATCCTTTTATTATGAGCTGTACATACTGGTATGTCATATGTTTTGCACTCTTTTTTCAAAAAATAAAATACAGTAAGCTTGTGTTTTTGTGCTTTTTTGCTCTAAATATTAGGCTATTTAATATCGTGTTCCTGTCTGCAAAACTCCAGATGCCTAAAATTCACAGGCTATTATTTTCACTGGTCTAATATTAACTTACAAAAACACAAGTTCACGTTAATTAGTTAGTCAGTCAGGGTAGCCACATATTTAATTTTTGTCAGGAATGAAAATGCGGCTGTACGGGATAGAAGTACAGTGCATTCAATGGATTGTGCTGTTGTTTAACATTGTTCAGATCGTTCAACTGACATAGTTCCTCACTGCCTCGTTTTCATTCATGTCCTCGTTTAAATTCAGTATGTCATCTAACCTGATTAAAGGACTAGTTCACCCAAAAATGAACATTTGCTGTTAATTTGCTCACCCTCAGGCCATCCAAGATGTAGATGACTTGTTGAGATTTTTACCTGAAACCATATGTGGTGCTTGTTGATTCATAAAATGCAAGTCAGCAGGTACCAGGACTTTGAGAGTCAAAAAAAATTATACCAGGCAACACAAAATTAATACCCATGACTCCTGATGACATATTGAGGTGTTATGAATGACTTTAGATAAATGTATTTACAGTGTTAAGGTGAAATTACTCAGATCGAAGACTGCCTGTTTCTTAATTTGTAGTTTTAAAATAGTTGATATAGTTCCAAAGCGAGCAAGCAGTTCAAAGCACAACAGAATTCAGTTAGTGAATACTAATTAAAAATTAAAAATGGTTAATTCAGTTTATTAATAATAGCCTATTATCATTTATTAACCTGTTAACTGTCGGTTCCACTTAAGTTTGATCTCTTTTTAAAGAAGACAAATGGCAGATTATTGTAGAGGTGAAACAAGTTATACAAATGAAATCACAAAAAAGTTGTGGAAGTTTATGTTTATGAAAACATAAAATGCAAAAATATCAATTGTAATATTTTACATAAAACATTTTTCTTTTCTTTTTTTACAAAACAGGTTGAACTCTAAAACTGCTAGAATATCAAAACCAAAAATCTGAACAAGTTCCAAATTTGAGGTTGATATCTCAACAACAACAAAAATAATAATAATAATAAATAAAATCTTTCAGTAAGATTTTGTTTGGGCACACCAAACTTTTCCACTTGATGACTCAAGCTTCATTAGTGACCATATAAGGACGCCCCATTTCCATTTATAGTCTGAGTGATCTGAAATATATGTTTTCCATACTTTTTACATTATTTATGAAGTAGACAATCTACTTCATAAATATTATGTGGTGGAAACCCTGGATGTGCATTACAGCTCACAGAGAATGGGGGAGTTATATTCACTTATGTAAACACTTTCAGACATTTTTTTTTCTCAAGAAATAGAATGGATGTTATCTTTTGAACAATTGGCATGCAAATTATCACGATTTTACATGTACATTTCAAAATAAAAGTCAGAACTCGCTCTCTCTGACTCTGATGAGTAGGCTGCTCTTGCCTCAAATTAATAAATTACGGTTGCTCTGTTAAATATATCGGTAAAATGAATAAGCCAGTCACCAAATATGAAAATTAGAGTCTTTAAGCTTTCAAATGATATATAGTTTGTCAAGTTACATGTTATAACAAGTAATAACAAGTGGGCTCACCAGTGGGCCAGTTGCATTTAACAGGTTAAACAATATTATTTTCAATAAACAAAACGATATTTGATTAGTATATTGTACACTTCCTGGTTTAGGATCACAAACGGAACAGAATTGAAACAGTGTAGCTCTACAATATGACCACAAGGTGGCAGCAGCGTCGAGCTCGTTGAGCCTTCTCAATACCACACACTTCACTGTGTGTGTGTTTGTTTGTTGTAGACACACACAAGTGTAGTGGTAGAATCACTCAATATAAACTATTCAAGGTTGATTATCTTGGTGAATGTCTTTCATTTTCTTGCAAAACTGAGCAAATCAAATGTAACCTTTTAACCTGAACTTGCATATATTCATCAAAGTTAATCAAAGTGCAAAGATGAAATACACAGTTTGCTTTATCCATTTGTGAGTGTGTGGGTGCAGTTGTGAATGCACTGCGACACAGAGCATGCGTGCTGGCTTTGAGTTGCGAGTGCGTCAGGCTAAAGTGACTTCACCAAGACAAGATGGTAGCTATGGAGGGGGCTGCAGAGATGCCATGATGCAATCTCTCAGTGTGTGTTTGTGTGTGCATGCGCAAACATTTGTGTGTGTGTGATGTCTCCCGCACGGCTGTGTCAGTCAGAGAAAGGTCCACCAGGCACTGCTGGCAAAGCGGGCACACTGACAGAGACACAGGGACATCAGGCTCTGAAGGCCCGCTCAGCACACAAAGACACGGCCGAGCTGCCCGTCACACGCCACTGTGCTCAAAATATTGGGGAAATGCAGATTAAAATCTTTTATTGAAGGCTGCTGTGGTTGGTGAACTCAAACAACAAGTCACACAATAGCACACATACACAATCTGCTCTGCAAGAGAACAGGACCTTATCAAAGCTGGAATATGGAATACTATATAATATATTAAGAGCAAATTTGTTTGGTTTTGTAAACATTAATAAGATTTGTTATTAGATTTCATGTGCACATGACTGAAACTCGTGCAAAAATGTATCATTTATTTTGGTAACTGATAAATGTTGATCCCCTTTACCTGGGGATATTGAATTTGATATTTTTTATGTATTTTTTTATTAAATATTGATACAAACCCATATTTAATAAAAAATGGTATAGGTAACTAAAAGCTGATCACCTTTACCAGGGAATACTGTTGTATATGCTATATATTTCATTAAATAAAATGATATATTTATATATATTTATTAAATATTAATATAAGTACATATTTTATTAACAAATAAACATAAAAAATGATTTTGGTAACTAAAAAGCATGTAAAGTTGAATAAGTTGTATATGGCATATTTACATTCAATGTTTACATTTAAAATATATTTTTATATTAATATATATGGTAACACTTTACAATAACGTTCATTAGTTAAACATTAGTTAATATATTAACTAACATGAACTAACCATGAGCAATACATTTGTTACTGTATTTACTAATCTACGCTAATGTTAGTTAATAAAAATACAGATGTTCATGTTAGTTCACAGTGCATTAACTAATGTTAACAAGATTTTAATAATGTATTAGTAAATGTTGAAATTAACATTAACAAAGATTAATAAACGCTGTATAAGTGCAGTTCATTATTAGATTTATGAGGACATTTTCAGTGTCCCCGTAATTCAAAAGGCTTATAAATAATTTAGAATGAGTTTTTTTGAAAATCTAAAAATACTGAAAGTCTCCTGTGAGGGGTAGGTTTAGGGGTAGGGTTGGTGTAGGGCAATAGAAAATACAGTCTGTACAGTAGAAAAACCATTACACCTATGGAGAGTCCCCATAAACCATAAACCATGAACCTGTCATTCTGCAGTATTATAGTATGTGACTTTCTATTTGTTTTTCAATCATGTGAAAATGCTTTTTGTGTGCCTGTGGGCTATTTGTGCGTGAAGTGTTTTTCAACACAACAGGATTCTGGGGCTGATATTACAGCTCTGAAAATGCCACAAATTGTGCTAAAGCAGCTGGGAAAAGCTCTTTTTTTCCAGCTTATTTTGGTCACGTATAATGCTTGCTGTCATTATGTATGTTAGAATATCTTTCACTCGTTCTCTTTCTTTGGAAGCTGATTTATTTACAGGTGGATCCGCTGGTGACCGCACAGGAACACGGCCTGTCATGCCCTGAACAGCTACGTACATGTAAAGTGACTGGATTACATGTCTTGGCGCTTTAACACTTTGTCATCTAAATCTAGAGCGCATGCCGCATCCACACACACACACACACACACACTTATTCACACACACACACATACCACTGAACTCATATTACTGTCAGTCGTGTACAACCTGCAATGTTAACGACTTTAAAAGAAAATACAACAGAAGCCAAGATAAGTATACGCATCTCATCCGTTTGGTTAATCATGGCTATATGTAAAAAAAAAAATCGTTTTAGTGTGCACATACCACTGTGATAGTCCAAATTCATTGTGATAATTTTGTTTTTGGATGTCAATCCGGAGTGTCCCCTCATGTGACTCTCTGTGGCCCCAGGGCCCCCCTTGCCCCTCAGACTTCACATTACCACATGAATGGCCGGCTGCAAAGGGCCAGTTCAGCCTCGGACACCAACAGAAGGCAGGAGATTTGCAATTCAATCTGCTCCTGGTCGGGACAGACCTGTCACCAGTATGACAGAGGCCGAGGGGGTGGGGGACCCGCACAACACTCCACCATACATGACACGCTTTCTTGAGGAGACGGACGGAAATTTTAAACATTATGGAAACATTAAGCATTATAATCAGAAATATAATAGCTGGACTAGCAAGCATTGTTACACTATATCAGGCAAATTGTCACTTTGGAGCCTGCCATTAAAGAGCCTTTTGAGCAGAATTTGATCAGTAAAACAATTATGAAAAACAAAACAACTCATAAACTCATACATACATCACACACACACACACACACACACACACACACACACATATACATACAGTGGGTACGGAAAGTCTCCAGACCCCCTTAAATTTTTCCCTCTTTGTTATATTGCAGCCATTTGCTAAAATCATTTAAGTTAATTTTTTCCCTCATTAATGTACACACAGCACCCCATATTGACAGAAAAACACAGAATTGTTGACATTTTTGCAGATTTATTAAAAAAGAAAAACTGAAATATCACATGGTCCTAAGTATTGGTGTTAGAATCATTATTAAACTCATACCTTTTGTTCTTTTAATATTTTGAATTGTTTTTAGCTGTATTTTTTTTGTTTTCATTTAAATGTTTTAGTTTTGAAATGCATTTGTCATTTTTATTTAATTTCTTTTATTTTCGTAAATGTGTGTATATATAGTATTTATAGAGTTTTAGCTTTTAGTTTTAATTACTTTTTCTTATTTGTAAGTCGCTTTAGATAAAAGCATCTGCTAAATGACTAAACGTAAAGTAAAAGTAAAGTATATATAGTACCCGAAATGTTTTGTAATTTAATATTAATATCAATTATACACATATTTGAGATTATTCTTAGAAGGTAAACTTTCAATCAAAACCCCTTTCAGTTATTTATAATGAATTTTGTTTAGAGCAAATATCCAAAGAAGAACCAAAGCTTGCTTGAGTCAACACACAGACACGCCCTCTAGATGTCATTTCCGGTGAAGATGGGATTATTTCCGGGGTTTGCAGCAACATGGCAGCGCCCTTAGGTCTGCAGCTGGAGTTTGGGTTTGTATTAATCGCTTTTTTATGATTCCTCGCATTCTAGTGGTTGCATTAATAGACGTACTGAATTAAAAGTCTTCGACTGAACCTTTATCAGAGGCACTTGGCTAATAAGACTGCTGTTTTTCAGCGGTTTAACGGCAGTAATGACAAGAAACCCCGATTTCAATGAAAAAGTAACCCAATAAAAATGAAATTCATGTTAGTTATTTTCTTGAAGCAGCGCGCGGTGACACTTGAATCTGGCTAGCTTAATTAACTGCTTCACGCACTGAAAATAAACAAGTTATTAATCGACGTCGGCGTGCACTCGGTTGGAGAAACTTTCACTTGAATAGAAATGAGGTGCCCGGATGTTTACAACCCGGAGCAGTGGTTACATCAATGAAGGGGATATTTCAATACTACACTGAGAGAAATATCAGCCAGAGTTTTCCCTCAGGTCAGAAAAAGCTTCGAGGCACACTTTGTTTTTTGTTAACTGTGCTTAAGAAATTGATACTGTATGTCAGAAGTCAAATTTATGATAATAGCTGCTAACTGAACGTTTTGACATTTCAGCTCATGAGGAAATGCGTACTACTAACTTTTATGGGTAACATAGCAGAGGGAGGGAGATTTTATTTCTTTATTGCATTTAATCATTAACAGACATTTATAGGCTAACTTAAGCACAACTGTAAGTCCTTACAGACTGAAGCATGCTTATTAATAATATATCAAATGCATGCATAAACTTTGTAGGGGGTTAAACAAAGTAATACTGATTAAACAAATCAAATAATTTCCTGGCTTTATAGCTTCTCGTAATTTTTAAGACGAATGGAATTTGGAAAGTTTGTCAGCTGGATTTGAATCATATAAGAAACACAACTCCCTATGTCACATCATGTGTGCTAACCGCTTAACCACAGCGCAAACTCTGGACAGTTTTCTGAATTTCTGAGGAGAAATATAGGCTGTGTTTGGAACAGAATGCATGCTTTCCAGTATACACTGAATACTGACAGAACATGAAACAGTACAGGTTATCCAACAGTGCATTTCAAACAATAGTTTGCGATTGTCCTCACTTCATTGTCCAGTTCAGCAAATGCTGTTCAGTTATAATCTTGTAAATGATCCTAGTTGTGTTGCTTTTTAAATTAAATTGTGTTCAAATGTTTTAACTCAGACGCGCAGCAACATTGTCACGTAATCGGTCAGAAAGATGTGTTGAGCACGTTGTATTGTGGAATACAGTATACCGTTGCCCACATACTGCCATTTTTTGTATACCGCACATTTTGACAAATGTACTAGGCCATCAGGTTATTCCATGCATACAGAAAAGTTGCAGAAATAATAAGTGTTATATGCAGTTCTGAACATAACCATAGAGCGACAGAGAACATAGATGGTATCAGAGGGACAGAAAGAGAGACAGCTTCTCAAAACAAATCTTGGCCAGAATTCACTGGGTGCAGAAAAATTGTGCATTTGGCTCGCTGCTTTCAAGTCGCAACAGAGTCCTGTGTGACTGTCTATGGACAGAGGTGGTGTTTGTGAGTGGCCTTTCTGAGGCTGGCACACAGGCTGGCTTCTCTCTGTACCGCTAGAGTACGGGCATCTCGCCAGGCCTGGCGATCTGGAGGACAACTGGGCATTCTCCAAGAGATGTGAGCTCTCTTTATTGGGCCTGCACCTGCTACATGAGTCCTACTCTGACTTCATGTCCCTATCTGTTTTGTTTTTTTCCACTGACATGCACCTTCTCTCGTTCTTGCACGGATCTCTGTCACTTACTGAGTTGCATTTATTAAATGCTGCTTGATTACTTAAATGTTGCTTAAATGCATATTGTGATTTTGTCATCTTTGTGATAAACATGTTGGTCCTCACATCTTCTTTTATGTGTTTATGCAAGTTATAATGTAAGTTTTGTATGGGGTATTTTTGTTGTTGTTGAAGAAAGTACAGTGTTGATGCCCTCTATGCAACCTGGTGCTCTTCAAGAGTGCTATTCCGTCTTGCTTAAAATCATAAAATCTAATTTTTTTTTTTTTACATTAGTGACATCTAATGTCAAAATATTAAGGACAAGAAACAGTTTTCTGGGGGCGTTTTGTCATAGACTAGATCTTAAGTCAATTAAAACTGCATGGCGGATACTGCTAAATGATTTTAGAACTAGGAGAACATTCACTGAACATTATTGTTGTTGAAGGTCTACCTGTAAAAGGCAATAACAGCATTATGTGCACTGTATTTTTTCCTGTTTTAGAGGGGGAGCTGAACTTCTCTTTGATGGGGTCAAGAATCATCATGTGACACTCCCTGGCCAATCAGATCCCTGTGAGTATTTAAAAAAAAAATATATATATATATATATATATATATATATATACCTCTTCTGTTGTGTTCATTCTTTTGAGTTTGCTAATGCTAGTATCACTGTTACTATAATTTATAATTATAACAAACCCCTAACTAAGTATTAAAATACACAATTCACCCAAAAAATTGTCATCATTTACATTCTTTAATGTTGTTCCAGAACTTTTTGTATGACTTATATTTATATTTTGTATGACTTATATTTATTGGAATGATTCAGCTGTTGTTGTCCATATAATGAATGTCAATGGGGTCCAAAATATTGTATGGACAAAAACACAGAGACCTTTATCAAAATACCTTTATTTTTGTTCCATAGAAAAACAAAAGTCAAACATGTTTGGAAATTACAGAATTTCATTTTTGGGTGAACTTTCCATTTAACCTTACGTATGCAACCTATCCTGCACCATTTGTATTAGTGACATGCCTCCAATCATTTGGCTTGTTGAGGACAGGAAGGTAACCACCAAGCAATGCTCTAGATACCATCCAGAACACCCCAGCAACCACACAGCATTGTACCATAACACTGTACTGTTGTGCCAGTTTTGCAGAGGCAAATGCCACTCAAGATGTCTTCAGAAAATGTGAAAATCTTTTTTAATTACTGTGGTTAATTCCACAGTAATTAATTTGGGAAATATTGAGAGACTTCTTTCAGACTTCAAATGTTTAGCTCTTTTTCTATACAAAGCCAGTGCTTTACCATTCCTAGCACTGATGACTTAATTGGCTCCAAATATCTGGATTCACTTATTGGCCTTATGCCCTGCTGGAACTAAAGGATGCCTTTTTTCTCTGGTACTCCAATAGAAGAAAGTCACACAAATCATACCAAATTATGTGCCTCTTTCTCCACATCGATCTCTTTTTTTTCTGCCTTCCCTCTGCCTGATGCCCTTTTCCCACTCGCCGCCTTTCCTCCCCTGACCTCTCAGAGCCCTGGTTCACACGCTTCCCTGGACACCTTTTCTTCTAGCCAGTCCTGCTTTCACCCTGACATCGGGCCAATGGCGAACCAGTGCCGGGCTGCCATCACAAATCGAGTTTTTTTCCACCCCTCCCTCAGCAACAATGGAGCTGAGCCCCTTCTCCATACATCCCACCTCCCCCTCAACCACCAACATCTGTGAGCCTCCCTGCACCCAGCCATTCTTCCCCTAACTGCTCCATTATTGGGCCCCTTTCACTTGTAAATGCAGCCAGTGATACTGTTGATGGATCTTTTATGCCTAGTGCTGGGGTCACAGGAAAGGTATGGAGAATGGAGGGCCAGTAAAGGAGGGAGTGACAATTGTTACAAAGCACTAAGTCCTTTTTTGTGCAGTCATTTTTTGGGATGCCTGACAGTACAAATGCCTCTCTCCTACAAACACCTCACATTCCTGCAGCTTCCTGGTGGGACATTTGGGTGAAAGTGGTGGGATGTTTGGTTGTGGGGGGAGCACTTGTATTGCCCCCTGTATTTAAGCACAGAGTGGGTAACATGTTCTCTGCCATCGCTGGATTGGAAGGCAAGTCATTTTGAGAGTCATTAGTGCAAAAGATGGATTAGGGAAGTGAGACCTTATATCCCATGCACATGCTCAGAAGTGCCTGAAAGAATTGTAGATGGCATTTTTGATCAGTAGATGGTGGCGATATCTAGAGAGCAGGGAGGAGATTCCCAAATTTCAGCTGCCTAATCACTGTGTCAATAGTTATGATACAGTATAATCTTTCTTTGAGATTATCATGTGGGTCAGTTTCCACACATATTTAGTTACTGGGTTATAGAACCTTTCTTTTTTTCGGACATAGTTCTGCAAGGTCAACTTGGTAACTCAAGGATGACCTAGTTGTGTAGTGGGAGAATCTTTTTGGCGCAGATGTTCAGAAACTACTAGGATTTGTTGAGATTTTTGTGGTAGCCAAGTAGTGGTGCTTTGTATTTATAGCCAGTCACCTTTCCTGCCTGTACAGTGGCCTTAGTCTTTCACTTGGGGTCTGAGATGTATTGAACAGGAATAGAACTTTTGGCCAAGTATATTAATATTTTTGCATCCCTGTCACAGCTCTGAGGTTGGGAAAATTTGGATATGCTTGTACTTTGGTGGCCTTGCCAAACAAGAGAAGGGTCAAGCTCTGTGGCACCAGAGTATCCACGACAACCTGTCCACAAAAGTGGGCGGCGGGAGGGAATGTGACCACTGAGCCCTCGCAGGGGCCTGGGGGGGATGACCTTAGCCCATAGTCCGTACGCATGTTTGTAGGCATGATTTGAGAATTTCATGGATGGCTGGCTATGATTGCTTAGGCTGACACTGATGCTCTACACTAATCCCTCCTAAATTTTCTGTCCACTGGTCCAGACCCTTCTAAGTGATTGATGAGTAGTGCTGAGCCCCCCGCTGCCGGACACACACACACATGATCGTCATAGAAACACCAACCCTCATATCCCAAGCAAGATGAATGACTTCATTCCCTCCCACCCACAGATATTGGCGATAATGATGATAGTCATGCAAAGAGAAAGGAAACGAAGAGGGTTAGCTAGCCACTATGCTACGCAGACGCCGCCACCCTCCCACGCATGCTTTATCCCAGCATGCACCTGTCTGTAGTGACGCATACTCCCCCTCCCATTCGTGTTTTCCCTCGTTCTCCTCCTACCTCATCGCAAACCTATCCAGTCCTTTTCGTCTTCCATTTGTTCCTTACCCCTACAGAAAAGAGGGCGAAAGAGACGTGGGGCGTCTTGTTGACCCCTCACTCTTTGCCCCTGGCTCACATAAACCACCCTTTGTACGTGAAAACGAAGCAGGAGACGTTTGCTTCGTTTTTTTGAAGTTCCCTCAGTCAATAGACTGATGTGGCTGAAAGTGATTACGTCTGTTTTTTTCCCCTGCTTTTGGTGCCAGTCAATATTCATTGTGGTAGCGTAGCACTGATGCAAGCATCACTCTTCTTTATAGGTTCAGGATTGTGGTCTAGCCGAGCTGCAAGGTACAACAATCGTTACACAACTGAAGAGGCTGACAGCGATCCAATTAACCTGAAACGGCCGCTGTTGCTCGACCCCTGCCTCTCGCTGAGAAGCACGCCACACGCTTACAAGCGCATACACTTGCACGCATTGGTGCTGACATCTCTGAAATGTTCAGTTCTGGTGGAAACTTGCCCAGTCGAGAGTATTGTATAGAGCCACACTCCTGCACCCATTGCCCCCTTCTTTCGTCCTCTTGCTAATTTGTCCTAGTCTAATTATACAATCTTCCATAGCCAGTTAGTTGTAGCACAATGCCGCAAGCGACTACGTCTACTGGTCATCATGTCTCCTCAAACTTATCAAGGGTTTCCCAGCCCCCCTTCACAGATTCTCTGGTTCTAGTCACCATTTCCCACCTGAGACCTTGTATGTTCATCCCTGCTGCTCAAGAGTGTGAGAAGATGGTGTTCAGTGTTAAATGTTGCCAACCGCCTTTGTTAATGGACGACCTTTGAAAAAAAAAATCTTTCCTTATGGGATTTACAGCCGAGATATATGCTGACACACATAAGAACACCTACACAGACATTGCCGGCTATCCTGTAATTCCCCTTCAAATATGTCCTAGGATTATATCAAACGAAATTGCATTAAAGCCTTGTGGTTTAATTTTCATCCTATTGATTTCCAAAGGTTCAGGTGAGTTATAAATGTTGTGGATGTTTATTCACACAACGATTAAACATTTGCACAGGATTATATTGCAGAACAGGGATCAGCAGCAGTATGGAGTTATGCAGGTGAGTCCATGCATGTGTCCGGATAGGGTGGGCAGTGCGGTAGCTATTTTTGATGTTTTTCAAAACTCCTTCTCTGATGTCACATTTCCAATAAATGTAATGGCCTTTCATACAGGCGAACTAGCGATGTTCAAGAATACAAAATACGCTAAGTGCACAATTTGCGTGCCCAGCCTTATCAATGTCAGCCACAGCAAACTCACAAACAATAAATGCAAACTCCTCCCCAGATCAAATGAAAACATCTCAATCTCTCTCTTTTCCCTTTTTCTCCCCCCCTCTTCCTCACTCTTTCTCTGTCTTTGTCTCCATCACCCCTCTGAGCAGTAAACTGGTACGTTCCAGAAATGGATGCTGATGATACAATGTTGATGTTGGACATACCGACTTGTCCGCCATGTTGGGCAGCGGAATTTCATTGCTTACACGCACGTACAAATATCAAACAATTATCATCCATCATCACATGCTAAATTTATCACAGAACACACAACACACATCTTGAAGGCCAAGCTTTAATACCCTTCACTTGTATAACAACCAGTAGCTTTGATTGGATAATATTTGCATGGCTAAAGTAAATTGTGTAAAAATCAAAAAAAAATTCACGCAGATATTTACAAGACTTTTTTTTTTTTGTTTATCATAGGCTTACAATGGTCGGCTTTCTAGCATATTTTGTTTTCATTTGAATTCACATTGGAGCGCTGGGTTTATATCCATCAATCATCACCATGACCCCCCCACCCACACACACACACAAGATATATGGCTATTCAGCACTCTCCTTATAACCTACCTATTCCAGTCACATTTACTTGGTCTGGCTGATACGGCAAGTCAATGGCGTCTCTGTTTACGAATCTGAATTTAAACCGCATCACTGCTATATTTTCAATGGCGCATTAAAAAATGACATTGGGCGAGTCTATTCGTGATATACCTCCTTCAAATCTCCCCTCCACCTTGCAGTCGAGGCTTTGTCGCGTCACATCGACCGTGGGGCTGGCTCACTGAACTCTGACCTTTGACCTCTGTGGTAATCTTACAGGGGACATGAAGCAGCTGCTTGCATGGATCCGAGGGAACATGCTGAAGGAGCGCCCAGAGCTCTTTATGCAGGGCGACACTGTGTAAGTACACACGCAGACGCACAGTAAATATGTTACCGATGCAGGATGATGCTCAGGCAAACATACTGTGTGCTGTAGACACACACTCGTAATAAATGCAGTGCTTCGCGTTCACTGCAGAATCGCAGTGAGGTCAAGGAGGCAGAATCACACCACGCTCCCTGGTGCAACACGTATATGTTTGGCCAGTGATAAAATATTTTTTTAATGCTTCAGTTGCATTAGTAAAGGTATACAAAATGTTTATTTATACGTGTGTGTGGTGTGCTCAGAATTAGTATGGTTACTACAGTCCTACAGTCTTGCTTTCCTCAGCTCATACTAAACAGTGGGTGGATTTTTATTTTTTGTAATTCTGATACAATTAGTTTATCCCCAAAATTATGCTTTTGCATTCTTCAGCAGGTTTTTTCATCATAAATGACCTTTATTCTTGCCCTGACGTAACTGTAGCATGAAATCAGCTGTGGATAACTGCAGTACGCCTCTGGTACACAGTGTAGTCTTCAGTGGTGTATAAACCGTACCGTCGACTGTTTAGCCATGAGGGGCCACCCAACAACCTACATTAGCACCTCGTACTTCAAATCTAAAATAAAATACAAAACAATTGAATTTAAAATTTCTTTTATTATTATTATTATTAAAAAAAACTTTTTTTGCAGCATCTGAGTAGGCAGGCATAAATGGACACATAAAGCTAAATCCAAAGTGATGTTATGGTGATATATTGTATATAAAGCTGTGTTGTGTTATATTGCATTGATTCCTGTAATTATAAATATTGTGCTAATCTGTGTGAGAGGATGTTCTATGCGTAGTCTTTATTGTGTTTCATCTTGCACATGTATGCTGGTACAAGGGAAGCTCATTCATTTAATGAACTGCAGATGCAAGGGTCTTAGAAAACCGCAGCACTGGCGATTTTCATTGTGTATAAACAGGCTGCATTATATTATCAGATGTTTTCAGTGTAGCTCACATCACTTACATGAGCTCTTCTTTTTTACGCACACAGTAGACCCGGGATTCTCGTATTGATCAACGACGCAGACTGGGAACTGATGGTAAGGGAGAGAGAGAGTGTGTGTGTGTGTCTGTGTCTGTGTGTGTGTGTGTGTACAGTTCCTCAATCACTCCTTCCACTCTCTGTTTTAATGACATGCTCATTTTAGGTCCAGTGTCAGCTTCTCTTCATTCATCTAATGTACATAAAGGTTGTGCTGGGTTGCTCTTTCAGAAAAACATGTATTGGCATCAAGGTGTAATTTAAAGAAACACAATCAATGGGAAAAAGTCAATGTCTCAACCACTGTCAATGATGGCTAAAACCTGCAAATCACGTGTCGATTTAAAGCTCTGACTCCTAGTGTTTTCTACAATTTGCATTAAATATATACTTTTTTTTTTTATTGGTGTATACATCAGTTCTTAAATGTAGATATTTTTCAAAAATGTTATTTTATTCTCATTTTCTTTTTCTAGTGTTTTCTACAATTTGCATTAAATATATACTTTTTTTTTTATTGGTGTATACATCAGTTCTTAAATGTAGATATTTTTCAAAAATGTTATTTTATTCTCATTTTCTTTGGTGTACACATCCATGTCCCTTTGCAGGGTGAACTGGAGTACCAGCTTCAGGACCAGGATAATGTTGTCTTTATCTCCACACTTCATGGAGGCTAACGGACTCTAAATCAACACCACACCCATACAGGAGCCCCTCCACCCTTCAAAAGGTCAAAAATCAGATGATCCATCAACAGCGGCATTGGTGGCCGATTTCAATCCCAGCCGTGGGTTTCTCGACCAATCCCGTGAAAATAATTATTTTGGTTTTAAGTCTAATAAAACGTAACGTCACTGGGAATCTGACTGCGGAGGGGCAGTTCACTGTCCCCTGTTCCTTACAGGAGCGTGGCGGGGTTACGATGGGGAGCAAGGGCTCATTAGGAAGGTCACTCTGTCTAGCCAGTGTCCAGATGGAATCTCTTGAGACGTGGTGGACCGGTTGCCCCATGTCAAATGGCTCCATTATAAATTTCATAAATTTTCTGTTCAATGCCTTTAGAGCTGTAAATTGTAAGTTTACTATGAAAGTCCACTTTTTTTTCTTTTTTTTTTGATCTGAATGAAATATTCACGATATTGTTTTATTTGCTATTTTATATGTAGTGCAAAAATGCAAATCCAAATGATCTTTGTTAGTATTTAAATAAAGATATATCTGCAATGCAGTATGCATTCATGTTTTGTATTTGTCATAATGTCAAATATCAACCTGCTAAGATTAAGTATTTATTTGAGAACAAGAGGTTTTTTAATTCCCACAAGTATCTGCCAGTATACCTCAAAGTCGTCCTAAATGTACCTCTAAATATTATTTTGAAGTTTTAGGACGACACATTTAGCATCATCACATCATACAGAAAGAAATGGCAGTTCTCTATAGTGTGATGACATATATTTTATGTTCCAGATTGATTTGCGTATACTTCCTTGTCCTAGGGTTCACCTATAGAATATTCATTAGAATAAACTATAGGATGATGGCTAGAGGTCGAGCACAAATCTCTCTTGGCTGAAGACTCGATTTGCAACGGAAACCCATAGGATAATAGTAACACTGATACAGATGCTAATGCTGTTGAAGAAGAGACGTGTGTGTGTGTGTGTGTGTGTGTGTGTGTGTGTGTGTGTGTGTGTGTGTGTACAGGTTTATATATCCTGGTGGGGACTTAAACCTGACTACAAACAGACTCATGGGGGCTCGTGTCACGGTGGGGACCTAAATTGTGTTCCCCACGGGTACAAAAGCTTATAAATCACACAGAATGAAGTTTTTTGAAAATCTAAAAATGCAGAAAGTTTCCTTTTAGGGGTAGGGTTGGTGTAGGGCGATAGAATATACAGTCTGTTCAGTAGAAAAACCATTACGCCTATGGAGAGTCCCCACA
>NW_015505383.1:945594-950950 GCF_001515645.1 Sinocyclocheilus grahami
TTTTTGAAAATCTAAAAATGCAGAAAGTTTCCTTTTAGGGGTAGGGTTGGTGTAGGGCAATAGAATATACAGTCTGTTCAGTGGAAAAACCATTACGCCTATGGAGAGTCCCCACAAGGATAGCTGACCTGTGTGTGTGTGTGTGTGTGTGTGTGGAGAGTGAAAGGGGGGGGATACAGGGCTAAACACGCTTCTCCTGAAGTGTGACCTGTTGGGAGGCCTTGAGTCAATTTCTCTTTTATTAAACACACTTCCTACTGAGACTGAAACTAGGCTTATTTAGGTAATCCGCACTTTTGATTTTCGCCTGCTTTTCAAAACGTTATTTAAAAGGATTATATGTAAAAAAAAAAAATTAGGTTGTGTTTGTTTTGGTTATAGCATAAACGGATAAAATATATTATTAAATAATATTGTAAAATGTATATTTTGTCCTAATGAAATTAATTCAGCGAAATTAGTTAAAATGAAAATATTTAAATATTTGTATAACTTACGTTTGAAGCCAGCGTTATATAGATGCAAGAGATTGAACACAAATCTACCCATTTATACTTAGCTTTATTAATTGCACACCAAGGTTTATGTAGAGGTTTTAATATTTCGCTCTCGTCTTTTTCTTTCTCATAATAGAATGGATTTATACCGCTTGATTTACCATCCTTTTATTGTTATTTTTATACAACAATAAAACTATTAATTAATTCTCCAAAATAATATCACATCAAACTACAAGCTTGACGAATATGAGACTTTATGTAGCTAAATAAGATGTATGTTTTTATTTATAAATGTATAACAATATTAAATAAAAAATTACAACAGGAGTTATAGCAATGTCAAAGTAACAATTTAAACGCTTTAGCTTGTCTTTAATTAATTACCTATTTACAAATACTGTTTGACGACGAGATTAAATGGCTACACAGCTTTTACAAAATGGAGCATTGTAAGCCATCTGCCTCTTAAAAAAATTACATACTATAAACATACACACTACAAAGTGTTTAATATATATTCTGATGTAAAATGTATACATTATTTTTCTTTTCTTTTTAATGCTGCCAATCGGGTTGCTCTAACAGAATTGCGTTGTATAAACATATGCAAAGCCAATTAAAGACCTAACCTTAAAAGTGTTCTCGCTCAGGTGTTGAATATCGTAGCAATAAGCATATAGTATCTTTCTATCGGACATTTGAAACGATAAACGAAGCAGAAATTGTAATTTTGCAGTGGGAATTAAGGAATATACTGGCTTTGTTACTCGAAATAGTAGGCTAGCTTTTTTGTTTATTCTTCAAAGACGTTCAAAATCATGATTTCTGGTTCATTCAGTCTATAATTTTACACAGTTTTCTCGTTTTATAGTCTACCAAAGAAACCATTTTTGTGTTGACGCTTATTTCAGGCCTGAAACATATGCTAAAGATGAAGTAAACATAGGCCTACTGAACTTTTACTACCTCTTGTTTGAATCCACCGGTCCGCCAGGAAACGGGTGTATTAATAGATGTTATATAGCTATGGTAGGCTATTCAGCTATATATATATATATATATTGGAAACTATATATCTATTTTCTTTCAGCTTCCAGCTGAACTATCAGTTAACGGCTGGACGACGGTGACCGTTAGAAGCGCGCCATCGACAGGCAAGGCAATAGCATTTACAAGCTATCAACACAACAGTGACAGAGAAACATATCATGGACATTTCTTTTTAAACATCTAGCGAACACATATTCTGTTGAATTTCGTTCAGCATATATTTACAGTCACAAACCGCAATCTAATCTGGAATATTTGGAAGCGCGGGAAAATGGCCGCTACTTTGAGTTCACTCTGTATGCAGATTATGAAATTGGGTAACTTTACGTGATTTAATGTTTCGCTAAACAGTCGAAACAGTGGTGAATTAGAGACAGGCCTACTTTGCATAAACCCTTTAAGGCTGGCTTTAGTCATTAAGTTTAAAATTGTTACATTTTTAGGCCTATATTCCTTAAATGCGTTTATCAAAACGTTATTTCTTTTTATGTATTTCTTTTTTGTCTGGTTCGTGTTCCAGCAATCCCTAATGGGATTAGATTTCTACTGTCAATATAGTACTCTTTATTATCAGACACTTGCCTAATTCAAAGATCGTGTGGGGCCCAGCAGGCCCTTTGGTCACAATCCACAAAAGATCAAGTTTATGGTCAAATGAAGGAGTACATTGAAATGAATGGTAGGCACGCGGGGTTCTATTTAATTATTTATTTTTTAAATGATTCCTTTTTTAATTTCTCGACCACACGTGGTGCAGGTGCAAAGGTTTGATTCGAACTCAGGTCGGTGCTTCCAAACATCCAACATTCCATCCGTCGGTGCGTTTCGGTGTAGCGTTTTTCGTTGTCAAAAACCTCACTGAAACTACTTTGTAGTGTAATTAGCAGTTTATTGATTAACGTATAGTTACCAATCAATCCACTGTCTGAAATTGAATATCAAATCAAGGCAAAACAACTATTTACCGACAGCTGCGTGCCCTGCTGTTAAACTGCATTTGGCCTAATGATTGAAAAAAAAAATTCAGCATCACCTGCAATTAATTTTTAGTGTTACTAAAACACACACACTTTTTGCCTGGCCCTGTGTCTGTGATACAGGCCTGTGGTGTGTTGAAACACACACAGACAATAAAATGCAAAATTAAATAAAGACAGTAACCAAAAACATTCTTTGCAGTGATGCAAGTAGCTTAATAAACGAGACAGAAAATGAAATCAGCAAATGGCGTTTTAGTTCACGCCGTTACATTGAAAAGTCCTTCACCATGCAGCTTTGGGCAAAAGATGGCAGTCTAGTGAACTCAAGCATGCTCAAAGCATTTTCCCACCATGCTTTAATAATCAGCGTGACTTTTTATTCATCTACCATACACAATGAGAAAAGCATAAATACTATTATGAACAAAACATATTATGAGAAGTCTCGCAGTTAACGAATTTCGTTTGGGAAATTGTTTAAAATATAACTTTAGTAAGCAACATTCAAATAAACGTTGCAGTTCTATACACACTTTTCTTTTCAGCGAAAATGAACTATATTACATTTCCCAGACGAATATGACCAAGGATGCGAATTATTATTATTATTATTATCAAACAACAGTGTTTAGATAATTCCTTTATTTTAATGTGTTTATCCAGGGAACGTTAACTCAAAGGTAAATGTGAATAACTGATCAAATAATCGTCCCTGTATCATATAACAAGCTTCTTACCTTTAGCGAAACTTTACGAAAATGAATATTTAGTGTAGCTACAGTAAGCAGAGAGCAGGGCCCATATGTCCTCCAGAACGAAGATGATGAATCTCCAGCAACAGATGTCCAGGCACAATTCTTGGATTTAAATTATATTTTACAAGAATTGCGTTTGGACAATCAATCTCTGGGACCCTTTGCAAAGGTTATTTTTTCAACTCCATGGAAATATATTCTATGAGTAAACCAAAACACAAACTGAGATCTCACACTGTGTCCCTGTGGCTGTTGGGCCTATGCGTAGATTTTCACACAAAATGTCACTCTTTTATAACCCTGTTTAAAACACTTTCGTTCCGCATTTCTCATTCTTTTAATGTCTGTATTTTACTTTAAAATGGAAAAGTGTATCGCGTTGTTTGCTGTAATGAAATAGACAGACAAACGGGTGTTAGTGTCTAGCTCTGGCGCGTGCATTTTACCTCTGAATTAACGAATTAAGATTTCTATTTTCTTTCAAAAAGAAAAAAGTTGCAATCGGTCTTTAAAAAAATTAAAAAGCCACATATTCCCAAACGGGTTCTAACTTATAAACCGTAAAATTCATTTTAATTAAATCCACGGTGAAATGTAAAACTCGAATATATTTTCCTTTTAGAGAGCTTTTCCTTTAAGAAGAGGGTTAAAAGTTTGACGCGCGTTCAGTGCGCTTGTCGGAATAAACCACACAAGAAAATGCACAACCTCAGCTCACCACATAAAAATAAACACTTTTGACAAAAGAAATCAAATCAGCTAAGGAACAGTTTTGTAAAGTCCCGCTTGTTACAGAAGCAGCTCTTCGCCATTGCTGCACCTGTAAGGGCGCACATCCTTGTAGTTCCACCTCTCGACATCAGGCGAAGGAAAACCATCTTCTGATACCGGCAAAAGCCGAAAAACATTTCCAGTCGACCCATTTCGATACTTTTGTTGCCCGTGGTGTGATGGTGTTAGAGCAAAATCTCTTCTATCAACGCAGTGCTGATGAAAATGCGCGGAAGCCTCTGTGTATCCTCACTAACGCAAGCGGAGAAAATGGTCAAATGCGAGAAGGAGGGATGCGTTGGGTCGCTCGAAGAGCCGCACGCCCTCAGCAATGCCTTGATGGGACGGTTCTTATGGAATGGCACGGACCATCACGTTCCTATGAAGGCTTTTCTCAGGCTCCCGTGACAATACCGGTGTTGCCACGACGAACGGCGAGAGGGAGTGGGGATGATCTTCGCTTGGTACTGAATTTGAATAACACCATGGGGTGATAAATGTCCATTGTGCTGTAGAAGTAATGAATCTCCACTGTCTTCTATTGCACACAAGCCAGCAGCTGCGAGCGAGGGACCAGCAGCCTCTTAAAGACACAACAGCCCCATTTTCTCCTCAGAAGTGATCACAATCCGTACTCTGTTTATTCTGTCAACACGCACTGCATGACGTTAGTTTTCTGGACACCTTTACTTGTGTGAGGACAGCTAGTACAACGCTGTAACCAGGCACTTACGTACAATACAGGATCATTTTAAAATAAATAGGCTATATTATTATTATTATTATTCGTTTAAACACATTTGACTGCAAAGACTGGCGAACTGAAATAGAGCTACTACAAATAGGATTTTAGAAACACGTTATCTTCTATTGTAACACAGTTTAGCAAAACACTATACTTTCCATTGCCATGAAGAATTAGAAATATCTCCAAGTACTAAATTGATCTAAATACATAAAATATAGGCTATGATAGGTGACATCCAGTGTTGGGGAAAGTTACTTTTAAAAGTAATGCGTTACAATATCGCGTTACTCCATAAAAAAGTAACTAATTACGTTACTTAGTTACTTCTTGTGGAACGTTATGCGTTACGTTACTTTTGCGTTACTTTTTAAATCTGGACAGGGCTTGCTTGTTTGTTTTTAAAATAAAAAAGTTCTATTTTTGGCAAATATAAAAGCCTTTTCACACCAGAAGTGAAATGAATAAGCCTCAGGCTGAAGGAAAGTACATTTACATCTGTACAGTAGAATGCATTTCAACACACTTCAGCAATAAACAAAGACACACAAATGT
>NW_015505383.1:955050-991280 GCF_001515645.1 Sinocyclocheilus grahami
CTGTGTATCCTCACTAACGCAAGCGGAGAAAATGGTCAAATGCGAGAAGGAGGGATGCGTTGGGTCGCTCGAAGAGCCGCACGCCCTCAGCAATGCCTTGATGGGACGGTTCTTATGGAATGGCACGGACCATCACGTTCCTATGAAGGCTTTTCTCAGGCTCCCGTGACAATACCGGTGTTGCCACGACGAACGGCGAGAGGGAGTGGGGATGATCTTCGCTTGGTACTGAATTTGAATAACACCATGGGGTGATAAATGTCCATTGTGCTGTAGAAGTAATGAATCTCCACTGTCTTCTATTGCACACAAGCCAGCAGCTGCGAGCGAGGGACCAGCAGCCTCTTAAAGACACAACAGCCCCATTTTCTCCTCAGAAGTGATCACAATCCGTACTCTGTTTATTCTGTCAACACGCACTGCATGACGTTAGTTTTCTGGACACCTTTACTTGGGTGAGGACAGCTAGTACAACGCTGTAACCAGGCACTTACGTACAATACAGGATCATTTTAAAATAAATAGGCTATATTATTATTATTATTATTCGTTTAAACACATTTGACTGCAAAGACTGGCGAACTGAAATAGAGCTACTACAAATAGGATTTTAGAAACACGTTATCTTCTATTGTAACACAGTTTAGCAAAACACTATACTTTCCATTGCCATGAAGAATTAGAAATATCTCCAAGTACTAAATTGATCTAAATACATAAAATATAGGCTATGATAGGTGACATCCAGTGTTGGGGAAAGTTACTTTTAAAAGTAATGCGTTACAATATCGCGTTACTCCATAAAAAAGTCACTAATTACGGTACTTAGTTACTTTTTGTGGAAAGTAATGCGTCACGTTACTTTTGCGTTACCTTTTAAATGTGGACAGGCCTTGCTTGTTTATTTTTAAAATAAAAAAGTTATATTTTTGGCAAATATAAAAGCCTTTTCACACCAGAAGTGAAATGAATAAGCCTCAGGCTGAAGGAAAGTACATTTACATCTGTACAGTAGAATGCATTTCAACACACTTCAGCAATAAACAAAGACACACAAATGTGTGTCTAGAGTAATTTGTGCTTATTAGTACGCTTGAACTGGATCATCGAAGCTCAGAAGCAAAGACATTGCTTAATAGAATGGGATTAAATACATAACGCATATTTGTGTTGTTTATCATTTTTTGTTAAACAACATTTAAGTTGCATTATTTTTATTCATTTTGAGGAATACTGAATCTTTTTTTTGTGAGTGAGATGAATTAATGCATATTCATATTTGTTTTAGATCTACTGTAACATCTGATTTCTTTCAACATGGGGACAGAAGAGCTGTCAATCAATAAATTGGGAAAAAAAGTAACTTGCGTTACTTATTTGAAAAAGTAACTCAGATATTCTCTTGTAAATTAAAAACTAATGCGTTACTTCACTAGTTACTTGAAAAAGTAATCTGATTACGTAACTCGCGTTACTTGTAATGCGTTACCCCAACACTGTTGACGCATATTTTGGGTTAAAAAAATCCAATGGCATTTCACTTCACTACCAGAGTTTGTTCTTTCTTTCTTTCTAAGTTGTTTTTTTCCTTGTATATTTGTGAATAAACCACTCACTAGGCTAATTGGTTTTATTGTAAAATATAGTCAAGTGTAAATTCATAACTATTCAAGGTCTACAAATGTTACATTGTGTATATGTTTGACTTAAAAACGTAAACAGATATGCAGACATCAGATATAGACATATTTTACCTCAGAAAGCGCATACTTGTTTTTCTTAATCAGGTGTTTCTGGTCAGATACTTGAAAGAGAAACACTTAAAGATTACTTATTACTTCTACCGCTCAACCTACAAGAATACGCCTTCAAATCTAAGCTATTAGCCTTCAAAATTAAATCTAAATTATTGAGGTAACTTATCCAAAACCTATCATCTAAATATTAACTCCCGCTCGAGCGCTCATCCCGTCAGCGTGACTAGCGCGAGCTGAAGGATCCCCTCGCTGTCCTTTTTCTCCTAATAAATCATGGCCTAAATCCCGCCTCCTGGGCGCTGCTCCTCCCTCTTAAAGTGAAACTCTTTCATCCTTTCATCTGTCTGTGTGAAGTAAGCGAGTTAACCTCCTCTTCAGTTCAGCAGGGAGTCTTGCCCGCGTGCAATCCGTTGCTCATTTGGCGCTAAAAGAGTCTTTCCCGCTGCCGCCTTCGCCAGTGCCTACTTGAGAGGGTTAACAGCTATCCAGAGCACTAATACTCATTTAATACGAGTATTAATGGAACCCCATTGACATTTAGACTTAATTTATGGCTTTTGTGTAGTTTAATGGAAGATGTTTATGCTCTGAATTGCATTTTAAAGAGAAAGCCGGTGCTAGCTGACACTTTTCACATGAGCGAATGTTAGGTAGGGTAGGGTTATTTTTGAAAGTCAGTTTATATATAGACACAAGTCTTGACTACAAAATAAAAGCTGTTTAACTTTTACACCAGTTATTGCCCAGTTCACTGCATAATTGATA
Organism: Sinocyclocheilus grahami; assembly: GCF_001515645.1. Taxonomy (NCBI): domain Eukaryota; kingdom Metazoa; phylum Chordata; class Actinopteri; order Cypriniformes; family Cyprinidae; genus Sinocyclocheilus; species Sinocyclocheilus grahami. The sequence continues at coordinate 957,573 of NW_015505383.1, forward strand.
ACTTTGTATGATGTCACTCAGAAATAGCTAAATATTACAATTAATTACAAAGAAACAGCAAGTAACACTGAATTAAACATGGAATTTTGAAGTAGAAAGACTAAAATAGTATTTTGTTGTAAATCATACATTTAAAAAAATATTTTTACAGTGAAACAGATAGGCTAACTGCATAAATTCTAGCTAATAAACTGCAATAAATAAATAAATACATAAAACATTTTTTTTAAATAAAGTTCTTTATTGGTTTCTTTGGTTCCATGAAGAACCTTTAACATCTAAAAGAAATTTCCATTGCACAAAAGCTTATTATAGTGGAAGAAGGCTCCTCAGATTACTAAAATGTTCTTCTCATGAAGAAGAAAAAAACATTTTTTTTGTACTGTTCACGGAAAGTTTTTATTTGATTCATTTTTATTTATTTATTTAATGAACCAAAAATGGTTCTTCTATGGCATAATTGGCATAATTCTATCAGGACATTGACATTTTAGACATTGGAATATAATTCACAAACATTTTTTGAAAATAGTTTGACATCAGTAAGTTGTTGCTTTCTAGGTTCTGGATTTCTGTAGGCTTAAAATGGCGTTAAAAAGCAGTTCTTCACATTGTGGTACTCAACAAAATTGAAACTCAGATGCAACAAACCTCTAGCAGGGAGAAAAATACACAAAACTCAAGTTGCCCAGTGGGCCAGCTGGGCAGGATATTGTCAAGTCATGCACATCAGGACAGTGGGAAACATTGATTTGTTTTGGCACTGTGCTTTCCCTATTCACAGATAAATGTTTAACCCAGAAGCTGAAAGGAGCAGTGGGGGGGAAGAGTCCAGATCCACGGGGTAGGCAATGAAACTGGCCCTCTGAGGAAAGGAGGAGGAGGAAAACAATGGACCAGGGAGATTTCTAAAGTAAGCCTCACCAGATGAAGGCATCTCAAGCACGCTATATACTCTAAACAAGATAGTCTGGATCAATGTACACCTCCGACCATCTGTGAAAAGATGCTTATAGAGGATTATGAGCTATACAGAAACTTTGATCGTTTTGTTTATATATCAAATTGTAGGAGAATTTGTTCGCTTTCATTCTGTTATTGACATTTTTCACTTGCATTCGTGTACTGAAGGCCAACATATTCCACGACATGCAGAAATAAACTCTAACTGTAAATCACACCTAATGTGACTGGGTCTGATGATGAAATGTTTTGTTTTTCTCACCAATAATTTTGTGCTGGAAATGATGATGATTGCTGTAGATTTCAGATTTGGTATGTGTGTGTGTTTTATCTGGGTGACTGAAATGGAAGTTGTCACATTTAAGTTATGTGTGTCTAAAAAGGCTCAGTGTTGTTTCCAATAAAACAATATTCTTCGTGTCATTATTATCACCGTTTATATTTCATTGCTCGCCATTGGCTTTATTCCATCACAAGTGCATTATAGATTGTCTTCACATAAGTGCAATCTATAAATAGTATAGAGTATATGTCTGGGCTGGATATATTATAGAACAAAACGATACGTACAACAGCCCCAGGATATCCTCTACATTGACCATCTTTATGACATCTGTGATTTCATAAGAAACATCAATTCCTCAATAGATTTGCAGTAGTTCTTTTTAGTGAAAAGCTTCAGTTTGAAAGACTAAGTGATGTTTTCACTGGTTGGATGAATAATGGTTCATTTAGTTGCTAGTTTGCTGTTCTCCTATTCTTTGTAATTTACTTCATTTTCTGAATTGCTAATGCAAGTGTCATGTTTACCATTGCTCAACCTTCAGTATTAAACTTTAGTCCTGCACCACTTGTGTTACAGACTTGGAGTATAAATCATATTTTGCAGCTTGTTGAGAAGACGTGATATTGCTTTTCAAAGTTATTAGACCTATGAAATCCTATAGACTTTAAACAAGCTGTTTTAATAGACATTAAAGCAGCCATATCTATGTACAGTATACATTACTATTCAGAATTTGGGGTAGGTTGGTTTTGTAAAAATATTATTGCAGTTTAAAATAACTCTTTTATTTGAATATATTGTCAAATGTAATTTATTCCTGTGATGCAAAGCTGAATTTTCAGCATCATTACTTTAGTCTTCAGTGTCACGTGATCCTTCAGAAACCATTCTAATATACTGATTTGCTGCTCAGCAAACATTTCTTATTATTATCAATGTTGAAAACAGTTGTACTATGTAATATCATTTACATTTTTATTTTCATAACATAAAGTTCAAAAGAACAGCATTTATTTCAAATATTTTTGGTAACAATGTACATCTAAAAATATATCACTTTTTGTCATATTTTATATTGAACATTCAAATAATAAATAAAATCTAATTATAATTCCTATATGTATTATATATTGTATTTATTATTTGAATGTTTAATATAGAATATGACAAACTTTAAGATGTGGCTGTAAGATTTAAATTAAGCACACAGAGACAATATTATTTTACTTGTCAAATTTGGAGATATTGCACAATCCCTATGTGGGATATTGCGTACATGCCGAAATATTAGAGTGTTAAATATTTGATGACATCATTAAAGATAATGACATGAAATGTGTTGCAGCAAAGAAAGTGTGGCGCTGGATTAATTTCTGGTGCTCTTGTTTCTAGCATTCTGGACGCTTCTTGTTAACTTCCGGCACCCCATGCTTAGTTGGCAAACTGTGGAGGGGCTCTGGCTCTCACACACACACTCTCTCTCTCACTTTCTCTTGTTGGCCCCTTCACGAAGAGGAAAAAAGGCACACAAATTCTTTCACTGTGGTTGGCTGGTTGCCAGGCAACACGGACAGTAAGTGAAGCAGCGTTGACTTAGGTTAAAGAGACTACTGGGAAATTCATTCCTCGTTGTAGGTTTCACAGAGCCACAGTGCGTTAAGTACACACACATCCACTCTCAACAAAGCCACAACAACAAAACACCACAACAACAAAAGATACTTGCTTAATCAATCTTAATCAGTTTGCAAGAGTATAGTTCACACAATGTCTGTTCACAAAAAACAAAAATTGCAGTGCAAATAAAACCTCAAAGAAACCGTCAATGGAGTGCTTTTATTTTGAAATGAACACCGCTGGACAGTTAATTAAAGCGAGCTGGCTGCAACTACTGAAGGGACTTAAATAGACCATAATTCCATTTGCCAGCTGTTAAATCACAGAGAAATTTAAAAAACAATAGAGAATATGGCACTATTTGGAATTGTCACGATCACCAGCTGGAGTGCCCTTGAAAACCACCAGAGGGCACGCCATGCCATATCGCTGTCACTCAGTCTTGGACATCATTTCCCATAATCCTTTGCCCAGACTAATCAGCATTCATTGTTTGCACCTGTGTCTTGTTATCCCTGTCTGCTCACCCTAAATCTAGCGTGGAGTGTCTATTTACACTAAGTGCAAATAGCCCACCTTGTTGGCAAAGGCTATTTACACTAACTTCGCCCACCAACGTGTGATTGGGACAGTCAACAATGAAAAATAGATGCTTGTTAAACATCAACTAAAAAAACAATAGAGAATATGGCACTATTTGGAATTGTCACGATCACCAGCTGGAGTGCCCTTGAAAACCACCAGAGGGCACGCCATGCCATACCGCTGTCACTCAGTCTTGGACATCATTTCCCATAATCCTTTGCCCAGACTAATCAGCATTCATTGTTTGCACCTGTGTCTTGTTATCCCTGTCTGCTCACCCTAAATCTAGCGTGGAGTGTCTATTTACACTAAGTGCAAATAGCCCACCTTGTTGGCAAAGGCTATTTACACTAACTTCGCCCACCAACGTGTGATTGGGACAGTCAACAATGAAAAATAGATGCTTGTTAAACATCAACTTCAGTGGCATAGATGGTAAAGCATGTGCTTTTTGACACGATCGACCCGAGTTCGAATCCCCTTTTGCCGAACTTTTTTCTCCCTTTTCAAAACTCATATCGCATCGGAAAGGCATTTATTTTCAATAAAAATAAAGGAAATAATCAAAAAGTTGAAAATAAAGTATTGGGCAGGGTTAGGCAGAGTCAATCCTCCCTATACGCAAAATATGCAAGCTGCGTAGGGCCCCCGAAACACCAGGGGCCCCCCTTGCTCTCAAAGATGATTTAATTTTAGTTTCGTTTTTTACTTTGGCCAGCGGTTATGAAAACATGAATGATAATTTATTTTAATGCGGTGCGCTGTCGCCCTTTCTACGTAAAAATCATTCAAATCATGTCTTGCCCCGAGACTAAAAAAAGTAGTTGAAAGTGTACCAAGCCGCGGAAGAGACACTGTTTCTCAAGCGCTTTCCGCGAGCACGATTCAAGACGGAGTGAAACACGGACAAATGCGTTTCATTCATTCGTTCATAACCACTCATACCCCACTCCACTGCACCCCCCACCCCCCGACACAGTTTTGCGTAGGGCCCACAGAAGTCTAGGATCGGCACTGGGGTTAGGGTAGGTGTAGGGAGGGCTTTAATGTCCCAATAAGGTGGCATCCATTTAATAATTTTAATTGAAATTATAATTTACACTCAATACGTTATAATTGCATACTGTTTTATAATGTACTACAATACTGAGGTGAAGATAATTGCCACTATTTGCAATAAGTAGTATACTGTAAATAGCAGAAAATCTTGCTATTTTAACATAGTGTAAATAGACTATATAGCTATTTGCACTTAGTGTAAATAGCATATCATTAAAAAATACTGCTATTTTCACTTTTTTCACATTTCACAGCCAATGTCTATATAGCGTGGTTCATTCAGTGATTCATGGTGAAGTCTTCTATGTGTTAAGTACTGTATTTCTGAGCCGTTATTTCCTGTTTTCCTGTGTCTTGATTTATTCTGCCTAGTGATGGGAAGTCCGGTTCTTTTCCGCGAACTGGTTCTTTCGGACAGTTCGTTTCAATGAACCGGTTCAAAAAACAGTTCACCGGTTCTTTTACGTCATCACGTAATGATGTCAATTCTATCATCCCGGCAAATGAAAAAGGCAATAGGCAGTATCAAATAAAGTAATTTATAAGCATAGCTTAAGATAAATAGTAATAACCATCGTCATCATCTTGGATAAGTTTCTTACATGTCCGGATTATGCTCTCATTGACTTTTCTGTTATGGATTTAACATTCCGCTCAAGGACAAGTTAATCCGTGATGCTCCTCGAGGGTCGTTCAGTGAGTTTCTGGACTATGCTTTAATGCTGAGTGGTTCCCCTTTCACAGTAGGGACGCTACCCCTAAACATTTTTTGGGGGCGGCAGTGGGGGGGGAGGCAATAGGCAGTAATCTCTGGTGGCCAGGGAGCTTGATAGACTATAGATTCCAACATGCCCTAAACTGAGGATCGCGAGCCCAGTGTTTGACGTGTCTTCCACTCCAGAGCCTCGACCTGTCATGGCTGCCAGTCCACAACCTCTCCACAAGATGGCCGCCATGCCGGAGTCTCCAGCTGTCATGTTCCCTGTCTGTGTTCCTCTGTTAAGTGTTCAAGGATTTTTATGTTGAACTGTTTCTCAACCCCCAGTGTTTCTGTCTTCACTTCCTGTTTCCTGTTCTATCTTGTTTGTTGTCATGGGGATTCATTGGTTCCACCCCCTTGTTCGACCGTGTGTATATATACCTCTGTGTTTGTCTTGTTCAGTGTCAGTCTTTGTTCCTGTGTTCGTGGTGTAAGCTCCTGCTCCGTGCTTCTGTTTATGCTCGTAATAAATCCTACTGCAAGTGTATCCTCTGCCTTCTGTTTCCATGACTCCATCGTTACACACACTGTTCAAGAACCAGAAGAATGTGGTGTTATTTACATCAAATGCTGCAGTAATGAGTTTATACATTTATATGCAAATGTAAAGATTCGGAAAAGAAATTAATTGCAACTTATTTGTTCTTATAAACTATATTTCTCAAACAAAAGCAATTAAGGATATTTATTTTGTGTTCCAGGGAAGACAAAGTCATACAGCATTAAAATGACAGGACGATAAATAAAAAAAATGACAGTTTAAATTTTTTAACATAATATTCCTTTTAAAATATTAATTGGAAAATAAATTAAAAGTAATGCACAACACACTTTTTTTTAACTTACCCTCATGTTGTTTCTTGTATGTAACTTGAATGCTATTTTTACTTGATTTAAGAAAAAAATAAAATTTAAATTCCTCATACAACAACAGTTTATACTGGGCTGTGTTGAAGTGTAGATGTTTATGTCGCAATGTGTGTTTAGAACACACTCAACCAATGGCATGGCATTTGATGTTATTGAGGTCTAAGACTGACTTAAATTTGACTGTTTCTTAAATAAAGCTATCATATGAGTTCATAAGACTTGGAATAGCATGTGAGTTGTATGGAACACATTTACAGTAAATTTATAGTGATTTTTGGATATTGTTGTCATGTAAAAATAGCTGCATATGGGTTTAGAATGACATGAGGATGAGTAAATAACAGAATTACATTTTTTGGGTGAACTACAACACTGAAGTATTGGTATACCAACAGGATTATGCCTTAAAATGTTTTTAAAAATAATGACAATATACAATAATTGAATAAATGGGTCAAGGCTTCATAAAATATTGAACCTGGAGGCAGACCAGCTGTGTCCATCAAGTGTGATATTGGAACCTTGTTTGGTGGGTCTCTATTCAGCAGAGTTTAACAGCACACTATTATTTAAATATAAAAAAGCAATGGTTTGCAGAAGTGTAAGCAAAGCATGTGCTTTAAAATGTGTCACTGAATCCCACTCTACTGATGGAACAAAATCACTACAACTGCTATAGATTTATAGAGGCAATTTCGTCTAAGTGCTTTGGTCATCCTGCAGTATTGTCCAAATGGGAACATATGAGCTGCCCAATGGTCTGATTACCAGTCAATTTATCTATACTATCAACACATCCCCAGTAGCTCTCCTTCCTTAAGATGTATCTTTTTTGCATGATCAGCCACAAAGATAGTAAATAATTGAAATGCATTTCACTTTCACAGTAGTGCTGGTGGTATTATTAGTCAGACTAATGTTTTTGAGCTTCAGAAAGTGGTGAGTATGTTCAAAATTCCACACTACCATATACACTGGGGGAAAAAATTGTGTAGAAACGGTTTTCACTCAGATATTGCTAGTACATTTTACAAACAATTACAAAGGAATAGTAAGTAACACAACTCGAAATAAAAAAAAAAACTGAAATAGTATTTTCTTGTAAAACATACTCCAATAATCTTTACTTTACAAATGTGTATTTTTATACAAATGTATACAAATGTGTATTTTTTTTACAGTGGACTTCTCGTATTTTTGCCGTAAACAGCATGTACATTTTCTATATGCATAGAATACCCTGATGACATACGATGTAAGAAAAAAATATATAAAAATAATAGACAAACTTACCATTTAGAATGGTAGAAAATTTCTGTTAAATTTATGGACATTTCCTTCAACCCTAAAAAACATACTAAGTGCAAAAGGTAATTCAAAATACAGGTAAAAAAAAATAAAAATCAATACTGAAAATTCCTTCATATTAACACAGTAGGCTACATTTTCTTAGAGTGTACTAAACTTCCTAGTATACAAAAAAGAGAAGAACACTATCTCATGATGAAATGCGCTCAACTAGATTTTGATGCATCCAAAATCGCATGCTCTCGTGAATAAGTGATTACTTTGCAACCGCTAAGAAATATACTATATTATATATAGTATGAATGCATATGTGATGTGACTTACCAGTCGCTTCACCTCCATTGACAACTCCTCTCCATGGCTTCATGGGATAATAAAGTGTCCATCAGATGCCCACTTCAGAATCTAACCGAGAGTAGGACTTCAGGGACTTTTCGCCTACTGTATAAATACTGTGAATTCAAACATACTACACTTTTCACATACTGTTTTTCTCCTACTATACAGTAGGGAAGTATGTGACTTCTGGTGCAGCCTAAGTTTTCATTGTCTGAAGATTATTTGAGCAAAACTCAGTGAAGATTCAATACACATCAAGGAGGAGTTAGCAAAAGTTGTTTTTTCAAAATTCCAAAATAGCACATACTTTTTCATGACAACAGTGAAACTGTAGATAAACATTTTGGATTCCAATTATATAAGGCACAAAGTCATAAAGACATCTAAAAAAAAAAGTGGACATACGCCGTGCAAAAATAAGCCTTTATTGATTGATAATCTGCCCCTGCAATCATAATTTGTGTGAAAAACAATAAATGTTAGTGTTTTAATGTTAATTTCAGCTGGAAACTGCAGTAAATTGTAGGTATACGCATGTTTTTTGAGTTTTGCAAAGATGTAGGTAGAATCACATTTTTCCATTGAGCCTATGTTGCATTTAGCATGCTACTGTTGCAGTAAGCAGTATGCTTGTATTCCATTCAGAACAGAGCTGATGTCTTTTTACAAACCAAGTCTCCAAAAATGCTTCACTGAAGATTCAAACTAATTTCACAAACTGACATTCATTCCGTGTTGGCCTGTCACTTCACGACTGCTGAGTAAGTTTGCGTGATTGAGCTGAGCGTGGGATCGTGAGTGACAGTTATTGAGCTGATGAGCCGTGATACGTCTGTATGGGAACATGTTATTGATTATCACAACGCTGGCCGAAGTTTGAGGCTTTCCCATAGTGTCACAGCTGCCCTTTTGGGGATTTTGATTGACCCGGTCAAAAAAAGATTCTAGGACCAGTGGACACCCCACCCCCCACCTTTCACTTTGTGTGCCACATGGCTTCGTATACCCATAGGCTCATGGTAGACCCCCCACTAGGCATGGGATAAAGTGGCTTAATCAATGTTGTCCAGGGGGGAAAATGGCCCCCACCTTCTCTGAGTAAATGTTTGGGCCCAGACTAGTTGTCTTGTGTGCCCTCGACCCCCCGCCACACCCTGCTGCCCTGCTCCTCAGACCTTTGACCCAGCAGTGAAAAGTTAGTTAGGATGTAGGTGAACTCTCTCAGGGTTGGCTGTGCTGAAGGCGCTGGGAAAGTGCCCTCCGAGGGCCAGGGGTTGGAGTGGTAGGCGTGGTTCCCATGAAACGACACTCCCTTTGACCCAAGTCTCCTGACCAGGACTAAACACAGCGCAAATTTAATTGTTACAGGCAGTGCGACTGGCCAATGATAGCAGGGCAACTTGAAAGCCTCTGAAATCAGTTTAGCTGGATGCTAGCCGTATTCCGTTTACTCTCTCAGCGCCTTTATCTCTTTGTTCTTCGTTGGCTGTTTTCTTTTCTGATTACACCCTCCAAGGTTTTGCTCTTCAGGTGCATCTCCTCATTGAGGATCTCTCTGTGAGGAGCATCTCAGCATTTATAAAGACAAGAACTCAATAGTGTGGATGGCCACTGATCAATTTTACATTCCTTTGTAGATAAACAACCAGTAAAAGATGGAATCAATATTGAGTTTTTTAAGTGCTTTGGTTGAGTTAAAGCACAGCAGCATCCTTTTTTTTTTTACAAACCTGTGAAACATTTGTAAGTTTTATGTCATGGCATCTGTAGGTGGTCCAAAAGTTTTGATATCTATCTATCTATCTATCTGTCTATCTGTCTATCTGTCTGTCTGTCTGTCTGTCTGTCTGTCTGTCTGTCTATCTATCTATCTATCTATCTATCTATCTATCTATCTATCTATCTATCTATCTACCTATCTATCTATCTATCTATCTATCTATCTATCTATATATCTATCTATCCTTTTAGCTTCACATAATAGGGAAAAATAGCTCTTTCAATGTCAAACCAATGGAGACATATCATATTAAAGGGATAGTTCACCCAAAAACCCTTCATTCATCTTCGGAACACAAATGAAGATATATTTGATGAAATCCGAGAGCTTTCTGACCCTGCATAGACAGCAATGCAACTGAAACGTTCCCAGGCCCAGAAATGTAGTAAAGACATCGTTAAAATAGTCCATGTGACATCAGTGGTTCAACCGTAACGTTATGAAGCTACGAGAATACTTTTTGTGCACAAAGAAAACAAAAATAATGACTTTATTAAACACTTTCTTCTCTTTCGGGTCAGTATCCGCTACCATTCACGAGAGTACCACCCACCACGCCTGCGTGTGATGCTGCTGACGCAGGAGCCAGAGGCACTGAGCCTTGTTTACAAGCAGAGGAATGCACACACGCATGCGTCGTGTTACTGTCGTGAACGTGTGACAAAAAGTCTGACGTGAAAGAGAAGAAATCGTTGAATAAAGTAATTATTTTTGTTTTCTTTGCGCACAAAAAGTATTCTCGTAGCTTCGTAACGTTACGGTTGAACCACTGATGTCACATGGACTATTTTAACGTTGTCTGTACTACCTTTCTGGGCCTGGGAACGTTTCAGTTGCATTGCTGTCTATGCAGGGTCAGAAAGCTCTCGGATTTCATCAAATATATCTTCATTTGTGTTCTGAAGATGAATGAAGGTCTTAGGGGTTTGGAACAACATGGGGTTGAGTAATTAAAGGGGTCATATGATGCGATTTCAAGTTTTCCTTTCTCTTTGGAGTGTTACAAGCTGATTGTGCATAGATAAGATCCCTGAAGTTCCAAAGACTAAAGTCTCAAAACCAAAGAGATATTCTTTATCAAAGTTATGACTCTGCCACGCCCCCCTAAAACGGCTCGTTCTAACACGCCCCCACATATCTACGTCACTATGTAGAAATATTTGCATAATGCGCCCAAACGTTCACGCAAAGAAAGAAGGCGTGGTTTCAGTAACCGCAGTTAGTGTTGAAGCAGCATGTTGGGGAGACGCTGTGTGTTTCTAGGCGAAAGCAAAAGCCCTTTATTTGGCCTTCCGAAAGTAGATGCATTTAGGAATCTTTAAGATTACTTACAACAGAACAGCAATGCATTTTATGGACGACCGTTTCGTGAACCTAGGAGAGGAGGTAATTCTGACTTTGCTATGACGATCTGGCGCTTCTGAATCAGCTACTGTTTTGTTATTAGTTTAAGTATTTGCTATTGACTGTTCAAATGCGGAGTTTTGCGCATCGTGTGTGTGCGAGCGAGCGAGCGAGAGAGAGAGAGATAGCGAGAGAGAGAGAGATAGCGAGAGAGAGAGAGAGGGAGCGAGACACATCACAGTGGAGCCAGCTGTCTTAACCGTGGCTTGTGTGCGGCAAACATATACCAGCTTCATCACTGTGTCTGTCACGCGACTCTGTTCCCCTTTCGGGCTCTGTCTTTACATTTATTTTGAAAGCTGAAGCTCGCGATTATGGTAAGGGGCGTTACATTTCCGACGAGTGCTTGCAGTGTTCGGCCAATCACAATGCACTGGGTCAGCTGGCCAATCAGAGCAGACTGCGCTTGTCGGAAGGAGGGACTTTGTAGAAAACGAAGTGTTTGAGGGAGGCTGGGCATAGAGGACCTACAATAATGTACAGTATTTGAAAAAGAATGTGTTTTTTGAACATTAAAGCATGTCAACATATTCTGTTACACCAAATACACAAAATAATGATCTTTAAAAAAGCATCATATGACCCCTTTAATGTCATAATTTTTTTTTTTGGTTGAACTATCCCTTTAAAATGCCAGCTGGTTCATTTGTGAAACAAGCTCAACATGTCCCTCTTGTGGTTGTTCACTCACTGTATGCAAACGTTTAATGAAAGAAGCAGCTTGTACTTTGTGTGATTGTTTTGTTAAATTAGAACGTTTTCCATCTAAGCAGTTACATAATGTGTTTTGCTATGTGTATTAGCTTGTTAATAATGTACGATAGCAGATGTATGCTGACACACTGATGATGTGGTCTCAGTTGACTACACTTTATCAAACTGTCATTTCTTCATTTTGTTCTTTCAGACGAAAAGTTGAAGGAAATCTAAACTCTAAAATGGAGGTGGTTCAGACGCTTTCTTTGGTTGCCACAAAAACGAGAAGAAAGAAAGTCAATGTTGCTCTGTGTGACGGAAACCCCTACATGAACGTCAGCATACTGCCCTGAAACATTTTGGCTAGTGAAACAATGTAGCGAGACGTTAAGGCAACATTTAGCAATCTAAAATGTAACAGTTGGGCTTTAGAAAAGAACGTCGATGTGCTCTGGTGAAACATTCTAAATACCAGTCAATGCAAATGTTACACCGAACATACAATGTAACAGTTTACACGGAAGTTGTAACTCAAACCCAGCTAACAGAACACGTTGGCTCCTCCGGGGAGAACGGAGATTTGAAGAGGAGTGTGAAGTTTAGGGAAGAGCCCTCTTTCCTTCAGCTGCTGACGCGGATGGGACTGTTTGTGCAACGACGCAGAGGACCACCGAAATCCAACCATGTTATCTTGGATTATAAGTGTTTGGACCATTTTTGCGGTAGCACAATGTTACTTTTCAGAGGAAAATTATACTGAAGAGTCAAAGATGCAGCCGCCCACAGTCATTATAGCAATAATAGCACGGAACGCCGCTCATTCTTTACCCTACTACCTCGGAGCTCTCGAGAGATTAAACTATCCCAAAGAGCGCATCTCCATCTGGTTGGTGACTTCCTTCTTTGCAGTTTAAGCTTGTTGATGATCTTATTATTTGTAGATGTCAAAATGTAAATCTTACTTGCATTCAATCACTTCCTCCCCTTGACTTTTTCAGACTTTCCCCCAAGAGCAGACCCCCCCCCAGCTAATAACGTTTGGGTTGTATGTTGTGTATTTATGCACATTAATGCATAATAGCGCATACTATTTAGAAAATAATCTAGGTAAAAATAATACTGTATGTAGTGCACGATTTAACGTTTAAAGGAGCTTCAAGTAGTGTATTTTGTGATTAAATGGACAGGAGAAGTCTAATGCTACATTACAAATATAAAAAGTAGTTAATTCTTGTAGTTGATTTGTATTTCTCAGTATTTAAGTCAAAGACAAATAAGAGTGGCCAAACTGAAAATTCTAGTTTAAAACATGAATGCCAAGTTGGTGTTTGTTTTATACAGTTTAAAACTTTTAAACCCTTTTCAACTAAAGTTTAAATTTATTTACTATAAAGACACAATATTTTCCTTATTCCTTGAATAAATCAGTGCACACGTAATCATTATTCTTCAAAAGGTGCAAAGTATTTTTTTTTTTAAATCGTGAATTGTAAATTCATAAATATCATTACATTTTTGGAGGAGTTGCACCACTTGACATTTTACATCCTGAACTAACTTTGCCTTTCCATAAAAAGGTCAAAGTAATGAGGGTTTTCTCTATATGATATCACTTCCTGTTGTTTTTCCTGTATTATTTATGAACGGTGGTTGCACCACATGACTTTATAGCAAACATATAAATGTTCACATATATACTTATGGAAGTCTGTAATGTATGTGCGTTGTATCATAAAGCGTGGCCAAAAACGTGCAATCTTTTGAGTGGCTTCGTATGTGTTCAGGTAGACGCAATTTACTGACACCAATTAATTCCTGCTCTCTGCTTAATGTTTCCTGTAGGGCGGCGACAGACCACAACATTGACAACACGACAGCAATCCTGCGAGAATGGCTCACAGTCATGCAAACACAGTATCACTATGTGGAGTGGAGACCTTTAGAAAAACCCACGTGAGATGAACATCACACAACATGAACATATGGCAGATACTTTATCCTGTTAAAACCACAAGTTTAAAAATGCTTTGGGATTGTTTTTTTAAAGGTTTTTGACATTTAGGTACTACCAATGAATCTTGAATTGATTTGTTTTATCCACACAGATCCTATGTAGGTGAGCTGGGGCCCAAGCACTGGGCTAATGGCCGCTATGAGTATGTTATGAAGCTCAAACAGGCAGCGCTGAACTTTGCCAAGAAACGCTGGGCTGACTACATTCTGGTATGACCCAGTTAGAGCCTACACACCCCAATTTTGGATCACACACACCCAAATATCTATAACAGGAATATAAAAAAAATACAACCAAAATTCTTCAAAGATCATGGAGGTTCAGATCTTACTGGGGCCAGAAATGTGAATAGTGCTGGAATGCACTCAAATTATTGTTGCTCATATCATGTCAGTATGTTTTATATTTGCTAATATCATGCCTATTAAATTATATAGTTAGGATTGTGTTATCAGAGTGTTTATTTCCTCATCTGCAGTACTCAGACACAGACAACATCCTGACTAACCCGAACACACTGCACCTCTTGATGGCGGAGAATAAGTCAGTCATTGCCCCCATGCTGGACTCACAGTCAGCGTACTCCAACTACTGGTGTGGCATCACTCCACAGGTACAATGCAATGAATTTCCAGCTTGGAAGTGTGTATGTGTGTGTGTGTGTGTGTGTGTGTACTTGTGCATATCGTTAAAACACAATGAGTGATAGCTAACATTTCATCTTGCAATATGCCACATCAATAAAGTGGCCATATCTGCTTCCACTGTTGCTGTATAATAATAACAGCACTGGAGAAACCACAGTGTACCTTTTGAATTCATAGACTACTGGTGATATTAAACTATAGTCAAAGTAATGAAAAGTAGCCAACTTCATTGTGTGTGTGTGTGTGTGTGTGTGTATGATACTTAAAAAGTACTGTGAGTTTTTTAAAGAAATTAATATTTTTATTCAGTGAAAATGCATTAATTTATCAGAAAGGTCAGTAAAACCATTTATAATCTTTTCTATTTCAAATAAATGCTGTTCTTTTAAACTCTCTGTTCATCAAAGAACAGAAAAATATCAAATTTATAGCATTGATAATATGAAAAATGTTTTTTTTGAGCATCAAATCATCATTAAAATGATTTCTGAAGGATCGTGTGACAGTGAAGACTGGAGTAATGATGCTGAAAATCCAGCTTTGATCACAAGAATAAATTATATTTTAAAATAGATTTTCAAATAGAAAACAGTTATTTTAATTTGTAATAATATTTTATAATATTACAGTTTTACTGTATTTTTCATCAAATAAATGCAAAACATTAAAAAAAAAATCGATAACACTTTACAATAAGGTTCATTAACATTAGTGAACTACTTTAGTTAACATGAACTAAGAATGACCAACACTTATACAGCATTTATTGATCTTAGTTCATGTTAGTTTCAACATTTACTAATGCATTATTAAAATCAAAATGTGTGCTTGTTAACATTAGTACATAATGCACTGTGAATTAACATAAACAAACAATGAACGACTGTATTTTCAATAACTAACATTAACAAAGATGAATAAATACTGTAATAAATGTATTGTTCCTTGTTTGTTCATGTTAGATAATACATTAACTAATGGAACCTTATTGTAAAGTGTTACCAAAAAAATCTTATACGACCCAAACGTTTCAGTAGCAGTTTATACATACAGTATAACAGTAAAGATTTATGTTTGCAGTAATTTAAATAATTGACCTAAATATTTATCTGCATTACAGCATTCACTAAATATTTTGCTACAAAAAGACATCAAATGTTGCACTGGAACTTGTGCATGGTGGAAACGTGAATTTGTGATTAATTTTTAAATAGGTTGATTTACATGAATTGTCCAGACAAACTGATTCAAATTAATCATATTTCACAAAGCTATACATGAGGGAGAGCAGATATTCTGTGCTCAAACAGTGTGACAAAACCATTCAGTTTAAGTGAGTATCTCCTAAGAAATACAACATCACATTTGAGGACTGTTTGCTCAAACACTTTGTCCTTTGGCTGTGTTGTTCAGTTTTCTGTCTGTCTCAGGGTTACTATCGTCGTACTGCTGAGTACTTCCCCACAAAGCAGCGGCAAAGGCGGGGGTGCTATCCTGTGCCGATGGTCCACTCCACTATTCTGCTGGACCTGCGCAAAGAGGGCACCAAGAAAGTGTCCTTTCACCCCCCTCACAAAGACTACTCCTGGCCCTTTGACGACATCATCGTTTTTGCCTTCTCCTGCAGGATATCGGGTATGGCGCCCCCTTCTGGAAGACTCCAGCAGATCTCATTTCTCTTATGCAATATGATGAGTTTAACATTTGGATTTAGTTTTGGAAAAATTCGTCCCTGTGTCCAACTGACTGCAACATTTTTTTAGGATTGACAATCAGATAGCCTTGGAAAGAGACGGAGCGAGTTACATTTCTGACACTATCTGATATGATTCACTCTTTGAAACAGAGGTTCAAATGTATCTGTGCAACAAGGAGCGTTATGGGTATCTGAACGTACCTGCAAAGCCTCATCAGACCGTGGAGGATGATCGAATCAATTTTGTCCACCTTTACCTGGAATCTCTGAGTGAGTAACACTAACATTTCGGGGTTTTTTTTCTTAAATCATATTATTAGAATAACCTTGGGCGATAACTTGAAAAATGTACAGTGATAACAGCACTTAAACTAGCTTGTGCGAAAAGCAGTGCACTTGTATTCAATGCACGATTGCAGTACTTAAAAAAATTTAAAGTATATTTAAAAAACTGTACTTGCAGATTATATAATAATGAAATAAAAGACCACTTAAAGTGATTGTATCTCTTCACAAGACTTCAAAACCACTAGATTTGAATGGATTTGTTTTATGACACTTTATGACCTTTTTTGGGTCTTTTAAGTTTCGGTTACCTGGACTTTAAAGGGACAGAATCCTTTTACAGTAGGTTTCAATACAAATATTGTCATTTGTGTTTCAAGGATTTATCAAAGTCTTAAGGTTTTGGAATGACATGAGGCTGAATAAATTGATGACATTTATTTTCTTATTTTTGGATGAACTATCCCTTAAAATACACTTTTATAAAATGCACCTTTTAATAATGTCATAATAAAAGTTTTACTTTAAAGTACATTTTAAATGATTATGTTTTAATCTTTTGTCATGCTTTAAAGAAGTACACTTATTTATTTTGATGTGCTGACTAACATACTAATGCTCATGTAATGCACTTGATTATAATTTGAACTGTAGTCTTTTATTTCATAGTACATTTATTATATTTGGAATGTATTCAATTGTACAAAATCATTACAACTGTGTAATTGTACATTTATGTAAATACCTGACATTTTAACATGATTTTAACTATAAAACATTTTCCTTTAATTGCAATTAGCATGGAGTTAAGTGTCTGAAAATTTTCACTTAAGAATTGTCTTTTAAAATACATTATATATATATATATATTAGTGCTGTCAAACGATTAATCGCGATTAATCGCATCCAAAATAAAAGTTTTTGTTTACATAGTGCTTGGAAAGAGACAGAGCGAGTTACATTTCTGACACTATTTATCTGATATGATTCACTCTTTGAAACAGAGGTTCAAATGTATCTGTGCAACAAGGAGCGTTATGGGTATCTGAACGTACCTGCAAAGCCTCATCAGACCGTGGAGGATGATCGAATCAATTTTGTCCACCTTTACCTGGAATCTCTGAGTGAGTAACACTAACATTTCGTTTTTTTTTTTCTTAAATCATATTATTAGAATAACCTTGGGCGATAACTTGAAAAATGTACAGTGATAACAGCACTTAAACTAGCTTGTGCGAAAAGCAGTGCACTTGTATTCAATGCATTCAATGCACGATTGCAGTACTTAAAATTTTTTTAAGTATATTTAAAAAACTGTACTTGCAGATTATATAATAATGAAATAAAAGACCACTTAAAGTGATTGTATCTCTTCACAAGACTTCAAAACCACTAGATTTGAATGGATTTGTTTTATGACACTTTATGACCTTTTTGGGTCTTTTAAGTTTTGGTTACCTGGACTTTAAAGGGACAGAATCCTTTTACAGTAGGTTTCAATACAAATATTGTCATTTGTGTTTCAAGGATTTATCAAAGTCTTAAGGTTTTGGAATGACATGAGGCTGAATAAATTGATGACATTTATTTTCTTATTTTTGGATGAACTATCCCTTAAAATACACTTTTATAAATTGCACCTTTTAATAATGTCATATTAAAAGTTTTACTTTAAAGTACATTTTAAACGATTATGTTTTAATCTTTTGTCATGCTTTAAAGAAGTACACTTATTTATTTTGATGTGCTGACTAACATACTAATGCTCATGTAATGTACTTGATTATAATTTGAACTGTAGTCTTTTATTTCATAGTACATTTATTATATTTGGAATGTATTCAATTGTACAAAATCATTACAATTGTGTAATTGTAAATGTATGTAAATACCTGACATTTTAACATGATTTTAACTATAAAACATTTTCCTTTAATTGCAATTAGCATGGAGTTAAGTGTCTGAAAATTTGCACTTAAGAATTGTCTTTTAAAATACATTATATATATATATATTAGTGCTGTCAAACGATTAATCGCGATTAATCGTTTGACGGCACATAATATATATATATTAGTACTCTAAAGTATACTTTTTTCACAAGGGTGTCAACTGACAAGAATGATAAAAATAGGATTAAAAATAGGATAGGAAATAGTGAGGTGAACTTTTTTAATATGAAACTGAAGTCACAGATATGAGATATAAAGTCAGATTATGAGACAAAATTAGCAATTGTGAGCCATAAAGTCACATTCTGGGATATAAAGTCAATTATAATAAATAAAGTCACAAGATTCTTTGAAATGTTTTACTCTGCGGTAGAAACAGGCTTCCATAGCTATGATCATGTAGCATAAAATGTCCCAAAAAGTGTCTTGTGTGATTTTCAGTGTGGTCTTTTGAACCCCACTGTATTTGAAGAATACACTAACCTTGTGCTAATTAGCGATTAGCTCCTTAATCAAACAGAATCATAGTCAAGGATTTGTCCTAATTGAAGTCATTTCTCCCACAGTCCACGGGCCGCCAATGTATGTGTCTCGCAATGTCCACGTTCCTCCCAAACAGTCTGATCTCATGGGCTTTGATGAGGTAAAGTTGAGTGCATACTCTGTGTTTTTTTTAACCATTGCTTTGAGCTACAACATTCAGCATGCGTGTTTGTTCTCCTCAGATCTACTTGATAAACCTGCGCAGGCGTCCAGACCGCAGGGACAGGATGTTATGGTCGCTGTATGAGCTAGAGATTGATGCTAAAGTTGTGGCTGCTGTTGATGGAGCGTAAGAACAGCCATTTACTCTTAAGAGGAATCTTTATTCATTCTTTCTATGATGATAAGAGCAATAATTTTGTTTTTCCAATGGTGTGTGCATGCAGAGCTCTGAACAGCAGCGATATTAAGATTCTAGGTGTCGATCTCTTACCTGGTTACTATGACCCTTTCTCCGGCCGCACGCTGACCAAGGGCGAGGTGGGCTGCTTCCTCAGCCACTACTACATCTGGAAAGAGGTCAGTGGCCCCTAAAACTATTTAAATAAATGCCACTTTGATATTTTGTTATTGGTAACACTTTACAATAAGGTTCCATTAGATGACGTTGGATAATGCATTCACTAACATAATGAACAAGACATTTGTTGCAGTATTTATTCATCTTTGTTAATGCTAGTTAATAAATGTACAACTGTTTATTGTTAGGTAAGGTTAGCTGAGGTTCATTAAATCATATTAGCAGATACAACTTTTGATTAATAATGTATGATTAAATGTTGAAATTAACATTAACTAACACTAATTAATGCTTTAGGAGTATTTTTCATTGTTAGTTCATGTTATCTAATGTAGTTAACAAATGGAACCTTCAATTCTTTTTTTAGAATACCTTGTCTAATGCAGAGACATTTTTAAGCACGACTTAAGGGTCCAAATGCTTTTTGTATCATGGGTTGCTTTTATTAATTTAGCTAAAATATACAATATAGAAACGTATGTTATTATTAGTATTTGTCTCGATGCGGTGTGGATGAAGCATCCAGAAGTGAGTCTTTAATTATCAATCCAAGAGCGTTAAACACAGAAGAACATAAGGGTAAAGCACCACAACGTAACGTCAAAGCAAGACAAAGGAACTGAGGAAAACACAGGGCATATAAACACATGGACCGTAATCAGGGAGAACTGAAACAGGTGGAGAACTAAATCAAAACAGGTGAACAGAATAGATTAATCAGGGAACAATGGAAAACTGGGTAAAGGCAGGAAGAACAGAAACACGGGGAATTCAAAACCAAAACAGAACATAAACGTGACCGTATTATTATTACTATTATTATTTATTTAAAAATTTATTACTGTACATTACCATTCAACACGTCTGAATATATTGGTTCAAAAATACCATAAAAGCAGTAATATTATGAAATATTATTCCAATTTATAATAACTGTTTTCTATTGTGATATATTGTAAAATGTAATTTATTCCTGTGATCAAAGCTGAATTTTCAGCATCATTACTCCAGTGTCACATGATCCTTCAGAAATTATTCTAATATCATTTGCTGCTCAAGAAACATTTCTGATTATTATCAATGTTAAAAACAGTTGTGATGAGTCATATTTGTGTGGAATCCTTGACAATATATGTTTTCACGATTCTTTAACGAATAGAAAGTAAAAAGATTATTTATTTGAAACAGAAATCTTTTGTAGCATTATAAATGTCACTTTATGTTCACTTTTGGTCAATTTAATGCATCCTTGCTGAAAAAAAACCCATACTGACCCCAAACTCTGACTAAACATAAGTGCATATTAAAATTATTTAATATAAAATATGCTGTGTTTTTAGTATGTCAAAATGATTTGATCGCTTCTATCATTCATAGATGGTAGACATGCAGCTAGACAAGGCGCTGATTTTTGAGGACGATGTGCATTTCCAAGCCAACTTTAAACGTCGCCTGATGCAGCTGATGGAGGAGGTGGAGCAGGTGGAGCTTGACTGGGACATCATGTGAGTGACACCCGTCTGTCACACGGTTGTCGTGGTAACTAGAAGAAACCAGAACCAGAATAATGCCTTTGCTGCAGTTATAAGGAAGACTTCAGTTTTATGGCTACAGTTTTATGATTTTATAGCATATAATCCAATTGTAAAACTCATCAGGTGACTTTAACTGTTGTGGTGATCTGTTGCAGATACCTGGGCAGGAAGAAGGTGAACCTTGAAGAGGAAGTCGCAGTGGAAAATGTCAGGAACCTGGTGTATGCTGATTATTCCTACTGGACGCTCTCTTACGCCATCTCTCTTCAGGGAGCTCAGAAGCTCCTTAATGCTGAACCGATATCCAAGATGCTTCCTGTGGATGAGTTTCTACCCATCATGTATGACAAGCACCCCAAGTGAGTAGCACGCTCAAGTCTTCAGGGTCGAAACATATTTTATAGGAATAGTTCACCTAAAATGAAAATATAATCACCCTCAGGTCATTGAAGATGTAGATGAGTTTGGTTCTTCATGGGAACAAATTTGGAGAAATGTAGCATTACATCACTTGTTCACTAATGGATCCTCTGCAGTGAATGGGTGCCGTCAGAATGAGAGTCCAAACAGCTGATAAAAACACAATAATCCACAAGTAATCCACACCACTAATTATTAGGAATTAAAATTAAAAATACACTAACACATACCATAACATAGGCAGGTAAAAGATGTTTTAAGTTTAAGTGTCACTGCTACATACTATTTAGCACATTGTAAATGGAGACCCAGCCCCAGCACTCAACCTAAACTGGTCCGGGTCTGCATGGCCATATCTCTGCCAAAATCAGACCAGCCCTTATGGTCCGTAATCGGGCCGAATGTGGCTAAATATGCCGTGTCTCAGAGCAAATCGGGCCAGGTCCGCACATCCAAAGCCTAGCCAAATCTGGCAACCATTACTGGGCCAGAGCTGGCTCACTTTCGGTGAGCTGCTGCCAGAACACAGCCCGAGTGAGCCGACACTCAGCCGCAATTGGCCAGATTCTCCTCCATTATATTACGAGTACTTCATATTTTTGCAAAGTAGAACTGACTATAATAGCTCACCACAAATGTGCGCTTTGGTACGGAGACTGCTTTCTTTTATTTTCTATGCATAGTTTCTTCACTATGTAATTGTACACGTCATTTGATTTTTATGGACAGTGTCGAGACTCAAGCCAAGAAAGAAACCCAGATCTCAACAGCTTTGATTCCTCGGCGCAGGGGTTGTGTGTGCGCTGTGGATTGGCGTCCATCTCTGACTCTTATTAATTTTGCTTGGCATGTCCCGCCTGAAGCTCCTCATGCCCACAGAGACAGATCAGAGCAGCATTCTCCCCGCGTTATTCAATCTTTCCAGCGATCCGCGGCTGTCCCGGCAGAATCCGGCGTGCTGCTGCTGCCCCGCTGACGGCTAACCCTATAAACACCCTGCCCTGTCTTCCCCGTTACGCATTCCAGCAAAATTAGTAGCTACTTTAGCCGGTATTTGCCGCTTTGCTCTCCTTCCAGGTCTGACAAAGCCAAGGGCCCTCTGCCAGCTGGCCTAGTACACACATTTACCCTCAGTACATGAAGTACCTCTACAGGCTTCTGCTGAAAGTAATCTATATTTTATTCATTTATTGGGGTAAAGTCAAGCAGTCTCATTCTGGATCCAAAAGAGACATTAAATAGATCAGTGGTGACCTCTTTCCTTTGAAAGGTTGTAATGCAAGCACCTCTAGTACTTTTTAAAATTGAGATAAAAATAATATTTTCCCAATTGCTCATACTGAGTGGTAGGAATTTTGTAACATATAGAATAGGATATAGTGTATAGGATACAGTGTATATTATATTATTAGATATTATTATATTATTCCTTACCTTATTATATTATATGATCAAATATAGATTTATGTATATTAATAAAATAGGATAAAATAATTTATAGATACACACACATTCATATACTGTATATTATCATTTATTTTATTTTATTTATTTATTTTATTGTATTGTATGTATGTTATTTATATTGCTTATACTTGGGGATAAAATATGGATTTATTATATTATATTATATTATATTGCACATACTGAGGGGTAGGAATTTAACACCAGGATAAGATATGGATATAGTATAAATACATATAGTATTAATATTATATTATTAGTATTATTATATTATTAATTAACTTGCCTGGTAATTATATTATATTATTGCTTACACTTATGGTTAGAGATTTAAAAAAATATATTATGTAGTATAAATTCCATAATAGTTTATATAATGTACATTATTTATATTGCTTGAAAGTGCTTAAATGCTTAGAGATTTATTTTTAATTGGGATAAATTATATATATATATGTATTATAGTATAATTTACTTTCTTTTTTGTATTGTATTGTATATTATTTACATTGCTTATACTTGGGGATAAAATATGGATTTCTATTATTTTATATAATGTACAAATTATATTATATAATGTACAAATAATATTATATTATATCTTTTTTGAGGGAGTCTGGTGACGACACATGAAAATATTCATAACCTATTTTCTAAAGCCTACAATCATAAGAGTTCAAGCTACTAAAGAGTTCGGCTACTAAAACTGTTTTATTTTGGTGTTTTCTTTCAATAGTGAGGACTACAAATCCCATTTTCCCAATCGGAATCTGATGGTGTATTCCACACACCCCCTTCTGGTGCAGCCCTGCCATTACGCCGGGGACCCAGAGTGGGTGAGTGACACAGAGACGTCTACGCTGTGGGATGACGACAATGTGCGCACGGACTGGAGGGGCTCGCATAAAACTCTCAAGGGTTATCAGCCACCGGCCGGCCTGCAGAGCGCCACCCACAAGGACGAGTTGTGAAGTACTGGCCCAAAGATGGCATAAATGGTCATTTTCTAAGAGTGGAGGGATTAGAACGAGCGAGCAGCTTTTTATAAGGGCAAATGTCACTCATCATGGAGACCTCAGAACTGTGGAAGAGACGAGGGAGGCCTGGGACCAATACTTAGGAAGAGACTTTCACTCTACAACAACAAAAGTCATTTTTTAATCAGTATTTTTCTTGGGGGTTTTTGTCAGTAAAAATATCTAAATATCTAATATCTACATTTACTTTTTATTAAGACATGTTTTCGGACAATATGTATTTTCTTTGGCATTTTTCTTGTTTTAAGCACAAGTCTAACAACGAGAAAATGAGAAAAATCAAAAATAGAAAAAAATATTTTCAATGGAAAACAAGAACTGTAAAGGCAACAGGGTGCAATAAATCTGATGAATTTTATAGTTGACCACGATTCAAGAGGAAAACAGTTTTATTATATATTTGAGGAGAAAGTTTTTGTCCATCTTTTGGTTTGGCAAATTTTGTATCTCTATTAGGGTATTTTTCTCTATTAACTATATAAAAAAGGACATTTGATAGCTTTTATGGAAGTAGTGCATTATACATTTTATTACTGGATTTTATTTCAAGTTTGAACAACTGTCGTAAGGACTATCATGCTCAGGCAATCGAACAAACAGAGCTTAGTGTGTATTTGAAATGGTGTGTGTGGTGAGTTTCTTTCTATGTTGGAGCACTTTTGCTGTTCATGTCGAATTTCTCTGTTCCCATCATAATCATTTGTTCTTATTTATTTCTCTTCGCTGTCTTATTCCCTTCTGTGTCTCTCCAAACTGAACAGCAGGACCAAATGAAATGTCCTGGTAAGAGTATGCATGGCAGTTTTGGTAAATTTGGTTGTTTTTGAAAAAGAATGAAATAAATACAAGTAATGTTGGATGTGAGTCACATGTATTTTATGCTTAAACAAGCATTTAAGGAACAGCACTTGATCTTCAGACATTTTTTTTGTCGTGGGCATATGGCTTTTCTAGAAAACGAACAAAAAAGTAACTAGCCGCATACTGAATCCAGTGCAGACTGGAAATGGTAGCACTGAAGAAACGTCTGCTTGCTCGTGTTCATCTGTGTTTAACTCACATGCACTCTGCACTTTTTTTTGCACGATGCAATTTATAAAATAAAAAATAATACTTTCTAGACTTTTCCAGTCTGCGTTGGATTCAGTGTGCGGGCTAGCTACATTTTTGTTCGTTTTCAAGTATCTTCTTGGCTCTACGCACCTGCAGTCTTATTTGGAGCGCTACAAATTTTCTTAAGTTTCATATGGCTTTTCTAACCATACAAGGAAGCACGGTGTGTTTTCAATCTGAATGACAGTTAAATCAATCAATAGAAATAAATTCCTAATGTGAAGAATTATGGCTGTTATTTATGAGTGAAATCTCTTGTCTCTCAGACAGAGAATAAATGCAGATACTATAAACTCATAGTTAGGCCTAGAATATAATATTATGGTGTTGTTCACTTCAGTTCCAGCTGAGACATTAGACTTTTTTTATGTCCAGCTGCTGGTTCTGCTGCAGTTCTATCGCCATCTATTGGTTACAGTACAACATTACAACAACCACAATTTTGGTTTCCTTGAATGTCCATGGTTTGAGTTAATTAACTATGCCTATTTGATTTATGTTTTTATTTAAAATGTCAAATTATTTAATAATTTTAGAAACATGTTGATGATGAGGCAGGGTTGTTATGATTCACTACCACAAAAAAACATCTTATTTCAGATTTTCTCATTTTCATTTAGTTTAAGTTGGAAGTACTAAAATAACCAAAAATAAACTAAAACTAAAACTTTGTAAAAACTACACAAAAATTTTTATAATATTTTCTAATTTTCATTTAGTTTAAGTTGGAAGTACTAAAATAACCAAAAATAAACTAAAACTTTATAAAAACTACACAAAAAAAATATATAATATTTTCTCATTTTCATTTAGTTTAAGTTGGAAGTACTAAAATAACCCCCCAAATAAACTTCATAAAATCTATAGAAAAAAAACGTACCGAAATGACAATTTAAAAAAAAAAAATTCACAACCCTCCCCCCCCAAAAATCTAAAACTTTAACTAAAATTAAATTGAAACCATACAATTATAATAGTATATCAGTGATAGTAATATAACACTGATGAGGGTGACTTTACATGACCAAGAGACCTTCCTGACATTATTCACAAGAGAGACAATTCACATTTAATGAGATGAGTAAAACACTTGAGTGTTTTCAGTTCCACATAAATTGTGGAACGCGCCACACCATTTTCATCAAATATTAATAACAAAACTATCGATACAACAATAAAGGTAAATCAGTTAGTTAAAAAATAAAACAACAATTGCAGGAGATAGAAGCTCTTGTTAATGATACAGAATCCTGAGTCAAACATTACAGTAATACTGAGTTACTCTTTTATGATAGAACGGTTTCTCTCGCAATATTGAGGTGTTGAATGTGCAGACTGATGCATGATTCGTTTAGATCAGTGCAGGGGTCATGTGACAGTTCAGGTGTAAGTATAAGGGTTCGGCGTCTGTGAGAGTGACATTTCTAAAACGCCTTCCTCAGCTGAAGGCGTTTCTCCTCATGACCCCAGTGAACCCTGTTTTAGAAGAACAGCGAAATGGCACTGCGTCTAGACTCACATCTGAGCAGCTCATTCTCAAAGGACACACTCAATGGCTTTGCAATGATTATTGCACAGAAACAGCAGTTTGAAATGTCTAATAAGATGGTTTTGTCGGTGTAGTATCTGATACATGTGAAACCGTTGGGTCTTATCCAATGTTCTAGTGCTCTGTAGACTAAAAACTTCTATGACTTTTCAAGAAATAATCTGCAATGCCTTAAATATCATTTTTCAACGATATGTCATTGCTTCACCCAGTGTGTTGTCATACTGCCCTGACAAGGGGTGAGGCTCTCTAAACCTCCTCTGATTGGTTGTTTCAGATAGGCAAGGTTTGTGTGTGCATGAGAGTTTCCAAGCTCTCCAGGATGTTTGTTGTGCTTGTATATAGAATTAGGTCAGCCAATAATGGTCAAAGTTCACGGTCTCTGGAAAACACTGTTGTTATATTTTCAAGAAATAATCTGCAATGTCTTAAATATCATTTTTCAACAGATTGAAAGTATCTGAATGAATGAATCCAGTTGTCACTGATAGGCTTCTGTCATTGCTTCACCCAGTGTGTTGTCATACTGCCCTGACAAGGGGTGAGGCTCTCTAAACCTCCTCTGATTGGTTGTTTCAGATAGGCAAGGTTTGTGTGTGCATGAGAGTTTCCAAGCTCTCCAGGATGTTTGTTGTGCTTGTATATAGAATTAGGTCAGCCAATAATGGTCAAAGTTCACGGTCTCTGGAAAACACTGTTGTTATTCTGTCTTAAACAAAAGTGACTCAGTTTCTGTTTGTGAAATTGTAAGAAATTACATTTAAAAAACTCAAAAACACATCCTAGTAAACATAACTTATTCCTAAAATGTGTTTTTTTCCTTGTGAAATTAAGAATCCAATTCCATGCATGAGCTCATTTGCGTGCCTACTGACACCAGTTTTATACAGCATGTTCATGTTTGTGTTTTATGATGTATGTTTGAAATCAAGAGTTAGTTCCTATTATATCGCTCCTGTAATGCACATCTCAATATACACATTCTCAATTTTTCGGAGCAATGGAGTCTCCTATAACTCAGAATCTTATAACAGTAGAGCAGATGTCTGAGAGCAACCTTTCTGCTCTAATTGTGATCTGCTCTGAGGGAAAACTCTCAGCTGAGCCTCCACGTGCCATTCAGCACATAAACCTATAGATTATGTAAATGTAGCAATCTTTACTTGCACATACTGCATATAAGTATTCAGAATAATGTTTGATCAACGTGTACTTAAAAAAAAATACACTCAACTTTTACATATCCCCATCTTTGGTAACATATGTATCTATAAATGTGCTTCAAATCTATATAAACATAATCTGTATACGTATGCATCTGCTATTATATACATTTGCATAATAAAAAAAAGAATTATAACATAAAATATATATTTTTTATATATATTAAAATAATGTAAATATGAATAAACCATTAAATCATATTTATTTCTTCCTTTCCACAACATACCATTGGCTCTGCAGTCAGACTGAACTTACTACAGATCTTGCTGTTGGTGGGTGGAGAGTTTACACTGGGGTTAACATGTCTATTTGGCAGCTTGCAACCAATGGATCTGAGCTGCAGGCAATAGGACGTTTAAGCTGCAGTGTGCACTAAACAGCACCCAACCACTGCAACAGCAAAATCATTTCTTGTGTTTTATTCTTTTTCCTAGTGGATTTATTCATCTGACAGGTAAGCAATGCATGAATTGTTCTGGAACTCTCTGAAAAACCTTCAGGCTGTCTCAAAACCTAGTTGCCAAGACAGCATTTTTGGAATGGCAGACTCTGTCTTTTCTGAAATGTCAAGTTAAACTGATTAAAAACGTAAAGTAAGGCCACTTTTAACCCAATTTAAACGTTTCACACTTGTAATTTTGAATCCGAATTGTAGGCGAGTTGTTTAACAACAGACAACCAATCATAAACCCCTCAGTAGGCTACCTCATTAAATATGCATGCACTTTCAGTATTTGAGGTAAGATTTAAGTCGAGTAATTGTGTTTTTTTTAATGATACATTTTTTCATAGACTGACGGTCGAGCTGTTAAAAAAGGTCGCGTGCTGTACTTGTGAGTCGATAGCTTTTATGGAAGTAGTGCATTATAAATTGTATTACTGGATTTTATTTCAAGTTTGAACAACTGTCATAAGGACTATCATGCTCAGGCATGTGAGTCGCTTTTGGAGTTTGTTGTCAGACGCGTCGCAGAGAGTTTGGCTCATTCACGCATCTGCAGTTCTGAAGTTCGCCACAGCACAGCTGCGTTCGTCCACATGCTCAGTCAGCAAACAGCCATATTTGAACACCAGTTGCTCTGATTATGAACATATCTAACAGCAGTCTCACACTCTTAAAGAAGCAGTTAACAAACAGAGGACTTGCGCTCTTTCAGTAAGTTTTATATAGGTGTGCGACACAAACGTGAGGTTACTACTGACCTACTTCACACGCTGATCGCTTTATGGTCTTGTTTGTTTTTTTCAGTGCATGCCATCTGTTTTACAAAACGCGTGAATTGTTATTCTTTATTTACTGGTCAAGTACTTGACACTTTCATCGTGTTTGCATTGCATACGTTGAGAATTAAATAATAAATAAATACAAATTACATAAAAGTGGGCCCAGCACTAAACCCTGAGGTACTCATTTACAGTCTATTAACATTTTGTAATAAAAGTATGTGTTTGTAGTCTTGTACTGTTTCAGAACCATGGCCTTCTTGGGAACTGCAGCACCGAGGGTGATGGCATGCCAAAAGCCCCTCTTGCCCCTCTGCCGTGCCACCACCCGCTGCTATAGCTCCCAGTCGACACACACCACAGAGAAGAGTGTCCCCTATGAGAAGACCCTCAAACAGGAGGATGGCATCAGTGGACCCACCAAACCCCTGCCGAAGTTTGCAGATGTTGTGGTGATTGGAGGAGGAAGCCTGGGATGCCAGACCCTCTACCACCTGTGTAAACTGGGCATGACCAATGTGGTTCTGCTGGAGAGGGACAGATTGACTGCAGGCACCACCTGGCACACGGCAGGTATAGCACATTTTTTTACTTTGTGATTAGAGAATTTGATGAGAACAGTTTCTTTCTGTGCTACAAAAAAATGCAAAAAGTATAGGCAGAAGCACATAAGTTTTACGTCAATGCACAATGTGTAAAAAATGAATGAATGTGCACGATGTAGAAAATGTAGTTTGTTGCAAAGCAGATTTAATGCCTCACTTGTACAGTTTAGTTCAAGAGTTTACTCCATGAATAGGCTTACAGAGCTGGGTTGGTTAAAGTTAAAGCCAAATCCTTGGGCGTAGCAGTCTGCCAAAATACAAATGAGATCCAGCTTTGTTTGGATAGTGCAATCTTTTTACCTTTTCACAGGACTTTTGTGGCAGTTAAGACCTAGTGACACTGAGGTGGAGCTGTTGGCTCATACTCGCAACGTGATCAGCTCAGAGTTGGAGGAGGAGACTGGCCTCGAGACGGGCTGGATCCAAAATGGAGGCCTGTTCATTGCTTCCAACAAGCAGCGACTGGACGAGTACAAACGCCTCATGTCGGTATGGCACAAATCCTAAACCACACATCTTGCCAAGATGGGACTGCACAAACAAATTGCAAAAACAAATGGTTTTAATAAATTAATTGACTGTTTTTCTAGCCTTGCCTAGAAAATCTATAATTTATTTATCATAATGAATGAAATGTTAGTGATTAAAGATAATCTGTTAAGTAAAATACTCATAGATTTTGTATTTCAGCTGGGTAAAGCATATGGCATTGAGTCATACGTCCTGTCGCCAGCTGAGACCAAGGACCTGTATCCTCTGATGAATGTGAAAGATCTTTATGGCACACTTTACGTGCCTAAAGACGGCACCATGGACCCAGCGGGCACCTGCACCACCCTCTCCAGAGCAGCCACCGCACGTGGTGCCACTGTACGTCTCCATACACTTTACTCTTTTTAAGTGATGTGTGAATTATTCTATATATAGGCTGTTGGAGCAGGGTGAATTAATGTATTGTAAGCCAGTGGCCTGGTTTAAGGTACGACCTTAATGATACAGTTATTATTGAATACAGGTGATCGAGAACTGTCCAGTGACGGGTATCCAGGTCAAGGTTGATGATTTGGGCATTAAGAGACTGAAAGCGGTAGAAACTGCTCATGGGACCATCCAAACACCATGTGTGGTGAATTGTGCAGGTCAGAATGATGCAGACTTCACCAGCAGAGGGCAGTCCTTGATAATGAAATGCCGTTTAACCACATGCTGCTATAAAAGCTTGCTGTTTTAAAATGTCCATCACCAATATTTAATTAAATGATTAATTCTGAAAGCTAATTTTTAAATGATGAAATAAAGAAAGCTAATTTTAAAACACTCTCAACCATAAATGGAAAAAAAAATTATCTAAACACTTTTGATGAATAGCTAGACTATTTTTTAATTTTGTCATTTCATCTGAATATCAACATTTGTGAGATTTAGTCAGTCAAAATTGATTTAATTGATTTAATTTTGAATCTTTGGAAAATAGTGTTCTCTGACCTTGTATTATTTTAAATATATAAAAAAAATTGTCTATTTTTTAATGAGGCATTTAATGAGGTGGACACATCAATGATTTAGATTTGTGGAGTTATAGTTTTAATTTTGAAGTATAAAATAAAATTAGACCTTTGGGGTAAGATGACCCCCTAGAATTGGAACAAAAGGCCCCAAGTGGTGTGTTGTTACTAGTATTATTTTTTAATGAATTCTTATTTTAATATATGTGGTTATTTAATATTTCCTTCAATTAGATGTACATTTCAGACATATTTTCATTAAGCTATAGGTTGAGTGAAATCATTCACTTTGCATTCATAGTGTTGCTATTCACATTTCTTTACAGTAATTAAAATATGGGCTATTAAATGTGTAAATATTCATATGTCTGTATATAAATCATATAATGAATTTAACTTTCAGATGAATCTCATTAATTGGGATCCCGTTTGGCCTGTTATCAGTTTCTCAATTATTCGACTAAATTGTCAAATAAAAAATTTTAATCGAATAGTTGATTTAGTATTTTACACTAAATGACCCTTTAAAACGTTTAGAAATATGAATAAAAATTATATCACAAGTAATTTATACATTCTGTAAAGGTTTAGACAGGTAGGGGGTAATTTTCTTATTATTTTAATATTTTTATTTCAATTAATGTTTGCTTTTTGTGTATTTTACTTAAATATTTAAATATTTTATGTATTTCTTAAATTGGATTTCATAATCAAATTTCATCAAGTTTCTGTTTTAATACCATATAATACAGCAAAATCCTGTCACTTACTATTTTTTAGGTGTCTGGGCCACTAAGCTGGGTAAAATGGCAGGTGTCAATGTTCCTTTGATTGCCATGCACCATGCTTATGTCGTCACAGAAAGAATCGAGGGAATTCAGGTGAGCTTTTAAATGCGTCTCACTGTCCAGTTCAGCATAGCAAAGACACAGCCGACACACTCAAATTCACATCATTAAGAGTAGAAATGCACATATTACATATAACAGTGAGGCGGTAATTTGCATGATTTATTCATATCATGGTGCATGCAGGGAAGCAGAGTCCAGCATCCATTATTGATTGATATTAATGTTGATATAAAAAAAAAAAAATACTGAACAGTTTCACCACTTTTGTATGCAATATTTTATTTCAGAATCGTGTTTTATTCTCTAAGCACCTGCGGTCCAGTTTAACCATGTGCTGCAATAGCACTGATCTATATTTAAATTAATTAGCATTATTTTTAGCATTATTATCCTACGTCTTAATTCATTTAATGGAAAATGTTTTTATTCAAGTTATTCCAAATGTAGTTTTAGAATAGCTTTTAGATTTTAGTTTAGAATAGAATTTTTAGAATAGCTTAAATTTCTTACTTTGTTTGTATTTGAAATTTTAATAACTCAGTTATAGTTTTGGCATGAAAACAGCCAAAGAAGCTGGCATGTTGTTAAAAACAAACAAAACATAATTAATTAAACTTATTGTATGTTGTGCCCTAATAACTAAACTGCTATTTGCCTGTCACAACTAATGTTGTACCATCACCACCTGTGAAAAGTAGGTCAGGGCTCAACAATAAGGATGTCCTGATGATCCAGGCCCAGATTGAGAGAGTTTCAGGCCTCTTGCCCCATCCGACTAGCACTGCATTGATACTGCATTTTACATCTTGTATATGTGTTTTTGTGTCTTTACAGTGTCTATAGAAGTTTACAAGTGATTCAGTCTGCGATAATGAACGCGATATTGCCTAATTTTCAGTGAACTACGGCTCTGTGTAGTAAATGCCACTCCATCTGAAAGCAGGTGGAGATTTACTACTAATCACGGAACCGGCTTTACTGACAAAATGCGCATGACAGTTGCATGCGATTAGTTGCACAGCCCTAGGAGGTCGTTCCTCTTTCTGTGGCACTCCCTGTCATGGGTGTCGCCATTTGGTGTGTGTGTGGGCAGCACACACCATCCCTAAACCCTCGAACTTCTCAAAATTCCCTCCCACCCTCCCTTCAGCTCCACCTCTTCACCAGTCCTCACCATCGCCTCCATCAGCATCGTGACTGGAGGATCCCTTGTCTCCGCCTCAAGCCTCTGAGTCCCAGACTCCGCCTCGGCCCGTTGACCTAGTGGCTCCACCATGGCTCCTAGCTCCCTCCTCTCTGCCATGGCCCATCAGTCCACCAGTTCCGCCATGCTCCCTCGTCCCTCCGACTCTTCGATCCGCCATTGCCTCAGGACTCCACTCCTCCGGCTGTGCCTCGTCGATCTGTCCCACCGGCTCCGTTGGGCTCCTCCCTCCCTCCAGCTCCACCTTGGTCCTCTGTCGCTCTAGCTCCACCACGGCCTTCCGGATCCCCGCCTACGCCTCGGTTGCCTGAGCCATCTGCTCCGCCTTGGCCCTCCGGATCCTCCCCGTCGCCCTGGCTCTACGGCTGTCCGTCTCCGCCCCAGAATCCTCTCCCACCTGCTCCGCTGCTGTCTGTCGGCTCCCTGGAGTTGTCATCCCTTCCTCCACCATGGCTCCTCCTTCCATCGGCTCCACCGTTGCCTGCTCCCTCCGGTCTTCTTCCTGGCTCCTCCCTCCGTCTGATCTGCCCTGGCTCCTCCTGCTACCTCCTGTCTTCTCCCTGGCTCCTCCCTCCATCTGATCCGCCCTGGCTCCTCCTGCTCCCTCCTGTCTTCTCCCTGGCTCCTCCCTCCGCCTGTTCCGCCCTGGCTCC
>NW_015505383.1:991290-1006212 GCF_001515645.1 Sinocyclocheilus grahami
CCTCCTGTCTTCTCCCTGGCTCCTCCCTCCATCTGATCCGCCCTGGCTCCTCCTGCTCCCTCCTGTCTTCTCCCTGGCTCCTCCCTCCGTCTGATCCACCCTGGCTCCTCCTGCTCCCTCCTGTATTCTCCCTGGCTCCTCCCTCCGTCTGATCTGCCCTGGCTCCTCCTGCTCCCTCCTGGTTCCTCCCTTCGTCAACACCGCCCTGGTCATCTGCCTGCATTCCTCCCTGCCCTTTGCCACCGCCTCGTCCTCCTCCCAAACCCCCTCCCTCCTTCTACGGCACGAGGTTGTGTCTTCCGGGAGGGTGGGTGTACTGCCACAATCATGGACTGTTCGTTTGTTTTCATTTGAGTTCACTGACCTAGTTTCTGTCGTCCTTTGATTAGTTCATTTATTTCACCTGTGTTAGTTAATTATCCTCATTTGGTCTGTGTATTTAAGTTCCTCTGTTTCTCATTTAGTTTGTCCGGTATTGATGTTGTTATTTTGTTGCGTGTTTCCTTTGCCTTCATGGATTATCATCTTCTTGGATTCTATTAAACTCTTGTGTAGATGACCTTTGTCTACGTGTGCCCTTCCTCTACACATTGCGTAACAGAAACCAAGGAATTGTACTAAATTAAATGTGTTACCACAAGCATCAGTTCGAATTGTGTGAAAATTATAAATAGATGTTTCACACTAGATTGCAGTTTGTAGCTGCCATGGAGTTACATTTATATGTATTTACAGGCAATATTAATATATCATTATTTAATATAAAGGAATTTTACTGCTGTTCAAACGTTTAGGATCATTTCGAGTTTTAATGTTTTTAAAATAATATCCTTATGCTCATCAAGGCTGCCTATATTTGATCAAAAATACTGAAAAAAAAGATATTGTGAAATATTATTGCAGTTTAAAATAACATATTTCAATATACTTTAAAATATAATTTATTTCTGTGATGTAAACCTAAATTTTCATCAGCCATTACTCCAGTCCTCAGACTCACATGATCCTTCAGAAATCATTTTAATATGCTGATTTATTATCCATGTTGGAATAAAAAGTTAAAAAGAACAGCATTTATTCAAAATAGAATGTTTCTACTATCACTTTTTTTTAATCAATTTAATGTCCTTGCTGAATAAAAGTATAATTTTTTTCAAAAAAACAATGAAAAAAAAGTTCTGAACCCAAACTTTTGAACGGTTGTGTATATTGTTACAAAAGATTTCAATTTTTTTGAATAAATGTTGTTCTCTTTAACTTTTTATTCATCAAAGTATCCTGTTGCATATTCAAAAGAAAAATAATAATATTTAATAATATTGAAAACTAAAATATGTTGCTAAAGATGTATCCTGTTTTAGTGGGGCCAATAAAAAATGGCAGAGCAAGTAAAAACCAAACTATATTTTCTACACATCATGGCATCTGATATTCATCAAATGAAGTTCAAATGCTGTTTTATTTGGTCATCTCAAGTGTCTGAATCACAGTGATGCTGTGCGCTGCCAGTAGAGTATGCTAGACTGTAGTTGTCTGCACTGTTTTCTTCAACCTAGCACTCAAAACCGACCAAAATTTAATTCAGCAGTAATTTTGTCACTGCATTTGTGCTGTTACCTGATGTCTGCAATTCCATTAGTGAATTGGTCATCATCAGTAGATGCACTTCATTCTTAGTGGGTTCTTCCTGCTGTGTCGAGTCTGTCCCTCTTTCACTTTTATTTATTTTTTGCTCTTAGTCTGTTTTTAAGCTGTTTTCTTGGTCTGTTTTCTATGGGGTTGTCTTGCTCTATTCATTTTACACTGCAGTGGCAAAACACAACAGGTGCTGTGGCATAAGCACTTAACTCACAGCCCCTCTGTGGATTATGCAACACTGTGTGTGTGTGTGTGTGTGTGTGAGAGAGAGAGAGAGCTTGTAGTTTGATGCATAGTCGATGATAGCCGTGTTGAAACTGAAGAGATGTCAAAAAGTCACAATTATCTCATTTATTATTCTGTGGCGAAGAAAATTAACTGCGATATGATTCAGCTTTGCATCACAGAAATAAATTGCATACGTTTCAAATAGAAAACAGTTCATTTAAATTGTAATCATATTTCACAATATTACTCTATTTACTGTATTTTTGATTAAATAAATGCAACCTTAGTGAAAATAAGAGACTTCTTTCAAAAACATTTAAAAACCTTAATTCTTTCAAGCATTTGAAAGGTAGTGTGTGACTGAGCACACTGCTCATATCAGCATGTGGTGAGATGGAGTCATGTTGTTGTAAGATGGAGTCATATGGCTGCTACGAAAGTCTTGTCATACATGAACATAATGAGCTAGTTTTATTTTGAAATGTTGATATTTGAACTTATGATGTGAACTTGTTTTTGAATTCTAAAATGTCTTTTTTTCTAGAATATGCCCAACGTCAGGGACCATGATGCGTCAGTCTACCTCCGTCTCCAAGGTGACGCTCTTTCTGTGGGAGGCTACGAACACAACCCCATATTCTGGGAGGATGTAAGTTGTAATAACTGTGTTTCAAAATCTGACAGTAAAATAATTTAACTGAGACATAAAAGTTGTTATTCCTTCCATATTTTTGCTGTAGTTGTATGTGATATATTTTCTGTGTTTGATTTGATTTCCACAACCCAGATTTCAGTTCACATATGTATGATCACACACTGCTCCTGGGAAGTTCCCACTTAAAGCTGATTCGATATGCATTCGTGTAACTGGTGTTTCAT
Source organism: Sinocyclocheilus grahami (assembly GCF_001515645.1). Classification (NCBI taxonomy): domain Eukaryota; kingdom Metazoa; phylum Chordata; class Actinopteri; order Cypriniformes; family Cyprinidae; genus Sinocyclocheilus; species Sinocyclocheilus grahami. The sequence continues at coordinate 994,036 of NW_015505383.1, forward strand.
CAAAGTATTTACAGTATCTTTCTCGTTAGTGATTAACAATGTACCCTAGTGGTCATCGGCTGATATTAATGATTTTAAATTATTATTGGTCGATATTGGATAATTGTGCATGCTAATTTCTGCCTATTTTTACATTTAGATTACCTTTTTCATCTAACAAAGTTGATCTTTATAAACATTTTCTAAATATTATTTATGTTATTTATACACTATTGTAACATTTATTAATATTTTTAATTAGCTTTTATATTTTCAGTTTTTATTTAAATTTTAGTTTCAGTAATTGTATGTACTTTTGACTTTTAAAAAATATATATTTATATTTATCTTTATTTTATGATATTTTAATATTAAACTTTTCAATAAGTTGCCAAGGCAACATTTCTACTTTTAGAGAAACTTTTATATATATATAAGCTTAATACTTTTATTTAACAATAACAACACTAAAACATTTTAATTTAACATAAAATTTATGTCCATCATTTGGACTACCCTTATAAGTTATTTTTAGCGTGTTCTATTTTTCTATTTCTAAATGTCAGCTCATGGGAAATGCAGTGCATGACACCTGCAGTATCACTTTCAGAAGCCTCTTAATGAACTGCTGTGGTTCATGTAAATGTGCCTGTGTAGGGGTTGCTGTCCAGTATGTCCACAGTATTATTTGAGGCGCTTCATTGAGTTCTGCTTTAATGTGCTTGTGGTTCTGTCTTAATTAATGCCAGTGATCTGGGGGACTGCTGAGGGGGTTTTGATTGTAAAGGTTAGAATATGTATTATATCTAATTCTAATATGGCAAAAGAAATGTTTTACAAAATATGTTTTACATTAAATGTCTCCTTTTAAATCTCTTCATGTTGTTTCTCAGTTTAGACTTTAAGTTGTAAATAGTGATCGACCGATATTTATATTTTATAACCGATACGATACCAATTATTTGCATGTTTATGTGCCCAATAACCGATATTTATTTACTGTTATAAAGTAAATAAATGACTGAGTGAAATAAGTCCATACTTCACTTTGGTTTTTCCTCCTTTCAGTCGTCTTTAACAAAAAAAAAAAAAAAAGGGTTGAAAATTAGCAGTCTTTCATGTTAAATTTAATCTTGCATTTCCTGAGCATCAACCACATCAACCCGGTGAGTGAACAGCAATATGAAAGCGGCTTCACGAGACTAATGATGAGCATAGACAACAGACAGAGAATTAAATTTAGCGAATTTTTATTTCCAACATGCACTCATTATTTATTTCACACAAAGTTACGTCTTTATTGGGACAGGACTTGACAGATTATCTTACGTGACTCTGTGAGTTGGTCTCTATTTCTTAGAGCCATGCATAAACTACATATCAGGCGTTTATGTAATGCGTCGGGAAAAATATCGGTAAATCGATATATCGGTCGATCTCTAGTTGTAAATTCATTTTAGCCTATACCAGTGTTTTAGTATCATTTACAGTGGGTACGGAAAGTATTCAGACCCCCTTAAATTCCAGAGCCCTGACTTAAACCCAATTGAGCATCTCTGGAGAGACCTAAAAATGGCTGTCCACCAACGTTTACTATCCAACCTGACAGAACTGGAGAGGCTCTGCAAGGAGGAATGGCAGAGGATCCCTAAATCCAGGTGTGAAAAACTTGTTGCCTCTTTCCCAAAAAGACTCATGGCTGTATTCGATCAAAAGGGTGCTTCTACTAAATACTGAGCAAAGGGTCTGAATACTTAGGACCATGTGATATTTCAGTTTTTCTTTTTTAATAAATCTGCAAAAATGTCAACAATTCTGTGTTTTTCTGTCAATATGGGGTGCTGTGTGTACATTAATGAGGGAAAAAAATTAACTTAAATGATTTTAGCAAATGGCTGCAATATAACAAAGAGTGAAAAATTTAAGGGGGTCTGAATACTTTCCGTACCCACTGTATGTACTATTATTAATTTCTATTTTACTATTATTTAGTATCATTGTATACTATTATTACTGTTATTTTAGTTTTATTTAAATTTTAGTTAGTTTTAGTAATTTAGTGTTTTGTCTTAATGTTGTGTGTTGTAATTTTAAATATATTATTTGTTTATTTTTAATGTCTGTATAGATTTTTTAAGCTTTAGTTTATTACGTTTTAGTTATTTTAGTACTTCAACTTAAACTAAATAAAAATGAGACGTTGCCTTGGGTTTTTAGGGGTTTTAGTTTTAGCTAACATTAATAAACCTGCAACACTTAAAAAAAAATAAAAATAAAATACTGGTGGTGAAACAAGTTTCACTCAGAAATCGCTAATAAATGTCATAATTTCAAAGAAACGCATTGAATTAAACATGACATTTTGAAGTAGAAAGACTAAAAAAGTATTTTCTCGTAAAATATACTCCAATCTTTCTTTTATGTACAACTTTAATTAAATTTTTTTAGTGTTTATACTGCATAGATTTTTTTTAAGTATCTGAATTAGTATGCCTTAAACTAAGATAACAGTTTCAAACAGTAGTATGTCACTTGACCTTATCACACATGAATGTTTATAAAAATGGTTATTGCACATTTTAATTCAATTTCATGTAATAATTCTGTGACATTTTTCAGTCCAATCATACAAGTCAAAAAGGAGATTTAATTTAACTGATATGGGGCTAATACCACTAATATCAAATTCATTTGTCAAGGAAATGTTGCATACTGTGCACAAAACACTGCAGAAATAGTAAACGTATTACTTACTATTGTTCAGTAGTGTGATATTCTATACGCATCATGTGCGTTTGTGAGTGCTTTTGTCTGCAGATATTCTAGTGTTATAATGTCTGGAGATCAGGTTTTTTTTACCCTGTCACTCACCTCCCATTTGACCATATTTACACTGTATTGCCTTTGTAATGATCTCCAGCCAGCAGTATTCTGTGTGTAACAAAGCTTTCTCATTAAAATCACCCTCTGTCAGCTCACGCTTTCACTAGAGAAAGCAACAGTCATGCTATGAAACAGCAGATCAATATCTTAGGGAAGTGTGAACATTTTGAGAAATGTGTTTGTAGAAACTGCGGCCGTCTGAAACTCTTAATGAGACGGTGTGAAGCCTGGCCGGGTTTTCAGCACATGCAGCCTCTACAGTTTTATTTTTACACTTCAGTCTGCTCCACACCAGCCACATATTCTCTCCATTTTTGCGATCAGCATTTCATCAGCTGTCCAATTGCTCACACCGTCTGCTTCTGCTTTCCATCCCACGGTTTCGAGTTCATTGACAGTCCCCTGTGACAGTGAGAGAAGACAGTGACAAGCAGAGGACTTTGCTTAAATAAGATTACAAATTGAGAAGTTTTCATGGTAGAAGCATGCTTGTTGTGCCAAGAAAGTGAAGTTGGAGTTGTGCAGAAGGTGGGAGGAGGTTCAGTCTGCTTTTTATTCTGTAGTGGGAACAAAAAATAGAATTTACGGGGGGTAATTATGAGTTTATATCTTGCATTTCTGTCTTTTGTGAGACTTTTGTGTGATTTAAAAACTTGCAATTACCTTTTTTATCCTGTGGCAGAATCAAGATTCCAAAATTGCTTTTTAAAACTCCAAAGTCAAAGTTTATTTATAAAGCACTTTTTAAAAACAGCAAGTGTTTATCAAAGTGCTGTACACGCATAAAATAATAAAAATATCAATGATACAAACAGTCAACAACACAAAAGAAGACAACAAGACACCATAAAGACAATAAAAGAAAGCAGCTCTCATGTAGCATCAAATGCCAGACTATAGAAGTAAGTTTTTAGGCTAGATTTAAAAATAGCAAGTAGGCCTGTCAAAAATAATAAAAATATCAATGATACAAACAGTCAACAACACAAAAGAAGACAACAAGACACCATAAAGACAATAAAAGAAAGCAGCTCTCATGTAGCATCAAATGCCAGACTATAGAAGTAAGTTTTTAGGCTAGATTTAAAAATAGCAAGTAGGCCTGTCACAATAATCAATATATCGACTTATCGCGCAATATATGTACTTGACCGCAATCATTTTTGGTGACGCAATATATTGCCCATTATATTTACTTAACAATTAATGTCACCATGTTTTGTACATTCCACTTGCGCCTGTGCTGCAGAAATTGTAAAAAGTATTACTGTACAGTAGTGTGATATCCCATACGTAGCGTGTGTGTGTTTGTGAGTGCGTTTGTCTACAGATGTTCCAGTGTATCGATGTCTGGAGATCAGGTTTTTTACCCTGTTGCCTCCCATTTGACCACATTTACACAGCATTGCCTTTATATGATCTCCAGCCAGCAGTATTCTGTGTGTAACAAAGCTTTCTCATTAAAATCACCCTCTGTCAGCTCACGCTTTCACTAGAGAAAGCAACAGTCATGCTATGAAACAGCAGATCAATATCTTAGGGAAGTGTGAACATTTTGAGAAATGTGTTTGTAGAAACTGCGGCCGTCTGAAACTCTTAATGAGACGGTGTGAAGCCTGGCCGGGTTTTCAGCACATGCAGCCTCTACAGTTTTATTTTTACACTTCAGTCTGCTCCACACCAGCCACATATTCTCTCCATTTTTGCGATCAGCATTTCATCAGCTGTCCAATTGCTCACACCGTCTGCTTCTGCTTTCCATCCCACGGTTTCGAGTTCATTGACAGTCCCCTGTGACAGTGAGAGAAGACAGTGACAAGCAGAGGACTTTGCTTAAATAAGATTACAAATTGAGAAGTTTTCATGGTAGAAGCATGCTTGTTGTGCCAAGAAAGTGAAGTTGGAGTTGTGCAGAAGGTGGGAGGAGGTTCAGTCTGCTTTTTATTCTGTAGTGGGAACAAAAAATAGAATTTACGGGGGGTAATTATGAGTTTATATCTTGCATTTCTGTCTTTTGTGAGACTTTTGTGTGATTTAAAAACTTGCAATTACCTTTTTTATCCTGTGGCAGAATCAAGATTCCAAAATTGCTTTTTAAAACTCCAAAGTCAAAGTTTATTTATAAAGCACTTTTTAAAAACAGCAAGTGTTTATCAAAGTGCTGTACACGCATAAAATAATAAAAATATCAATGATACAAACAGTCAACAACACAAAAGAAGACAACAAGACACCATAAAGACAATAAAAGAAAGCAGCTCTCATGTAGCATCAAATGCCAGACTATAGAAGTAAGTTTTTAGGCTAGATTTAAAAATAGCAAGTAGGCCTGTCACAATAATCAATATATCGACTTATCGCGCAATATATGTACTTGACCGCAATCATTTTTGGTGACGCAATATATTGCCCATTATATTTACTTAACAATTAATGTCACCATGTTTTGTACATTCCACTTGCGCCTGTGCCTTTTGCAGCTTCTCGTACATAATGTGATGTAGTCATGAGGTGCTAGTTCAAATTTAAAAAATGCTTCTACAAAAAAGTTTCATCTGAAGATATGGTCTTGTTCAGGGATCTGTGCCTTTGTGCATACGGACATCTGACTGCTAAGTAGTTATTGTGTTTTTCAGCAATACAGTGCACCCTTAATTTACAGAGAAAAGAAGGGTCAGGAAAAAAATCTGTAAATGGAAAAATCTCCATAAATTCTTTGTGCATTTTTCTTTTTTTCTACTTGTTACGTTGCACTTTTTGTAAGAAAAGTTTATTTACTATGTTTTCAGGTTTTTTAAGGTATCTAATATTTTGATACTTCATTTCTATGATCTAAATATTCTTAAAAATTAAAAGTTTGTTGTCATTTGGAAGTGTATAGGCCTTCTTGCATTATTATGCTGTTATGATTATATATTCAGTGGCATAAAATGGTCTTTAAAATAATATCACATATCGCAATTATTTCTGGGGCAATATATCGCACAACAAAAAGTTGTTATCGTGACAGGCTTAATAGCAAGTGTTTGAGCCTGTCTAATGTATGGGGTAAACTATTCCAGAGCTTTGGGGCCGCCACTGCAAATGCTCAGTCACCCCTGCTCTTCAACTTTACCCGTGGGACAACTAAAAGCAAATGGTCAGCAGACCTAAGTGCTCTTAACAGAGCATATAGCTTGATCAAGTCGGAAAGATATTTAGGTGCTAAACCATTAAGAGATTTAAAAACAAATACCAAGATCTTAAACTGAATCCTAAAATGGACAGGTAACCAGTGAAGAGAGGCGAGAACGGGGGTGATGTGTTTCCTCTTTCGTGTACCCGTCAGCAAGCGAGCTGTCATATTCTGGACCATCTGCAGTCTTGAGAGAGAGGCCTGACTAATACCTATATAGAGGCCATTACAATAATCCAGATGAGTTGAAATAAAAATATGAAGGATACTTTGAAAGTCTTTAGAAGACAGGAAAGATTTCACCTTGGTGAGTTGTCTCAATTGGAAACAACTAAGTTTAACTACCGAGTTAATCTGTTTGTCCAATTTAAAATCACAATCCATGATAACACCTAATTTTTTTACATAGGGCTTCACAAGCAGTTTCAATTCACCATGGTCCAAATCTGATGACTCACAAGTACCTCCCGGCATAAACAGTATAACTTCTGTTTTATTTTCATTAAAATTAAGGAAATTTAGTGCCATCCAGGCCTCAAGACACTGCAACAGGGGCGCTAAAGAGCAAATATCTTTTTGTTTCAAAGGCAGATAAATTTGCGTATCGCCTGCATAACAATGAAAAGAAATACCAAATTTCCTAAAAATATGTCCTAAGGGGAGCATATACAGGGAGAACAGAATAGGCCCCAAAATGGAGCCCTGGGGGACCCCACACGTGAAAGAAGCAGTTGAGGAGACAAAGTCTCCAAAACGAACTGAAAAATTATTTCGGACAAACAGGATCTAAACCATCCCAACGTAGTACCCTTAATACCAACACATTGTTCTAAGCGTGTAATCAAGATCTTATGGTCTACAGTATTAAATGCAGCCGAAAGGTCTAGTAGAATTAAAATCGCACAGTCCCCTGAGTCAGTAGAAAGTAACAAACCTTCAACAGTGCAGTTTCTGTACTATGTAAAGATTTAAAACCTGACTGAAACACTTTGTGAATACCATGTAGATCTAGAAATGAATTCAATTGTCCAAATACAACCTTCTCCAGTAGTTTGGAAAGAAACTGACATTTTGAGATAGGTCTAAAATGAGCAAAAACTGATGAATCCAAATTAGATTTCTTGATTACTGGTTCCACTGTTGCATGTTTAAAAGGCTTATGTCCCGAGGCCAGGCTACTATTAATAATTGCAAGAATTTTAGGACCAATAGTTTCAAATGAATCTTTTAGAAGACAAGGAGGAACAATATCCATGCCACATGAGGATGATTTCATTTTAACAATGACCTCTCTCAATGAGGCAAGAGACACTGGCTCAAACTGATTAAAAACAGCAGAGCGCTCAGTGGAAATGGATAAAAAAGTAGATGGGAGAGAAATGTTAGCTCTAACAGCCTCAATCTTATCCATAAAAAAAGTGTAAAAATTTCTCACACATTTCAGCAGAAGGCTCTAAACAAGTAGCTTGGGGAGTGTTCAAAACAGCGTTAATAGTACTGAACAGCACAGCTGGCTTATGAGAGTTATTACAGATAACATTAGAGCGATACTTTGATTTCTCAGATCTAACAGTTTTTTGATATTTAGACAAGTTCTCCTTTAAAATATCGAAAGAAAAATGCAATTTATCCTCCTTCCAGCGGCGTTCCGCCCTTCTACACGCAAGCCTTACAGCTCGAGTATTAGCATTCAGCCACAGTTGAACTCTAGGTTTTTCTCGAACCGTCCTAAAAGGGGCCACTGTATCCAAAATACTTTGACAGGTTGAAAAAAACAATGAGGTTAAGTTATCAGTGTTAAGGCCATATGAGGACATTGAATAATCATCATCAATGCCATTAAAAGCCTCAGAAAACTATTGAGCAGCTGAAGGATTAATTGTCCGACAGCGACGGGTTGGAGCAGTCACTTTAGAATCACAAGAAGTACATATCTCAAATAAAACAGGCAAATGATCAGAGAAAATGGCATCACAGACTTCAATATTACCAATAGGCAAGCCATATGATAAAACCAAATCTAGTATGTGTCCACATTTATGTGTGGGACTAGCCACAAACTGAGTTAAGTTAAAAGACTCCACAAGATTTAAAAAAAGCTTTAGCCAAAGGCTTGGTGGGACAGCACACATGGATATTAAAATCCCCAGCAATTAAGACCCGATCATATTTTGGCATGATTCTAGCCAAAAAATCAGAAAAATCATCGATAAAATCCTTCTTGTATTTGGGTGGGCAATAACCAACGTCTCAAAGCACCGTATAACCCAGACTTAGTTAAAAAATATTGAGTTCAAAGCTGGAATAGGAGTAAGATGGCAGACGCCGACAGTTTTTATGCTACTCCACCTCCTCGTCCCGTAAGACGTGGAGAGTTCAAATGGGTACAGTTCAGTGGTAAAACTTCTGAAAAAACACTTGACTCACCAACACCAATCCAGGTCTGTCACACACAACATGCCCAGATCCTTGGAGGTAAAAAAGTCATTTAAAATATAGGACTTGTTAGCTAGTGGTCTAGCATTCACAAAGGCTATCCTCACTGGAGATGAGTCTTTGAACGACGAAGATTCACGGTCAAAAGGTCGAAGGAGAGAAGCATCCACACCACCTCTTCTGAGATGGGGTGGCTGATGAATGTGGACCGGAGGCTACTTATCCACGCCGATTACAGGTACCAGCCACTTATTCGCGGGATCCCAGAATCGTCGAAGCACGTACCGGCGACAATCCACGTCAAGACCTGCTAAAATCCAGCGAGGATCGGCATTTGGGAACAAAGCCATTAAAGTTTTCACTTTCACCAACAGACCACTTCGTTTACCATGACGTCTGGATCGCTTCTTCTTCCCGAGAGAGCATAGGGTCCGGCAGAGATAGGCAGGTAATCCACGCAGGAAGTGGAGGAGGGGGCGAATTGTTTTTTCCACCCCAATTAACATTATAGATCGCCATATTTTCCATAGCTGATCTAATGCCAAGAAGTGTTTGGCGATCATACACCAGTAGAGAGTCTGCAGTATTTAAAACAGTTGATAAAAACAAGACAAACATCCATACAACCGGGAGCAACAGACGGCCGGCCACACACACTGGCGCCATCTTGTTTTGTGTTTTGTCAAAGACACAGATCCTCCATAGATGTACATTAGAAGTAAGCAAAAGCTTTTCTGAGAAACGGATGATGGCTAGTTGTTATGGATTGAACAGCGATGTTTATAAAGGTGGGGTTTAGTAAAGGGTTAATTGGACACCAGTAGGTTAACTTGATTGGTTACATATTATGTCAGTGACATGTTATCATCTAGTAAGACCTTCCTCCTAAATCATAGATGCAGTTCTGAATTTATGGCAGCAGTGAGCTCATCACGTCTAACCAGGTCACTCCAATATTGTATGACTATAAAATTGTGTATTTGTTCTGTGATCCTGCAGGTGTCTGATAGGTTTGCCTTCAGCTTGTTTGATCTAGACTGGGATGTCTTTATGCAGCACATCGACGGTGCCGTGAACAGAGTACCTGCTCTGGAACAAACTGGAATCAAATCCACTGTCTGTGGTCCAGGTACATGAACACATACAGACCGCCAAATGCATCAAACACTCAGTTTACAACATCTGTCTCTGATACATTCATGTGTGCATGAAATGTAGTTGCAATGATGTTAAGAATCCGTACACCTGCAGCAGCGGAGGACTATTATTCTGCTGCGCGGAACTGAGGAAGAACTGATGACGGCACAGTTTGATCTTCAGCTGACCAATAAGCAGAAAGGGTCGTTTAATTCCCGCCCACATGTAGAACGATTGAATCGAATCCGTGTATCATTCGATCATTCGTTTTTTGATTTAATATTGAAAGTAGAAAAATTAGAAAATGGCTCCTTTTTTGTTTTTTTGTTTTTTTTCCAAAAAACGAAAAACGAGAATTCAGCTTAAATTTTCGTTTTTCGTTCATGGGTGGAAAAATGAATAAACAGCTTGAATATTCGATTTCTACATGTGGGCGGGAATTAAACGCTCCTTTCAGCTGATTGGTCAGCCGAAGATCAAACTGTGCCTTCATCAGTTCTTCCGCAGTATCACGCAGCAGAATAATAGTCCTCCACTGGTGCAGTTGTACGGATTAATAACCCATTTGATCAATTTCATATTTTTCTCATCAAACAGACTAATGAATAGCTCGACACAACTCGTACCGGGGCAGAGTCCAGACAGTTCTTTCTTCTGTGTAGACCAGCGGTTCTTAAAGTGATAGGCGGTCCAAGAAATAATTAGCTACAGCCTAAAGTATTTCCATACTGTAAAGTCGCTTTTTTTTATCATGATACATAGGACTACTGTGATTTATTCCAAAGTGACTTATATGATGCATTTAATGTCAAATCATCTAAATGAAGCCTTTTAAAAGACAAGTATTCCCTGTGGTTCATGTTTGTGGCATGCGCCAGAAAGATGCTCAAGGAGACCGAGACGTGCTAAAGCAGCGCGTTCTGTTGTTCTCTTTATTCGTCAAAGGCATGACATTTTGTAGTTATTTTGAACGTAATGTTACACAATTAAAAATATACATTTTACCATACTATTACAGTGGGGAAAAAATGTATTTAGTCAGCCACCAATTGTGCAAGTTCTCCCACTTAAAAAGATGAGAGAGGCCTGTAATTTTCATCACAGGTATACCTCAACTATGAGAGACAAAATGAGAAAAAAAATCCAGAAAATCACATTGTAGGATTTTTAAAGAATTTATTTGCAAATTATGGTGGAAAATAAGTATTTGGTCAATAACAAAATTTCATCTCAATACTTTGTTATATACCCTTTGTTGGCAATGACAGAGGTCAAACGTTTTCTGTAAGTCTTCACAAGGTTGTCACACACTGTTGCTGGTATTTTGGCCCATTCCTCCATGCAGATCTACTCTAGAGCAGTAATGTTTTGGGGCTGTCACTGGGCAACACGGATTTTCAACTCCCTCCAAAGATTTTCTATGAGGTTGAGATCTGGAGACTGGCTAGGCCACTCAAGGACCTTGAAATGCTTCTTACGAAGCCACTCCTTCGTTGCCCAGGCGGTGTGTTTGGGATCATTGTCATGCTGAAAGACCCAGCCACGTTTCATCTTCAATGCCCTTGCTGATGGAAGGAGGTTTTCACTCAAAATCTCACGATACATGGCCCCATTCATGCTTTCGTTTACACGGATCAGTCGTCCTGGTCCCTTTGCAGAAAAACAGCCCCAAAGCATGATATTTCCACCCCCATGCTTCACAGTAGGTATGGTGTTCTTTGGATGCAACTCAGCATTCTTTCTCCTCCAAACACAACAAGTTGAGTTTTTACCAAAAAGTTCTATTTTGGTTTCATCTGACCATATGACATTCTCCCAATCCTCTTCTGGATCATCCAAATGCTCTCTAGCAAACTTCAGACAAGCCTGGACATGTACTGGCTTAAGCAGGGGGACACATCTGGCACTGCAGGATTTGAGTCCCTGGCAGCGCAGTGTGTTACTGATGGTAGCCTTTGTTACTTTGGTCCCAGCTCTCTGCAGGTCATTCACTAGGTCCCCCCGTGTGGTTCTGGGATTTTTGCTCACAGTTCTTGTGATCATTTTGACCCCACAGGGTGAGATCTTGCGTGGAGCCCCAGATCAAGGGAGATTATCAGTGGTCTTGTATGTCTTCCATTTTCTAATAAGTGCTCCCACAGTTGATTTCTTCACACCAAGCTGCTAACCTATTGCAGATTCAGTCTTCCCAGCCTGGTGCAGGTCTACAATTTTGTTTCTGGTGTCCTTTGACAGCTCTTTGGTCTTGGCCATGGTGGAGTTTGGAGTGTGACTGTTTGAGGTTGTGGACAGATGTCTTTTATACTGATAACGAGTTCAAACAGATGCCATTAATACAGGTAACCAGTGGAGGACAGAGGAGCCTCTTAAAGAAGAAGTTACAGGTCTGTGAGAGCCAGAAATCTTGCTTGTTTGTAGGTGACCAAATACTTATTTTACCGAGGAATTTACCAATAAATTCTTTAAAAATCCTACAATGTGATTTTCTAGACTTTTTTTCTCATTTTGTCTCTCATAGTTAAGGTATACCTATGATGAAAATTACAGGCCTCTCTCATCCTTTTAAG
>NW_015505383.1:1014046-1040294 GCF_001515645.1 Sinocyclocheilus grahami
CTTAATGTTGTTCTAAAGGCTTATTACTTAATAACACAAAAATGTCCTGCTCGCACTTGCCAATTTAATGGCAGAGAATGGTGACTTTAGGTTTTGTTTGTTGTTTTGAAGCGGATGCATATCTGTCGTAAAATAATCATATGCATCTCGTGGCGTATATTCCAAGCATTCTGAAGGTATACTGAGGGTTTGGTGAGAAACAAACCGAAATGGCAAGCTATTATATTTTATGAAAATCTTGCATTGCAGTGCGAGTGCGCAGCAGCTCACGCCGCGCACAAGTGCATATCCTTTTGAGATATCATATCAATTATAATACATTTTAATAAAACACAAGACTACATTATAAAACTCTAACAGTAGGCTATTTAATATCTGTTGTTCTCCAGTTGTCAGTCAAAATGACAGTTCTTGCGTGAAGAACATAGGCCTATATATACCCAAGCCAATTTATTATTCCTTCCTTTTTGTTTTAGTGTTTAAAATATTTATTTTGAAACGAATTAATTATGACAGCTGTCATATCATACCCTGCCATGCCAGCTGATGCAAAGAATAGAATTTATATCTACACAGAAGAAAGCCCTGTCTAGACTCTAGACAACTCTGTAAGAGTTGTGTCGAGCTATTCATTAGCCTGTTTGTTTGATGAAAAAAGATGGAATGTAGTTGCAATAAATGTGTGTTAAGAATCAATACAACTGCAGCAGCAGAGGACTATTATTCTGCTGCGTGATACTGCAGAAGAACTGATGATGGCACGGTTTGATCTTCAGCTGACCAATCAGCAGATAGGGGAGTTTAATTCCCGCCCATGTATAGAAATCTAATATTCAAGCTGTTTATTCATTTTTCTACCCCTGAACAAAAAATGAAAATTTAAGCTGAATTCTTGTTTTTCATTTTTTTTGGAAAAAAAACGAAAAGGAGTCGTTTTCTCATTTTTCTACTTTAAATATTAAATTAAAAAAAATGAATGATCGATTGATACACGGATTGAATCGAACTACATTTTTCACGCTTTGTTTTTGACGAATTCTTGTTTTTCATTTTTTTTGGAAAAAAAACGAAAAAAGGAGTCGTTTTCTCATTTTTCTACTTTAAATATTAAATTTAAAAAAATGAATGATCGATTGATACACGGATTGAATCGAACTACATTTTTCACGCTTTGTTTTTGAATCACTTAAAAAAAAAAACTGGCTCATAAGAGTCATTTGTACGGGAGTTGAACTACATTTTTAATGCTGTATGTTTTTGATTCACTAAAAAGTTCCACCTTGTAAAAAGACTAATCTGTTTGGGAATCAAACTACGTTTTCATGCTGTATGGTTTTGAATCACTAAAATGAACCGGCTCATAAGAGTTGTTTTTACTGGAATTGAATTACATTTTTATATATGCTGTATGTTTTTGATTCACTAAAAAGATCTGCATCATAATAAGAGTAATCTGTTTCAGAATCAAACTACATTTTTCATGCTGTATGTTTTTGACTAAAAAGAACGGACTCATAAGAGCCGTTCTTTAAGGATTCGAACTATACTGGTCATATTATATGCTTTTGAATCACAAAAAAGAACCGGCTCAGAAGAGTCATCAGTTCAGCAATCAAACTACATTTTTCACGCTGTATGTTATTTAATCGCATGTTGTTATTTGATTCCAGTTCATCCAAGAATCAAACTTCACTGTTTTAACAGATCGTAAGAGTCATTTATTTCATTTCACATGCACAGATATTTTGTTCAGAATTCATGTGATGCTGAATACACATATTTTCATTGTAGTGCAGAGTAGAGGGTGTTTCTATAGTGATTGCTAGTATCTTCATCAGCACATCACACATACTTTGTGACAGTAAGTTTGATCTCACAAAGTGATTGGCTCGCTAGACTGCCAGTCAAATGACACTGTGCTCTGATTGGCTGATTTGTTACCTTTCCGGCTCTCCCTAGAGATTCAATCAACCTTTACTGGCTGTAATAAGAGATGACAGGTGTGAAATGCCGCTAACACACTGTAGTGGCTGTCGGTCACTTGCAGACGGGTTTCGGGTCAGTGGATGAGCACTCCTCAAATCATTTTAGGAGAGTGATAGCAAAGCAAAAAAAAAAGAGATGTTGAGCATATGTATAATTCAGCTCTACTATCATTGGACTTTGAATGCATCCCAGTTAACACTTGATAATTATTCCTTTTGGTGTGACCGCGGTGTCCCACTGGCCATTAACTGCGTCCACTTTAGTCAAGAACTACACTTGAAAATCACCATTACTTGATTGAAGACCACCTGTGTACAGTGGTGTTTCACAAGATTTCAGAATAAATGTAGAAGTGTGTTTGCTGCTCACACTCACGCTGTCTCTCACGACTGTGTCGTGAGTCGGTGTATCGTGAAACTGGCCAGAGGTCTTGATCCACTAAACACTGATGATGCAATTAATTAAACCATTATGTGGTTTCACATTAAATATTATCAACAAAATTGCAGTATAATATGATTACTGATATCCTTTGAGATCCTGTCTGGTTATTATTTATTTTGTTTTTTGTGAATTCTCATTGTAAGTGTTAAAAAGTACTGTATCATGAAATATGCAAGTGCTCTTTATTTCTGTTGTCTTTAAATTATTTAAATATATAATTAAAAAAATGTCATTATATACACATTTATTTTTATTTAATTTTAATGGAAAATACAGTAAAAACAGTAATATTGTTAAATATTATTACAATTTCAATTTAATGTTATATTTAAATATATTGTAAAATGCAATTTATCCCTGTGATCAAGGCTGAGTTTTCAGCATCATTACTCCAGTCTTCAGTGTCACATGATCTTCAGAAATCATTCTAATATACTGATTTACTGATTTACATTTCTGATTATTATCAATGTTGAAAGCAGTTTTTGCTGCTTAATGTTTTCATGAAAACCGTGATACATTTTTAGGAAACACATTTTTACTCATGCTAATAACGTAATTTGTAATGAAGAAAAAATGTATTGAAACCTTAGACCACATAAATCTATGATTCATCTAATATTAAGCATTTTTTTTTTTTTAAGTAAGAAACAAGATTTTACACTATTGCAAAATAATAATAATTTTGACAGATCTTTCATTCATTGAAGCACAAGTTGCTCTTTTTATCATTCTCAAATCATGCTCCGTATAATAACATAATAATATCATTTGCAATTAAGCAATTTGTAATACATTTTAAAAAATGTCCACTAGCGATCTCACTTTTGGACTTCCAATATTCATTTGAATCAATTCAAATGTGTTGTAATTTGAGTTTGGAGGGTTTGATCGCACCACACATTGTCAATTGGATCATGTTTAGTCAATTTCTCGTGCTCTTAACGGCTTCGGTTTGCTGTGTTTGACACTATAAGGTGACCTCTGAGGATGGCAGTCAGAGCACTTTGGTCATTTCTCTGAGGCGATAGCTGTGTGTGTGTGGTGACGTATGAATAAGAGCGATGGAGGAGAGGAAGATGGATAAATAAAATATAGCTGCAGCCTCACCCTATCCTTTGTGCTCTCAAAGAGCAAATGATGTTGCGGAAAAAACACTTTCTCATGTGGAGTAATGGAAAAGGTGTGTCTCAGCTCTTCATCTCTCTTTTTCTGTCTCACCTCTCAATCTCTCTTGCACTCGTGGCCTTTGTTTCTCCTCGCACTCCCTCGCCTTTGCATTTCTCTCTGTCTTTGATGCTTCTGAGGGTCATCCCACATCTTACTACTGAAAGCTTTGACTGTTATAGACCATTAAGTGAGCGCTCAGCAGAAAGAGCCTTTCAGAAAGATCTGATCTGACCCACTGGCAACACCATGTGCCTTGTTTTCCCACCTCTCAACCTTATTTTCTTACTTTCTGTGCTTTAAAAAAGCCTTATCATAAACTCTCATAGCAATAATTTTTTCTGAAGTGCTCTTATAGTGTCAAGTTTTCTTGCACCATAAACAGTCATAATTTCACTTCATGCTAGTCCAGAATACATCTAACTGACATTGTACTGTACATGTAAATACGTTGTTGCTTTAACAATGTTTGTTGCTTAATGTAATATCCTACGGAGGCTAAATGTCAAATCGAACGACATTTAAGGATTCACAACCACATCTTACTACTGAAAGCTTTGACTGTTATAGACCATTAAGTGAGCGCTCAGCAGAAAGAGCCTTTCAGAAAGATCTGATCTGACCCACTGGCAACACCATGTGCCTTGTTTTCCCACCTCTCAACCTTATTTTCTTACTTTCTGTGCTTTAAAAAAGCCTTATCATAAACTCTCATAGCAATTATTTTTTCTGAAGTGCTTATAGTGTCAAGTTTTCTTGCACCATAAACAGTCATAATTTCACTTCATGCTAGTCCAGAATACATCTAACTGACATTGTACTGTACATGTAAATACGTTGTTGCTTTAACAATGTTTGTTGCTTAATGTAATATCCTACGGAGGCTAAATGTCAAATCGAACGACATTTAAGGATTCACAAAACAGTAACTATTTCAACAACAACTAGGACTGTTTAATCATGTTAAATTTGATCTTGATATATCATGTTAAATTTTAGGTTGAACAATCTTGATATGTTTTAAAGTTTGGCACGTATTTTTATTTTTGATGCTGAAATATTTTTATTGACAAATTATATACACGGTCACAGGAAAAATGTACTGAATTGAATTGAATATAACAAGAAGAAATATTGAATACATTTTCTTTTTTAGCAAAAGACAAAAACCATGATAAAAGCAAAAAAGAAACACTTGCTGTTGTATCTCTTAAGATTTTATGTAAATGATGTATTTTATGATAGAATAACACACGAAGGAGAAACATACAAAGAAAGGGCACATACAATAAAACATGGCATTTTATGGCACAGATATTTAAAGGTAATTATGCAACCTTCTTGAGTTTCGCCACAGAACACCACCAGTCAAAAGTTTGGGGTCTGTAAGGCTTTTAGGTTTGTTAAATGTTTCTGAAAGAAGTCTCTTCTGCTCAGCAGTGCTGCATTTATTTGATCAAAGATACAGTAAAAACAGTAATATTCTGAAATATTATTACCATTAAAAATAATTGTTTTCTATTTGTATATATATTGTAAAATATAATTTATTCCTGTGATCAAAGCTGAATTTTCAGCATCATTACTCCAGTCTTCAGTGTCACATGATCCTTCAGAAATCATTCTAATATGCTGATTTGCTGCTCGAGAAACATTTCTGATTATTATCAATGTTGGAAACAGTTGTGCTGCTTAATATTTTAATGCTAAATGTGATTCTTTGATGAATAGAAAGTCCAAAATAACAGCATTTATTTAAAATAGAAATCTTAAATAACATGAATATCTTTTTTGGTCACTTTTGATCAATTGAATGTGTCCTTGCTGAATAAAAGGGGCTCCGTCTGCATTTTCTGTCCAGATGTCTGTCTATCTATAAACATTTGGCAGATGTTTTTATCCCAAAGCGACCCAAATCATTGCATTTTATCAGTTCGCACATTCCCTGGGATTTAAACCCATCTCACTGAAGCTTAGTTTCCATTAATGATCTGGGAGGCTGGAGAGGTTTGAGAAGGGTAAAATATGCCAACGTACTACACTGATCTCTTTTATTTCAAAAGATAACGTTTCTTCCTGTAGTTTTGGTTAGACCTACAGTGAATGGAAATTGGAAGTGTATTTTATCCTCTTTTATTTTGTTTCCCTCCAGAATCCTTCACTGCAGATCACAAGCCCCTGATGGGTGAAGCACCCGAAGTGAGAGGCTTTTTCCTTGGATGTGGTTTCAACAGTGCAGGTAGAGCATGGAGCTTAAACATGCATACACACATGCACGCACACACAGCTGACCAGTGCCAAATGAATTATTTAACCCTGAAACCCTGCAGAGTTCACATGCAAAATCCAATCCCACCCACTCTCCATGTACCTACTACTCACTACCCACCTACTCAAGACCAACTCAACTTGATCTCTGACCCTTGCGTGTCCAGTACTTAAGCCATCCAGTCTGTTGTAGTGAAATCCATCTCTTTGTGTGCAGTGCACAGTACTTTACTAGTGACTGTACTGGATTGTGACGTTGCTTCCTGTTTTAACTAGATTTTTCATTGTACTGTATTTGTACGATATCACCCAGTCCTAATTACATCACGTTTAATTGCAAGATTAAAAATGCAAATGAATGCATTTTGAGGTGGTATTTTTGGCTCGTGATTTTGAAGGTCAGATGAAACTCAGTCCGGATCTGGAGTAGTGCTGATTGTGCTCAGCTTGAGGCCGGGTCACCTTGCAGGCCTCAGACATGCTGACGGACAACAGGCCGTGATCGTGTGAACGGATCAGAATACATAGCTATTGGAATCACAATCAGATATTAGATGGATGCTTGCTTTTTTATGACACATGGATTCCTGACCTCAGCATGCCAAACTTATTTCCTGGAACGAAAGGAGTACAAGAGGCTGTGATTGGTTATATTACGTGATATACAGTGCCAGTCGAAATTCAGACATATTTACTCGCTCCAAACCTGTATGAACAGTTTTTGTCTTTACAATCATTGGAGCCCATTGACTTTCAATGTGTGGACAAATAAACACTGAGGCTTTTTAAAAACCTTTTCCATTTCAAATTACCAGTCAAAAGTTTTGCTTAAAAACTTAATTACATTTTTTTTTAATTAAAAAAAAATTTTTTTTGAAAGTAGTCTCTATATGTTTTGAATATATTGTAAAATGTAATGTATTTCTGTGAATTTTCAGCATCATTACTCCAGTCTTCAGTGTCACATGATCCTCCAGAAATCATGATAATATGCTGATGTTTGCTCAAGAAATGTTTCAGATTATTATCAATGCTGGAAACGGCTGTGTTGCTTAATATTTTTGTGGATACTGTCAAACATTCAAAAGTTTGGGGTAAGTACAATTATAAAAAATAATACTTTGAGATTAATACTTAATTAATAATTAGAAATTATACTTTTATTCAGGAAGGATGCATTAAATTGCTCAAAAGTGACCGTACAGACATTTATGTTATTACAAAAAATATATAAATAAATGCTGTTCTTTTGGTCTTTCTATTTGTCAAAGAATCCTGAAAATTACAGATTCCACAAAAATATTAGGGAGCAAAAACTTTTTGAACAATAAGAACCATTATAGATGATTGAGCACCAATAACAACTGATAATAATTGAGCAGCAAATCAGCATATTAGAATGATTTTTGAAGGATCATGTGACACTGAAGACTGGAGTAATGAGACCAATGGCATTTCGAAGGTGTTTAACAGCTGGCAGGAATTTTTTCCTGGATGGTTTGTGCTGGTGAGATGTTTCAGACCACCAAAACAAACCCCAAAACGCCTGTTTTGGCCAGATTTAGTTCGAAATGTCACATTTTGCTGTCTTCGATGGCAGCTGCCTGTAGACAGCAATGCAGTTCTCCAGGATTTGAAGCAGAGCCATGTACTCTCAGGCACACACATATGTATGTGATCTATATATTACAACAGACAACAGTTCTTTTAAATTGTAATAATATTCACAGTATTACTGCTTATACTCCATTTTACTTTAAATAAATACATTAAATAACTTTTGATCAGTAGTGTAGGTCATGCAGATTTGGAATGACATGACGGTGAATAAATGATGACATAATTTTCATTTATAGGTAACTACTCATTTGAGGACAAACCATTATATCATCCTGAAACCATTAGGTAAACCATTCAGTCTTGAAAGAAGCACTGAAATCTGTGATTAATTGCACATATTTTGCTCTTGGAGAAAAACGGTGCATTCTAATACAGACACTCACCCTATGAATGTCAAAACTCTAATGAGAAGTGCTTCAAGTGGGTACTTACGGCGTAAGATGTTGATCAGGGATTCTCCTTGGGTGTGATTGCATCAGAGCTGTGAGATATCATTATGTGTGTGTGTGTCCATCAGTATGCATGACCACAGAGATGTCGTCCTTCCCCACTGCTTCCATCATGTCTGCACGCTTGTCTTCAGTCCGGTTTTTCCCTGTCTCGGTTCTCCTGTTCAATGTTACTGTCACACCATTGGATGGGGACAGACATATATGCAAGTGGAAGTTGTCAGGACAGCTGATTAAATGGCCAGACTGTTGATGTGTATACCAGGAGTGTGAGAGAGAGAGTGGTAGTAGAAGAGGTCAGTCTGAGGCAGATGGTGGTTCATTTGTGATGTGATTGTTAAGAGCCGCTTCCCTTCTGGAGAAAACACACAGGCTCTTCCTGTGTCTGAATATACCAACTTCCATTCTATAGTAGGCAAAAAACAGCATGTGAAAAAAGTAGTATGTCTGAATTCATCGTTTTTATTAGTGATGCACCAAAATTTTGCCAACTGAAAATATTGAGCTGGTAATGAATATTCGGTTTCGACGGTGGTAAGATCAGTGGAGGAAAATGCGCTCAAGATGGTCATCAAAAGAGAGATGTTTATTTCATAATTAACCAAATAACAAGTATTAACTAAAAATAGTTTAGTGTTTAGTTGCTGCCTACAGCGAATTATGTTTTGAATCTGTTCCCTCATGAGGTTCCACTGTTAAGACCATGATGTACTTACTGCAAAGTTCTTTATTGTTCTACAGAAGTATGAAATAGCTGTGCAATTATATACATTTAGCATTTAGATAAATGTTAATATGTGCTGTGCGCTTTCCACTCAATATCACAACAACAACAAAAATGTGACAAAAATGTGTTATTTGTGTCTGAGTGAACAAATTAACCTGTTAAGAATTGTCAAAGAAGGCGGAGCCACACCCACCTATTACATAATCATCATTGACCAATGGCATTTCGAAGGTGTTTAACAGCTGGCAGGAATTTTTTCCTGGATGGTTTGTGCTGGTGAGATGTTTCAGACCACCAAAACAAACCCCAAAACGCCTGTTTTGGCCAGATTTAGTTCGAAATGTCACATTTTGCTGTCTTCGATGGCAGCTGCCTGTAGACAGCAATGCAGTTCTCCAGGATTTGAAGCAGAGCCATGTACTCTCAGGCACACACATATGTATGTGATCGGCATGTCTCATATAGTGCTCTGAAGCTTTCCTTATCTCTCAACCTCCTTCTCTCTTTCATTTTATTCCCCCTTGTTTTCTTTCTCATCTCCCCTGACATTTGCAGAAATACCGCTAGTGATTCGGTCGCTGCTTTGATGAAGAAAGAGAACTGGGGTGTGTGTGTGTGTGTGTTTCCTGAGAGGAAAACATAGATGGGAAGGTCTATTCACATGGTAGCATTAACTCATGCAATGTTGAACTCTCATTCCTGCCCCAGCAGTTCAGCTGTAGCTCATCACAGACCAAAGACCTGTGCAGTCATCAGGGAGGCTCATGTGCTGCACCCTTCCTCGAGGACGTTTGTGGGCTGATGCATATTGCTCAGAAAATGGCAAGAGCTTGCTGAAATCAGCAATTGAAATCATTTCTAGGGGTGTAAATGTTTCTGATGGTGATTGTAACTATCCCTTTAAGTATCAAATATGATCCATCAAGCTTTTGAGGAGCACTTATTTCTTCATCTCTCAATCATCACTGTTTTGCTTTTTTTGATTTGCCCCGCAATAAAAACTACAGCGCATTGAGCATAAAACTAAGCATTTAAATATGAGATATATTCTGCATTTTATTCCCTTGCAATTCAGAGTCTGGCAATTCAGGCTTTTTTTATTCTGAGAAAAAAGTAAGAATTGTGAGATATAAAAAAAGTCACAATTATCTTTATTTTATTCTATTCAGTGGTGAAACAAGCTTCCATAATATTCCCACTATATCATAAAACGGTATCAAATATGACACTCAACAAAAAACATATGCAATCATATGCTTTTAAATATTTATTACAACATATATTTCTAAAGGCTCAATAAACAGCAGGGTTAAAAAAAAGTTCTTCTGGATCTCACGGTTTTAAACCCAAAAACTCGTTCTCTGTGAATGGCATCTAAGACGGCTCTGTAAGCAGCGCTTTGTCATGAGAGCTCTAGAAATGCTTCTCGAGGCGTGTGGGACACCGAGTGTCTGAGAGATAAAGCAGTGACGCGGCATGGAATTCAAGGCACTAAGGCAGCCATTACTCAGCGACTCTGTGGTCTCTGGTTAATGCTAATGAAGTCATCAGCCAGCTAATGAGCCAGAAGTCCTTTGGAGACACCGCCAACATCTCCACAGGCACTCGCTACGCCTCTTCCAAGATCCTGTCGCCCATTTGATTCACTCCCCTTTGATTTGTCTCTCACTTCACAATGCCCTTCATTCCTCCTTGGAATTCCTCTGCTTCTGTTCATTATTCCTCTCCTGTCTGCTCAGAGCTCACAAAGATTGATTCGCTCTGATGGTTCAACTCTTCTGGGTATCGTTCACTATGAACCGATCGGCAGCTGTCAGTCACATTGTTCCTAGAGAGGTACTTTGTAGCTTGGCAAACGGTGTGCCGAGTTGCTTAGGGTTGTACAGAAGTTTGATTGTCTGGAGTAGGATCAAGTTGACTGGCAGTTATGAGCTGTCAGTGATAGGATGATGATTGACATATGCTCTGTGATTTGATTGGCAGGTATGATGTTAGGAGGAGGATGTGGCAAAGAGCTGGCTCACTGGATCATTCACGGGCGTCCCGAAAAAGACATGTATGGATATGATATCAGGTACGTTTTGTGCGAGCAAGTGTTTCTGTGAGTACTACTTTATGTACTTTGTTTGAGGCGGGACTGTCTTTTTTCCGACCAATGGAAGATGGGGAATTTAAGCATTTTGAGTCGGACGTGACATAAGTAATTATTTGTAAGTCAAGAATCATTCTGAACAAATTCAATGAGTTAGTCAGTTGTTAGATGCTTTAAAACAATAACTTCTTCATTTGTAAATCTTTCTCACTAATTCACTTAAATATCATAAAAGTCATTATTAGTTCATGATTCAGTCTAGGGCTGCACAATTAATCAAAATAAAGCCAAAATCAAGATATGACTTGGTGCGATTATTGAATCGTAAGGGCTGCAAATTAACTAATTAAATATATGCGCTGCATTGTGTTCATTTACACATGAGCAGATGTTTTTAGCATCTTCACAGTAAATGTTGCTCCACACAAACTCATCTCTGCGTCTTCTCCAAAGTTTGAGTCACATATAACATGCATTTGGGAACGCAACATGCAGGAAACATCTTCTTAAACTTGTAATGAAAAGTGCTAACTGGCTGTCGTCAACTAAAGAGAATCTTTGGAGAAGCCATCCATTCGGTTTTCTGCCAAAATAACAGCTGGATGGTTTAACAATTAAAAATGAAGATGACCATAAATATTAGTATTGTCATTTTACAGTTCTAATTTAAAATTATTATAATATTCTTTTCTAAAATACTGTTTTATTTTACAGTGAAATTTAAAATAGTAAATTAATAATAATTTAAATATTATTTATTTAACACTTAATAAGATTACTAATTAAATACTAATTATGATTATATATTATTATACTTGTTATTATTAAATATTAATTACATTATTATTAATGTAAACTTACCTCACAAGTAAGCTCAGTAAACCTAGAGCGTTTTTTATTTTAAATTTTTTAAATCATGTTAAATCGCGATTTTTATGAGAAAATGTTATCAAAAATTAAAATTGTGCAACCTTAAATCAGACTATACTGACGTTTTTTTTTTTTAAATGGTGCTTTGTCCAAACTACTGGAAGAATTCAGACATTTAAGAACCGTTAACCACACTAAACATCATCAAGATCAATCTTTCTACTAAATAAGAATCCGTTCTTGATTGCCAGCCCTACTAGTGTCTGAAGGAGTATTTCAAACACCACACATGGGTTTTGTTAGTATGTTCAGTTCAGTGACTGCATCTGTGAATGGAACATCATGACTGAGCTCAGTACATCAGATGTGTGCGGTATTATGAAGGTCAGCTGAGGGCAGGACACTCTGAACTCACTGTCCAGCCTGCACTAGCATTCGCTTCTGTGCCTTGAAAATGATGTGACGTATCTGTATGTGTGTCTCAGTTCCTTACTTCATCTTCCTTTTTCTGTGTCTCAGGCGGTTCCATCATTCCCTGACCAACAACAACCGCTGGATCAGAGAGCGGAGTCATGAATCGTATGCCAAAAACTATTCAGTAGTTTTCCCGTTTGATGAACCTTTGGCCAGCCGCAACATGAGGAAAGACCCCTTCCACCAGGTGTGCCCGTCTCTTATGTCTCTTTATCCCCTTTTGAACCACTGGCTCAAGACGTCTTTGTTTTACTGTCTATTATAATCAGATATAATTTCCTATAGGTGCATGAACATTAGATGGGCTGATCTGGGGGGAAAAAAGCTCATATTATTTTATCTAAAGGAGGAAAATGAATCTACTTGAATCTACTTTTTAATAATATATATGTCAAAAAAGCATTATATACAGTGGGGCAAAAAAGTATTTAGTCAGCCACCAATTGTGCAAGTTCTCCCACTTAAAAAGATGAGAGAGGCCTGTAATTTTCATCATAGGTATACCTCAACTATGAGAGACAAAATGAGAAAAAAAATCCAGAAAATCACATTGTAGGATTTTTAAAGAATTAATTGGTAAATTCCTCGGTAAAATAAGTATTTGGTCACCTACAAACAAGCAAGATTTCTGGCCCTCACAGACCTGTAACTTCTTCTTTAAGAGGCTCCCCTGTCCTCCCCTCGTTACCTGTATTAATGGCATCTGTTTGAACTCATTATCAGTATAAAAGACACCTGTCCATGACAATAAAGTACAATCCCCTCCCCCCATGCAGAAAGAATCTCATTGTCATTACACTAATGCAAAAAAAACCATTACATTTTATATAATTATTATTATATAATTTTTTTAATTAATGTTTTTATTCAGCAAGGATGCATTACATTGATCAAAAGTGACAGTAAAGACTTTTACATTGTTACAAAAATTATATTTCATTTTTATGGTATTCTTTCAGCCAGGTTAATGAGATATCCACCTTAGATGCTTTTTTCAGTAGTCTTGAAAGAATTTGAAAAGTTTGGGGTAAGAAAGATTTTTTAAAATGTTTTTTTCTCTCTTTTGCTCACCAAGGCTGCATTTATTTAATAAAAAATACAGTAAAACTGCAATATTGTGAAATATTGTTACAATTTAAAATAACGGTAACACTTTACAATATGGTTCATTAGTTAACATTAGTTAACTATTTTAGTTAACATGAACTAAGCATTAACAATACTTCTACAGCATTTATTAGTCTTATTCATGTTGTAGCGAATCAGCTCATGGGGAAATATGAATAATTAACCATAACTAATTATGATTAATTATTAATATTTTAGATCCACTGTAGATATTTAGCTGACCACTCAGGGTCAACCGTCTTGTCAATTCTATCTCAACATTTGTTAATGTATTAAAATCAAACGTTGTGCTTGTTAACATTAGTTAATGCACTGTGAATTAACATGAACGACTGTATTTTCATTAACTAACATTTACAAAGATGAATAAATACTGTAATGTATTGTCCATTGTTTGTTCATGTTAGTTAATACATTAACATAAACTAATGGAACCTTATTGTAAAGTGTTACCAAAACTTTCTATTCATCAAAGAACCATGAAAAAATGTGTATCAGTTTTTTCTATATTTCTTTAAAAATATATATAAAAAAGAAAATGGCCCCAAATTTCTAAACGGTAGTACATAATAGTGGTAATTGTTAAACTGAATTTAAGGTCATGAAAATATTGGCTCAGTTCAAAAAATGACTTAAATGGTCCTTCATTTTCTATTGATTTTGTGGTGAAATATGACTAGAACATATCAGGTATATGGTACTTTTTGCTGTTAGCGCTCCTTTAGCAGTGAGCTAAATTAGCTTTGTCAAGAGAATAATCTAGCTAAGTACTAAAGGGAAACAAACGCACATTTTCTTTGTCTCAGTCGTCTTTGTAATTGCTCGTATTGAGACTACAAACTTTCCACAAGCCTGTCCTGAGAACAAATTGCATTAATTACGTCAAAACATCATCCCTTTAAGTGTAAATCATTATTAAAGTTGAGAAATTTCACAACATGGCAACTTAGCTTACACTTAGCCAGCCAAAAGTGTTATGTGTGAATTTATTAGCCAGTGTTTCGCTGCCAGCATCTGTGGGGCTCCAAAGACTTGTTGCTAAGCTACTGCTAAAAAGATGATGTTTAAGTGTTTCCAAAAATACCTCTTTGTTCTGGCTAGGCTCCAGGCGTGAAGCCGCACAAGAAGGCTTCATCCTTGTGAATAATAGTCTGCTGAAATATAGATAGCTAGCAATAATAACACTCTGCATTCATTTAGACCACAAGCCTCACTAAGATGACTGTAAATTAGACATTCCTCCTGAATATTTCATCTGTTTCCAACTTGGAAGTCTTCCTGAGCTAATTCAGCGAAGTGCTAGCAAAGGGATGGGAGACCGATATAACTTGGTTAAAAAGACAACTGCCTTTCATTTAATCTCAAAAGTTAACATTTCACCCTTCATTTATATTAATATGTAGAAACGTTGAGCAGCGTTTTGTGTTATAGGAAAGAGGAAAATTCTATCGTCATTTACTCACCCTCGTTTCTTCAAAAACTGTATGACTTTCTTTTGTAGAACTCTAATGAAGATATTTTGAAGAATGTTCAGGCTGTTCTTTGCCATTTTATGTATGTTTTTATTGGGACTGCACAATATTGTGCGATTGCTAATCACGAAGGCTACGATTTAATTAGTAAATACATTGTAAAAAAATTTCACCTATTTCAACTTAAATATTTCAGTTATTAAGTATTTCATTTAAACTTAAATTACATTAAACGGACTTAAAAAATCGAGTTGAATCTCATATACAAAAAATATCTATTATATATATGTATAATATAATATAAAAGTATATTTACAAGTTTTTTTAGTTCTTTTTTTTATGTAAGTTACAAAACTTATAAAAAAAAAGTTTAAATTGATCAACTTATTTTGATGAGTTAATGTAAAAGCATAAGTTGCCATGACTTACTGATCATATCATTTTTTACAGTGTATATGTAAATATATGCATAAATATATGTGAAATACTGAAATCACAAGCTGCTCTTTTGTAAATTAATGTAGTGCCATGTTTCCCCCTAAAACCGACAGCGCATATATTTATTTGCCAGCAAACCGCCAAAGTAAAAGCTCGGTTTAATATTTGAAAGAAAAAAAATTGGTATTGTAATTTTACAGGTTTGCATTTAAATAAATAAATAATACAAATAAAAAAATAACCCCAAGCATTCTAGAATAATTAATTATTTCCAAACATAGCTGTTCAAGTATTTTTGAGAAAATTCCTTAAAAAAAATTTCACATCGCAATATCACTTTTTTCCAATATATCGTGCAGCCGTAGCTTTTATCCATTTGTTAAAGAAAGACTTAACATCTTTTAAGAATCTTTTACTACATTTGTGGCGCTCTTTGTCATTTTTGGAGGTTGACCGTCTCCTTTTGTTTTCCACTGAAGATTTTGACCAACAAGAGGGTGAATATATGATGACAGATTTTCATTTTTGGGTGAACTATTCCTTAAATTCACAAGCTTTCTATTACTGACACCACATGATATGCTCAGGAAAGCAATCCAGCAAACCTTGACAGCATTAGGATCCTCGTAAGGTTTGTTTTTACCTCTCTCAATGTCTGCTTTCCATTTCTTCTCAGTGTCTATCACCACCTAAGGGTGGTTATTTTGACACGCACTTCTATAAATTCCTCTGTTAAGTAACGGCATGGACAGCATGTACCCTAGAAGCTCATCGGCATGGCAACAGCGGCCAAATTAATTCCTGCAAATAATATTTTTAGCCTGAGCCTGTTCAAGAATGCTAGCCTTAGCATTATCAAAAACAATAAATAATAGTGTTTCATGCCAGATAAGACGACGAGCTGCTGTGCGTGACTCATGGAAAGCTCGTCAGCTTGTACTTTACTCCAGAACAATAACGTATGGACTTCAAAAAGCCTGGAGAAGGAGGGCAAATTGCCTAGCAACCAGTGTTTCTATGGCCGGGGAGACAGAAAGAGAGAATCTGTTGCTGTGTGGGGCGCCGGGATGGAGGGTGGACCAGTTCTTCTTTTTGTTTTAGAGCTCAAGAATAGCTGGAGAAATCGTGACGGGCTATTTCGAGCGGTGGAGAATATAGCACATCCAAAACTGTTATGTAGACAAGTTTATGCTGCCTAAACTGGCATTTCTGCTCAAAATCAGGATTGATTTGGGGTGTATGATAAGGCAAGCATCATTATTACTATTACCTTCATGTACCTCAGTATATCTTACCCCGAACCGTTTGTTATACAGACATATACCATAAATTGTGAAGAAAACAGTCACTCACAACACCTTACCAGCTGCCTGGAAAATACTGGGAAAGTTGGCAAAGCATGGCAATGAGTTTCTTGAGAAAATGTCAAACTTCCAGAGGAAGCTTTCAAAAATATGATTTTTAAGATGGTTTGCAAGGCACATATGATCTAAACATAGTGACGTGACGTGGCCAAGTATAGTGACCCATACTCGGAATTAGTGCTCTGCATTTAACCCATCCAACACACACACACACCGTGAACACACACCCGGAGCAGTGGGCAGCCATTTATGCTGCGGCGCTCGGGGAGCAGTTGGGGGTTCAGTGCCTTGCTCAAGGGTCGTGGTATTGAAGGTGGAAGAGAGTGCTGTACATTCACTCCCCCCACCTACAATCCCAGCCGGTACGAGACTCGAACCCGCAACCTTTGGGTTACGAGTCCGACTCTCTAACCATTAGGCCACGGTTAGTTGTTGCAATTAATATGTTTTTAATCAATTAATAGCCCTAGTGTTTTTATATTTGCTAGAAATATTTGTATTTTTCATTACATGTAAAGTTTTAATTACAACACTTTGTTGTTCATTATTTATAAAAAATGTTATTTATATATAAAATGTTATTTATATATGGAAATTATACATCTATAATGTAAATGCAATGCAAAACGTTACTGATTACATCTTACTGATGCTTTCAGAACTATTGCAAATCTTTTTTCGCAAATTCAGCGTCTGTTAGCCATCTAGATAACATTATTTTTTGTGACAAATCAGTGCAACAACAGTGTAAAATGTAGGGATGCACCGATATGAAAATTTTGGCCGATACCGATAACCGATTATTCTTTATATTTGAAAGCCGATAACCGATATGTTGGCCGATAAATCTATATCCAAATTGTTATATACTTTTTGAGAGCCTGATTACAAAAAAGGTCTCATCATTAAAAGCTACATCCCAAACACTTCAACATAAGCAGCCTAGTGAGAGTG
Organism: Sinocyclocheilus grahami; assembly: GCF_001515645.1. Lineage (NCBI taxonomy): Eukaryota > Metazoa > Chordata > Actinopteri > Cypriniformes > Cyprinidae > Sinocyclocheilus > Sinocyclocheilus grahami. The sequence goes on from NW_015505383.1 coordinate 1,031,500, forward strand.
CTGTACATTCACTCCCCCCACCTACAATCCCAGCCGGTACGAGACTCGAACCCGCAACCTTTGGGTTACGAGTCCGACTCTCTAACCATTAGGCCACGGTTAGTTGTTGCAATTAATATGTTTTTAATCAATTAATAGCCCTAGTGTTTTTATATTTGCTAGAAATATTTGTATTTTTCATTACATGTAAAGTTTTAATTACAACACTTTGTTGTTCATTATTTATAAAAAATGTTATTTATATATAAAATGTTATTTATATATGGAAATTATACATCTATAATGTAAATGCAATGCAAAACGTTACTGATTACATCTTACTGATGCTTTCAGAACTATTGCAAATCTTTTTTCGCAAATTCAGCGTCTGTTAGCCATCTAGATAACATTATTTTTTGTGACAAATCAGTGCAACAACAGTGTAAAATGTAGGGATGCACCGATATGAAAATTTTGGCCGATACCGATAACAGAAAAAATGAGCCGATATGGGCCGATACCGATATGGTGGCCGATATATCGTGCATCCCTAGTAAAATGCATCACAGAAAAACGCAGATTAATGAACATAAGTGGCAATGTAGCACTGGCCCAAAATGGGTCAGTTGGGTCATCTTAATTGCTGTGGCCTAATTATGATTTTTATACAGCGATTGAGGTTTATTATTGGCCTGATTTCTGATGGTTGTGTTGTTTAACAGGTGCTACAGGAACAGGGCTGTGTGTTTCAGGAGAGACACGGTTGGGAGAGACCTGGATGGTTCAACCGGGATGGACCTGCTCCAGTGAGATTTCCACACACACACACACACACACACACACACACACACACACAAATGCATAATTCTGAAGGACAGAAATTGTTCTTTGTTCTTTATAAGGTCTGTATCAGTTGCTGATTGATTGATTTGTCTGCTAAACTGGTATTTTCAATTGTTCTTTTCTCAGGTTCTGGATTATGATTACTATAGTGCCTACGATGTTCTCAAGAACACTGATTACAAATACAGCGAGATACTAGGCAAAGAGTACACGTTTGACTTCCCTCCACATCATGATGTGGTGAGCATGTGTGTTTGAGAGTGTTTGTAGCCTCCCTTGTCCATATGAAGTTCTTCTCTTATAGCTAAACAGGTTTGTTTTCAGTGTGTGTGTATGTGTGTGTATATTGTTTAAAAAAATATATATTATTATTATTTTATTTTTTTATTCTAGATTTGGTTCAAGTGTCTGACCTGTAGGAATGCTTTAGATGTGTTTGATATTTTGTTTTATTCAGTATGTTTGTGTTGTTTTGCTTTTAAAAGGTGTTTAAAAACGTGTCTGACCTGTTGGAAGGCTGTAGCTGTGTTTATTTTTTCTTCTATTTGGATTTGTTTTTGTGTATTGTGGTTGTTGTTTTTTTGAGGGGGCTTTGTGTGTGTGTTTTGCTTTTAAAATGCTTTTAAAAATGATTTTTATATTTTTATTTAATTTTGGATTCAGAATGAGTCTTACCTGTTGGAATGCTATAGCTGCATTTTATTTTATTTTTTTGTTTGTTTTGCTTTTTAAAAATGTATTTAAAAATGTTTACATTTTTGTTTAATTCCAGATTCGGGACGAGTGTCTGACCTGCAGGAATACTGTAGCTGTGTTTGATATGTCCTACTTTGGCAAGTTTTACCTGAATGGTCCGGATGCAAAGAAGGCAGCTGATTGGCTGTTTACAGCTGATGTCAACAAAGCTCCAGGTGAGGATCCCTGTGATGTCTGTATGTCAATTTTATCTCCCTTTCAGTATATTGAGTGCATGCATTTTACTTTCTTTTTTCTGTTCTTCACAAATATCCAGTATTCATTGAAATTCATTGCCTCGTCTGACCACATAGTTTCAGTGGTGAACCTTGTTGAAGTGTAATCATCTTGACCGTTTGTGTGCTTCAGGCTCCACTGTCTACACCTGCATGTTAAACAAGAGGGGCGGAGTCGAGTCTGACCTCACCGTCAGTCGTTTGGAGCCAAGCCCCGCCCACCTCCCACTGACACCCGAATCTAATGGTAAACGACACACGTGATTAATTTTATTCAGGGTCACAGAACGGATGTGTAAGGTGTTGAATCAGGACATTAGAGGAAGTCATGAGTGTCTCATCAGCAATGTGAGGAGGATGTGTGGAGTTTATATACTCCTCACGCTCCGTGTGTGTGTATGTTCTCAAGGTGAGGCGTATTACCTGGCCATCGGAGGTGGAGTGGCGCAGCATAACTGGAGCCATATTCAGGCAGTGCTGCAGGACCAGGGTTTCCGCTGCACACTAATAGACCACACTGAGGACATGGGCATGATCAGCATACAGGGACCCAAGAGGTTAGCACCCATACACACACATACTGTATAAATAAGCTGTGTTCAAAACCTAGTGAGCCCCTTAGTTGAGTATATATATCTTCTTTGGTCCAAATTCTAATGGCTCGTTGACCAAGCACATTAAAGGTAGGGTAGGCGATTTCAGAGAGGCTAGCAATAACAAGCTAGCTTTGAAAGCATAAGATCCCACCCTCCCTGCAAATCACTATCCAAAGCGAACAGGGTGCGCGGATACATATGTTGACAGGCAGGCAGGACAGCCTATCGTAGCCCTCGGACCGAGGAATATGATTGGACAAACATTTTATGCTCATACGCCTTCCACACACAATATAATTACATTTAGACCACTTAACTTGATGGCTATTGGGATGAGAAGAGACTTTCAGTTTGATTAAAAATAGACTATTTTACCTAACAAGTTTTTTTGTATTTTAATGTTTATTAAAGTTTCACATTGTTAGCTTAGCAACATGCTAACATCAGACTGTCGAAATAAATAGTTTGAGTTGCTGCCTTTATAGATATTTCTATAGTCACTTATGAGATTCTATTTCAGTTTGGGTCTTCACTTAGTAGACAGCTGCCTGTGCAGACAGTAGACAGCAATTAACAGAATCTTACTGAGCAAACAGATGCACTTCAAATCTATAATGTGAAAACATGTTAGGTGTCTAAAGTGGCTTTGCAGCACATGGAAACCGATCTGAATGCACCGAGAAGCAACTGTATTGTTTTCAGATCTGAAGTGACACTTTTTTCACACTGTTTTGTTGTGCACTGCCTCACCTCCACCATATTGCAGTCTGATGCTAATCGTGACAAATTCACATGTTTTCTCCTGAAACATTCCACACGCGGTGTCTCTCTCTCCTCTGCCCTTTAAACAGCAGAAAACAGATGGAAAAAGAAGAACCATGAATCTAATATCATGCTGTAGTCATTCATTATGAAGTGTCTTAGAGGTATAATTAGGAAAGAGATGAAGAGATGCAGAACAGTGGAATTAATTAATGTATTCTGAGGGAGTTTGCTTTAGAAATTAAATTAAATGAATAGTGTAACTGTCACATACTGTAATCATTGTTTTCACTTTTCAACCTGTTCTTGTATATTAAAGAGATTGTTTCATATTTTTAAGACCATTTTTAAAGTTAATAAGTTTTACTGCATCACATAATATCTTCATAATTTAGGTGGGTTTCGATTTATTTATTTATTTTTTTTGCATTAGAATCTAAAAGTATCCGATATTAATCCCTGCTGGTAGATGCTGCAGCTGTAGCCTGAGCAAAATATATATCTCTCTCTCTCTGCTGACTATTATATTATAGTATATCTCTCTATTATAGTAACTCTTCACAGGTGCCTAATGCTATTAAAAGCATAAGACTGACTTTTCTTTTGTTTTTATCCCTGTCTGCTGAGTTTTATATAGATAGTCTCTCAGAACGAGCTTTGTATCATTAAAGGGTGTTTTTTGACCCAGAGTTCTGAAACCGTTTTGTTTCAAACGATCAAGGGAAATGAGATTTTCATTATATGAGCCCCTTTAAAACACTTCTGCTTCGCTCATCACGACAGTGTGTCCTTCGTCTGTATCCTTCAGTTCTTCTCCTCTTATGTCCAGATGAAAGCTAGATGAAAGAGTGAGCAGCTTTGTGAAATCTCCCTCTTCATCCTCATCTCCTGCACTGTGCTCTTCATGGTTTAGGAGAGGGCTCCTGTCAGCTCTGCTCCGTCACATCCTAATGAGATAGCAGGGTTTCTAATGAGCACTAGCTACTATCAGCTCCATTGCTTCTCAGTCTGATCTCCTGTTCATCATTCCAAATGTTCGCTCTCAAGAGATTCGCACAGTGCACCTTAAAATCCAGTGAGAATCAGCTTCTCGCTTTGTTCACTTACCTTAAATGTTGTCATGTTACCTTAGAGGAATATTCTGGGTTCAGTGCAAGGTTATGGTGGTCATATATGGTGAGAAAGTCAATGGGGCCAATTTTTGAAGTATTTAAAAGCAGAAATATGAAGCTGATCATTTTATAAAACACTTACTGATAAAACTTGGTTTGTCAAGGAAAAAATATAGCTTTGAATATTGAAATGGAATATATGGAATGCAAAAAACTGCTAAATTAATAATTTGCATAAACAAATTATTTTTATATTTCCTGTTTTCATGTTTTTTTTTTGAATATGTCTAGGGATCAAAGGCAAGACCGTCCCATTTTGGCATCAAATTAAATTTACAAAAGTGATTTTATATACACAGAAATCATATAAATGCAAGTAAACTGCCAATTTTAATGTTTCAAATATTTTTTTGTGAAAATAAAATGTCAAAATATGGGTGAAATAATGTTCCATCATTCAGTGTAACAGAAATATTTATGTAAAAATGAAACAACATATTTATTCTGATCAGTGGCGTGTTGCATGAAGCTGGCTGAACAAACAGGACACATTTTAAAGCTGTATTATAAATTTTTTTCTTAGTTTTAGTTATTTTAGTTTGTCAAGAAAAAAACCTAATGAAATTTTGCGTTGGCAGCTAGCTAAAATAAAATACGTTTTTAAATATTTGATTTTTATTTCAGTTATCATTTATTTTAAAGTTTGTTTTATTTATTTATTTGTTAATTAACTATAATAACCTAAAGTTTACAGGCATTTCCATTGTAAGTATCTCACTGGAACCCAGATTTTTCTTTAAAATTTGTGGTAAGGGGTGCCTGATGATTGAGCTTAAAGGAACACTCCACTATTTTTGAAAATAGGCTAATTTTCCAACTCCCCTAGAGTTAAACAAAAAAAAAAGCATTCTGAGCTCTGGTTCAATACAAGTTATATATTTTCTGAAATGAAAATAAAATTAAATTAGTGTTTGCGATATACAGATTCATGTCACAGAGAACTAAGGAGTGGAATGAGCCGCAGTCCATGTGTAGATACAGCTGATGAAATGCTAGAGCATGAGTAACCATGTCCCGTCTGACTTGTCCTTGTTAGTGTGATTTTACGGCTGGCCTTGTCCTCATGAGTGGCCTTTTCTATATTTTTGCTAGAATTATAACATTATGTTGAAAACTATGCTTTCCTCCCTCAAAATGTGATTTACTGAAGTACGACGCGTTCCAGACTCAACATTTCAGAAACAACAAAGGATGTTGGTTCAGGAACTTGATCTACTAAATCAGGTTGTTTGTGATGTCTAGATGTTATTTAGGGGTGACGGTAGCCCCGCCAGCTCATTAGATGCAGTGTATTTGGGTAAAGATATTATGAGCCACATTGTGTCTGAAGGACAAAATGTGTGTGTATTGAAATGATCCCAGTGTCATAAGGGAGTGAGATTTATGCAGTGTTAGCAGAGCAAGCGACAGTGTGCTTATGTGTGAATAAATGCTTTGCCGTCATTGAGAGATGTGCTTCCACAGCTGTGTTTGCTGTAACGTACTGAAGCGACTTGACTGAAAGGTGATGATTTGCAGTGAACTCGTGAGATGGAATCCGCAGATGAATGTTATATCAGCCAAAGCAGCTAGATTTTGTGGTTTCCTAAAAAAATTTACTGAACAGTTCACCCATAAATTTAAATTAATGTGATAATTTATTCACCCTTATGTCTGTCTTTCTACTCTGGAACACAGAAGCAGTTATTTAGAGCAGAATGTCTAAGCTGTTACATTTTCCAAACAGTGTAATTCAATAAAGAATTTCAAGACACAACTTTAATTTTAGTTTGTTCCTCATGCAAAACTAGCAAATGCCTTCAGAACACTTAGAATATAGTGCACAAGCCACATGGATTACTTTTATTGTTGTCAATTTTTGGTCCCCATCCACTTGCATTGTAAGGAAGAGAGCAGCTTGAACATTCTACTAAATGTCTCCTTTTGTGTTCTACCAAAGAAAGACAGTCACAGGTTTGAAACGACATGGAGAAGTGTAAACGATGACAGATTTTGTGAACTACCCATTTAATTGAGGCTTGCTGTGAAATTGCTATGAGCTTGTTTGTGCTCCACATCTCCTCATTACTGAATGCTTTCGTTTAGGTAAATAAGGCTAATGGTGGAGTGGCTGGTGCAGTGGTTTCATCTATTTCTGGTTTCTCCCTCTCACTGGCAAAAATGTGATTGTATTGTATTGACACCAGGCATTTACAAGACGGAGAAAAACAGGAAAACATATTTAATATTTAATCATTTTAATTTAATAATAATAATAATAATTAAAAAATAATAATATATACATACAAACACTTGTGTGTGTGCATATACTTTATATACCGTGTATATATATATATATATATATATATGTGTGTGTGTGTGTGTGTGTTCGTGTGTTGCATTTTGGTTTTAGTTCTGTAATATTACAGTTTGGGGTTGGTCTTTTAATTTTATTTTTTTTGAAAGACGTCACTCCTAAGGCTGCATTTAATTGATTAAAAATACATACAGTAAAAAATTGTATTGTGGAATATTGTTACAATTTAAAATAACTGTTTTCTGTTTGAATATATTTTTTTGAAACATAATTTATTCCTGTGATTTAAAGCTGGATTTTCAGCATCATTACTCCAGTCTTCAGTGTCACATGATCCTTAAGGGTGACCAGATGTCCCGTTTTTCCCGGGACAGTCCCGTATTTCAGCTCTATTTTTAGTGTCCCAACTTATTTTGAAAAAATCATGTTTTGTCCCATATTTCAAAAAATCTTTATGACTGGGTGATCAGAGCGAGTAGTAGAAGTGTTCTGTCATGCAAGAACAGACTAATTAAAGGTAACTAAGCTTGTCGTGGAACAAAATTACCATGCAGTCACAATTCGTTATCGATCAACTTGCAGTAAGTATAGGCGGAATCACACTGAATGACACACAACAGAAGCGCTCTCCCAGTTCTGTGTTCAGTTCTCCTTGTGCCTTCACGTCAAATACACACACACCGCTGTCAAAATGTTCATCGTGTGGAGTTTCTCACGTAAATACAGTCGGTTATGACTTAAGTGAACGTAAACAGGTGGGTGAAAACCGAATATGTGTCAGTATATTACGTTCATTCGGTCTTAAAGGGACAGCAGCCTAATTAAATACCCGTCTGTCTTATTAATGTTAATTAAAAAACAAAAGATGTTAAATAAAGTATACATGTTAAACCTACTGTATTAGAAAAAACGAGTGTATTTTATTTAATTTGTATCTATTGTATTTGTCTTATGGTTTGTAATTTGCTTCTTTATTTTTATATAAAAAATAACTATATACAGTACAGGTGTGTGTCTTTAGAATAAAAATTCTCGTATCGTGCTCATATCTATTTGAAATGGAAACTTTTTGAAGCATTATAAATGTTTTTACTATCACTTTTAATCAATGTAATGCACACAGACACACACACACACACACACACATACATATATATATATATATATATATATATATATAATACAAAAGGAATTATATAAGCCTGTGATATTCTGTATTAATTCCTTCATTTTAATGTAACCTCATAAACAAATGTATTTCTTTCAAGAGAGGTTAATGAATGTTATGCACGTCATGATTTTCAGAACGTTTTGGTTGAGCGCCTCGCTCTACTTCTCATCATTTGTGCTCTGTGGTGAAAAGTGATTTCATTAAGACTATATCTGATCCTTGCTTAACTGACTCTGCTAAAGGAGAGGCAGAGTGCATAATTAGATTCACACACACACACTGTATAATTAGAGTGGCTGTTGGCCTCTGTGCTTTAGTGAACAGAGTGATGTTTGAGTGGGTGGAGGAGAGGAGTCTTCCCTTAATCATGTCAATGCCACATACACTATGTGCTCCTTCGAAAACATGACGTTCCACCTTCATCATTTCCATCCTCATACATCACATCTCTCTCCTGACTATTCCTCCTCCATCACCTTTTAAAACCTTTGCTTCCTCTCTTCACTCTGCCCACACAGATGTAGTTTTCCTCTCTGTGGCTGTTGCTGCAGGATAACTGTACAGTGCGATACATGTAGCATTAAGCCGAACACACACTCTTGTTCTTGAGCTAACATCCGTCAGGCCTCCTTCTGCTTTTGTTAATACACATGCTGATGCAAAATGGGCCAAAGCTGTTCCTGTGTCACCCCAAATTATGCAGCTAGAACAAGTTTATCACACCCACACACACACAATCGACGAGGGCTGCAGGTCCAAAATAGAAAGATCTTATGGAGAGGAACAGTGATGGAGAGACTGATGGCTGATGATGAAATGGAGAGAGTTTAATGGTGACACAGGGGCATTTTCCTGCATTCCATAAAGAATATATAATAATAACCAAGGCTCTTATGTTAATTTGCTGCTTAAAATTTGCTTTTCTCTACAGTAATGCCACTTGGTTTGATTTTATATATATATATGTATATATATGTATGTATATGTATATATATGTATATATAT